>NC_092507.1:93229113-93831613 GCF_047511675.1 Marmota flaviventris
CACTCCAGTAGTGTAATCATACATGTATAAAGGGTAACAATGTTTGTCTCTTTCTACTGTCCCTTATCATCCCCACAACCCCAGCCTGCCCCTCACTCCCCTCTACACAAACCAAAGTTCCTTCATTCTTCCTTATCCCCCCACCCCACTATGGATCAGCATCTGTTTATCAGAGAAAACATTTGGCTCTTGGTTTTGGGGGATTGGCTTATTTCACTTAGCATGATATTCTCTTCTTCCATCCACTTACCTGCAAATGCCATAATTTCATTCTTATTTAAGGCTGAGTAATATTCCACTGTGTATATGCACCATATTTTTTTTTTATTCATTCATCTGTTTAATGACATCTATGTTGGTTCCATAGTTTAACTATTGTGAATTGAGCTGCTAGAAACATTGATGTGGTTGCTTCACTGTAGTATGCTGATTTTAAAGTCCTTTGGGTATAGATGGAGAAGTGGGATAGCTGGGTCAAATGGTGGATCCATTCCAAGTTTTCTGAGCTATTTCCATACTTCTTACCAGAGAGGTTGCACCAATTTGCATCAACAATATAGGAGTGTGCCTTTTTCCCCCGCATCCTCATTAACACTTATTATTGTTTGTATTCTTGATAATTCTCATTCTGACTAAAGTGAGATGAAATCTTAGAGTAGTTTTGATTTGCATTTCTCTAATTGCTAGAGATGTTGAATGTTTTTTCATGTTTGTTGATCGATTGTATTTCTTCTGTAAAGTGAGACAAATGTTTTGCACTCATCTTCTCATATTCTAGAGGTTGTCTGTTTACTGTATTGGCTATTTCTTTCTCTCAGAAGAAATTTTCATTCTGATGCTATCCTATTTGTCTATTTGTTCTGTTGTCTGCACTTTTATGGTTTCATTAAAAAAAAGTCTTTGAAAATAATGTCAAGAACTTTTCCTAATGTTTTATTATAGTGACTCTGTGGTTTCAGGTCTATTATTTAAGACTTTAAGAAATAGTATCAAGGGACTGGGATGTGGCTCAAGTGGTAACATGCTCGCCTGGCATGCACGGGGCGCTGGGTTCGATCCTCAGCACCACCTAAAAATAAAATAAAGATGTTGTGTCCACCGAAAATGAAAAAAATAAATATTAAAAAATTCTCTCTCTCTCTCTCTAAAAAAAAAAAAAGAAAGAAAGAAAAAAGAAATAGTATGAAAATACGAATATACGTAGGAAGAATTTTAACCAAGGAGATGAAAGAACTATATACAGGAAACTATAAAACATTGATGAAATAAATGGAAAGATATCTCATATTCAGAGATAAGAATAATCAATATTGCTAAAATGTCTGTATCACCCAAAATGATTCAATGCAGTTATCTGTTAAAATTCCAGTGAGGGGCTGGGGTTATGGCTCAGTGGTAGACTCTTGCCTAGCAAGTGTGAGTTCGATTCTCAGCACCACATAAAACTTAACAAAATAAAATAAATTAAGGTATTGTGTCCATCTACAACTAAAAAAAAAAAAAATTAAAAATATATTTTTAAAAATTCCAATGATATTTTCCAATAGAAGTAGAAAAGCAACTCTAAACTCATATGGAACCACAGAAGACCTTGTTATGGTTTTGATATGAATTGTTCCCAAAGGCTCTTGTGTTAGAGCTTGATCTTTAGTGCAGGAATGTCCATAGGTGAAGCTTTTGAGAAGTGATTGTATCAAGAGAGCTCTGACTCCATCACTGGACTGATCCATTGATGGGTTCATAGCTGATGGTATTATTGGGAGTCAGTGGGAAATGTAGGGGCCTAGTTGGAGGAAATAGGTCAGTTGAAGCATTCCCTGTAAGGGCATATCTCGTCCCTCACCTTCCCCCAACTATGGTTCCCAGCTGCTATGAGGGGAGCACCTCAGCTCCACCACGCCCTCTCTACCATGCTGCTGTGCTTCATCACTGGCATAGCAATGGAACCAGCTGACCAGAGACTGAAATCTCTGAAACTGTGACCAAAAATAAATCTTTCCTCCTTTAAGCTGATTTTCTTGAGGGCTTTGTCATAGCAATGAAAAACTGACTAACTCAAATCCCAAATAGAAAAAGTAATCTTGAGAAAAAGAACACACCTGAACAATGTCTAATCTCAAAATGTACCACAAAATTGGGTTAACATAAAAAATATGATGTTGGCACAAAAATAGAATATGGCACAATGGAATAGTATAGGGTGCTCAGAGTATAACACCATACTAGTACTTTCCATTACAATTTCTCTGAGCACCCTATCTCCAGCCACTGTGGTTATTACAATTGCTAACTATCAATTTGACTATTTATATTCCAGTTTTCCATTATTGCCAAACAAAATATACAAAAGATAACAACTGATAAAAAAAATGATATTTTATTCAATTAGTTTGTGGGCCAGGCTTGGGCCAAAAATAACAAGGTTTGGTTGTGTGATATTTTTGTTCCACATGCAATAGATTGGGGTCACTTAGAAGTATTCAACTAGTTTAAAGGCAAGTCTGAAGAGGACAAGGTGGTTACTCACATGACCAGTGCCTTGGAAATGAAGCACAGAAGACTGAGCTTACTTGGGACCCTTTCTACTCCTTATAGACTGAAAGCATCTGAACAAGATCTGTCTTGGAAAGCAGAAGGATTGCAGGGCGAATTCGTGCTCTAAGCCAGTAATGCAGATGCAGCCCAGCAGAGCGCCTTAAGTTTATTGAGGAATGAATAAATATTTATGACCTAAAGATAAATGTATCTCTTAGAAGTGTTTTCATTCTATCAGATAAATAAAAAGAAATTCCATGGCTCAAAGATAAGGTTGATTAATTTTTAGCATCAGAGGAACTGTGTTAAAGAACACTCACTGAATTAGTGAGTAGGGACTTAGAAATAAGAAGCCATTGCTTCACTTCACCTGACCACCATAAACTCTCCATTGGAGCACTGATACAGTGTCTGCCTGCCAATCACGCTTTGCACTCTGTTGGATGCTGGAGATGACATAAGAACAAAAAAAGAACTCAAAGATTCCTATATTGTACAGTGTACAAGAGCAGACACCTGCTACACAGCATTGTATGTTGCAAGAGACAAATAAATAATACTTCCTCAGTAAAGTATAGCTTTATATGATTGAAGAGTCCATGCCATTACTTGTAGATTTGATGCCATTTTTTTTTCTTTTAAAATAAAATGCGTGTTTTCTTCTGAGAAAGAAAATATAAATATTCTGGAATCTAAAATATTCTTTCACACAATTCGTCTGGTTGTTTCAATTAGAAGGTGAAAAGTTTAGATGGTTATTAATCTGATCAAGGAGAATAGGCTAAACAGGAAACTGATTCAGTATGCTCAGTTCTTCAACTTAATGATAAAATTCTTTAATATACTTGGCCCTTGTCAGAAGAAGAAGAATATAAAATATATAATTTGCAACTTTGAATTATAGTCAAAAGAAAAGATGGCAAGGAAAAAGTGTGTGCCTCATAAATTTAACTGAACTAAAATAAAAACAAAATTAAACAAAAAGTCGTCTATTGTGGTGAGAATTAGAAAAAGAATAGAATTGTAAATCACACTCTGAGTAATCACAAACCAATATCTATATGACCCCATCTACATTTATTAAGTACTTATGGGGAATGAGGCAGAAAACCATGTAGAGAACAAGTAGATTATCATGTCCCTTTTATAGATGAAAAGACACTGGGAAGAGTTTATTAATTTCCCTTAATATAGCTAACAAGTGACAATCTAATATTTAAACCCAAGTCTAGTTGGTACCAAAGTTTTTGAACTCTACCATCTCCCTGTATATGTTTTACCTATACATTTATTCATTACATGGACAATTGCTGATTGCTTAAGGCATCTTTCAGGTGGTGGTGAAATGGATGGGTACAGGTGGGAAAAAGTCTCTGCTCTTTTGTAGCCAACTATCTAGGTTGGGGAGAAATGTAATAAATAATACATCTGTAAAAGCTATATCCTGAGTAGTACTAGAAAGAATAATGAAGCTGGTGAGGGGTTGGTATTGGTCAAGGAACACTATCTTTCAGAAATACTTAAAGCCTTTTTTAGAATGCTTTTTCTGATGCTGTCAGGACTTTGCAATTACTTTTGCAGGATATCAAGTGAATTTAAATTCTCAGGAACCATGTGCTTTTTGGCATGTGGTAGTAGTTGGCTTCTTAATCATGTAAAGAGGCATATGAGATTAATTTATGTACACAGCATCGAAAAACAAAGAAAGGGACAATACATCGTTATTAATTTGATGTCACTTTAAGGAAAGTTATTATCAAATTAGAAACATATCTAATAAATAGTGCTGAACATTGTATGACACATGTCAATTTTATTTGCTATTGGTTGAGAAATTAGATATTTTTAGTAGGAAGAGGCATTGGAAATATAGATTGCTTTGAGTCCTCTGAAATACAGAAATGGGTCTAGGGAAAGTAGAGTAGATTAGCCCAACAAACCAGAAAGGTGAGGATCAGGCAGCTCCAGAGAGCTCTCTAGGGTCCTCTTTCAATCAACCTACTGTGGTTCAGCTTCAATGAGCCCTGAATTGTGATGTCTCCATCTATCTTCAAGTGTTCAAGAGACAGACCTTGAATGGCTAAGTGTGGGGCTCATATCTCCACTGGGTCTCAGTGGTGGCTTGGAGGGCTTTATGATGCCACAGAGACCTGGCCCATCAGGGAGTGATTCCGATCTACTTCAGTAGATGACACATTGTCTGTTTTCTCCCTGTATTGTTTCTGCCTCACAGTGTGCCAGGCACATAATAGGCAATTCACATGTTCGTGAAATGGAGGAATATTTCTCAGGTCTCAATGCAGCTGCATGTAATTACAGTGTGTCTGGGCACTGGCACATAAGAGACTACAGCATTCTCCTTCTGAAAGCCTCAGTATCAGACAGTCCCAGGAAAACAGTATGACACTGAGCAAGAGCCCTCTTTTCATTGTTTCACAATTTATCTGTAAAAATCATTTAAATATTCAATATTGCCTAAAAATACTTGCAGTTCTTCAATTTTTAATCTGTTGATCAGATTTTTTATCAATAATTTCAATGTTTGTTAATCAACTGAATACAGTTGATGAAAATCAAGATTCATTTCACTGACACAAAATTCAGCAGTGAAGTAGGGTTATTGAAAGTATAGATGAAAAATATGCTTAAGCAGATGAATACACATGTGTTTTGGTGCTTTTCCTTCTCTGTGGAAATCAGCCTTAAAATTCAATTCTAAAAATGCATGAAAGCAACAATCTGTTATAATGCTTAGCTTGGTAGCCCAGATTTAGAAGAACTGCTATTATTAATCAATAGAAGGACTACTTTAAAATTAGAAAGGTAGCTATAAAAAGGATTATACCTACAATAACTATATGTGGGATTTTGTTGTTTTTGTTTATTTTGCTTTATGATTATCTTGATATTAGTTTTCTAACTCAAAACCCAAGACAGGAAATCTTGTCTCCAATTACAAATGAAGAAGTCAGGGGCCAAAGAAGTTAACTCCACAAAGTAAACATAAATCCTCATCTATAACACTGAGGCTCAAAATCTTGTCTGACTCTGAAGCATGTGTTCTTCCCTATACTTCTCCCCCATTGTATTACTTACTTCCAATGCATTTTTTTTTTTAAAAAAAGAACTTGAGATTTTAATGTACAAAAAGCAGTATCACACACGTGACTTGCTAACATTTGGAAAAGAAGAGGCTTCTGAATAACCCAAAACCAAATTATTTCTTTGAGGAACAAACCCTAAAACAGACTAATGATAATGTCGATCCTGCAGTTGAAACAGTCCTGAGAAACCAAAATAAACACTTTTATCAATGGAAAAATATTACCTCAAATGCTTACAGAAGTCGTCATCACATTAAACTGTAACTTTAAATAAAATATCCTTCTGACACCTGCAGTCTAAATTTAAATTTTTGTGACAAATATTTTAGGTGATAAGCAACCTAATAATAATATCAACAGCTATGACTTCATCCTGCAAATTAGTTCCTTAGATATTTTGCCTCAGACGTTTCTTAATTGTTGTAACCTTATGTTCTCTTCTTTATATAGAAAGGTGAAGAAACTGTTTTGTAGTTGTTAGTCTGGTTAAGGGCAGAGATTATGCCTGTTCTATTGTATAAAAGAAAGCAAGCACCACACAGTACTGGCAGATAGCAAATATTCAATAGACGAATGAGTACTTTTCCATTATAAGAGATGGGCTTGGACTTATCAAGTCATACTGCTGTTCTTTGTCACTATGGAATTGGAATGCTACTGCAGAGAGCCACTGTGCAGACAGCACCTGTGGAGCTGCTGGAAATGAAGCTAGTCCAGGTGGGGATTTAGCTGTGGTTATAAACCACACTAGCAATATTGCTGAAGACTTCATTCAGGACATTTTGCCAGTTAGCTTAGGAGTGAAAAGATCATGACACAGAGTAAGCTGAAAGAGTTGCCTGATTCCAACACCTCCCAACTCTGTGACTTGTGTGAAAATCAAAGGAGATAATCAATACAAAAACTCATTAAATTGAAAGAATTTTGCAAATGTTGATAATTATCATTTTGACCTTTATTGCCTAAAATCATATATCCTCTATGATGACATGGCCTAAGTTCAACAGATCTTCAGTTCTCTATATGGAAGAGTTTTCTGAAAGTTTTGAATGTATTTTATCTGAGTTCTGTGTGATTGAATGACTAACCAGTCAGAGGGCTCTACTGCCCCATCCCTGCATTCTAAAGTCTTCACCTTCACTCTTCCTCCTGAGAATTTGAAGAAGCAGTGATAAAACAGAGAGAGAGCACTAATAAAAAATTGAGAGGATCTAAATAACTGCCACGAGACCTCAGGGAAATAATTCAAGTCCCCATAAATTCTATTTATTTTACATACTATTAAATGGGATTTCCTCTCTAACTCATGCTGTAATTATGATGATCACATAAGATGTGCTTCATAAGCATTAGTACAAATGTAAGATAATACTATTACTCATGAATATCAATTTATACCAATTTGGTGTTCTTTTAGACATCATTAGCAGAATCCTAATGAATCTATATTTCTACCACAATACTTGTATGTTAAAGGTATTGTCTTATATGTCTTCTCTTCCAATGCAGCAGTGTGTACTTTTTTTTTTGGGGGGGGGGAGGTTCTGCAAATGCTTCTGTTTAACTCAGCCTTCAATCTTTCAGTAAGTCTTACGAAGTGCCATATTAAGTTCCAGCCAGGTTAGATCAAGGATGGGAATGCAATGGGGAGCTGATGTCATGCTACTTATCCTCACAGATCAAATGTATCACCAGAATCTACCAAAGGCTTTCTTGACTACTGGGTGCTTCTTGATGAGATACAGTGTATGGAATATGAGGAATCTGTTATATTTGAAAGAAGTTACATAAGGCCAATACTACAGAACTTCAGTAATCTCTGACCCCTCAGATCTATTTTCTGCATCCCCACTTGAGTATTATGATAAAATAATGAATGCATGGGTTGACCACACTCTTATTCAGACTAAATTGCAAAAGAATATTGTTGATATCACCTGAATTTTACAAATACTCTCAAACACTGTTTAGAAGCAGCCTAACATCATACAATGAAATACATCTGAACCTGCAAATGATAAGGGAAAAGCATTAACTGTTAAGTTTATAGTAAAATAATCATCCCGAGTTTGTTCATGTGTGATTATTTATACACATGTCCTAAACAGTTGGTTTAAAAGCATAATGAAAATTCCTTCAACCCACCTTGATTTAGAAATAAACAAAGTTGCTGGAAATTGTGTTCCTCCTGGAAATTGAAGGGCAATGATGACATTAATGACATTCTATTGTATGTCAAACCAATATAAAAGCTGCAAACATCTGACAAAAGGCTCCCATCCCTAAGTGGCAGAAATTATTGAAACCACAGGGCATATAGCACTCTCTCTGGGAACCTTTATCAGGGAGCTGTCGGAGGTGAGCTTTTTTGGAGCAGCCTGTAGTTACCCCTCAATTCATGCTGGTCAGGTCTTTTACCAGGAGAGTAGAGCTTTCAGTATTTATGTAGTGCAGCAGGCAACTGTTTACCTCCGGGCATGAGAGGCAATCTTAGTGCTTCAGAATCAGTGTGCCATAGCAGTCCTGTTGCCCATGGAAACAAAGGCTTCTTTGGTGGGAGGTGGTTTGGGAAGAGGAGCAGCAAAAGATAATCTCATCAGTTTGGGCCATTGCCCTATATGAAGGTGTTTTGCTGCATGAACAACAGCCACTAAAAATATCATACAGGATTGCAATGCTTTTCGATGATTTAAAAACATGTTTTGGAGATCTCTCAATTGTATACACAATAGTAAGTCCACACCAAATTACTCCCAATTAAACATTGAAGTAGGAATGACTCACAGGCTTTCTCTTATCTCCGAAAAGAGAATAAAATGTTGATGCTGATTCCATTCTAACATTAGGGGAAGTGCCTCAGAATGGTCATTAAGAAGAAAGCTTTGGACATAGATTAAGCCTGGACCACAGTGTGTGTTTTAAAATGTCATGAAAATGGCTTGGACTAGAATTTCACAAATGCCTTGTATCTTTCTTTCAGCACTCAAAATATAAATTAAATATCATGACAGATTTTAGTATTAATAAACATTTCTGGGGATTAGAAGACTGACCTTTTTCAGTGGCCTTGTAATTAGCTTACATTTTGCCCAGAGAGCAGAGGAGAAGATGAAATGTAAAAGAAAATAGAGAATGAAGCCACTGAGGACATTGTAGCAATAATTTAATGAATGATAGAAAACAAAAGGGGCAGGAATGAAAAACAGTGAGAGAAACAAAGAGGAAGAGTTTGCATTGACTGAGAACTTCATTTGCACCATGCTCAGGGTCAGAACCAATATAAAATAGCTCATGTAACCACCTTAATAATTCAGAGAGAAAGATTTTATTATTCCCATTTTAGAACCTGGGAAATGGAAAGGAAAGCACTGTGGAAATAGTAGGTGTATAAAAAACAATGTGAGTGAAAGAAAGTAAATTTTCAGAACTGTTTCTAAATTTTGAGATTATACTTATATTTTTCACCATTATGACTATAAAACTTAGAACATGGATGATGTTTAGAAAACACTCATTTTTTTATATGAATTATGTCTTTCATAGAAATCAAAATATGACCACCTGCATTGATATTGAGTTTGATGGCAATTAGATGGTAAGAACTCTGGTTCATTCCTTTTTCTTGAACATCTTTATGATTTAGTTTGATAGTTAGCTTTGATATCCACAAAAGAGAGTAAATTTATCCCTGTTCTTCGCCTGCCACATTCCATAGGTTTACAGAAACTATTGCCATCCATCTGGCCTTTCAATCTTGGAGTTATCATTGAATCTTAACCCTTATGTATCACATCCAACCTACTGCCAAATCCTTCAGATCCAATTGTTTGGAAATATACTTCCTATTTTGCACCACACAAAATCATCTGGTAGCAAGTTACAGCAGGTTCTCATTCTCATTAGCATGAGAGAGTGAAACGGCAAATAGAATAATCCTTTGCCTTCGATGTGTTCCTGTCTCCCCAGCTCATCAGCCAATTCACTACTCATCTGGCATCTTGAGTGATTTTCCAAAGTAAAAATTTTCCATATCACCCTTCTTTCACAAAACTTTCATTGGATACTCACCATTTATAGGCTGAATTCATCTCTTAACCTTGGTATTAAATACTTGGAATATTACAAGATGACAAGAAAGAGTTATGGTGAGAGTTTTCCAAGACAGGAAAACTGACCTGAATCTTAAAGAAAGAACACAATTGTGCAAAATATTTGAGAACTTCATTGCAAGCAAAGTGAATGCAATATTAGTCTTAAGGAGATCCATAGCAGCAAAGCATAGAGAAAAGGAAACAATGCTTTGTGCAAGTATTAATATAAGACTAAGAGATGAATTCAGCCTATAGATGGTGATTAGCTACTGAAGGTTTTTTCAAAGGGGGGGTTATATGGACAAATTTTTATTTTTGAAAGATCACTCTAGATGCCAGATGTAGAGTGAATTGGCTGATAAGCTGGGGAGATAAAAATACACTAATGGCTATGTTATTTGGCTCTTTTGCTCATTCATGCTAATAAGAATGAGAACTTGCTTTCACTTGCTATCAAATGGTTGTGGTGCAAAATGGGAAACAGATTTCCATACAATGCAGGAGGTGACATCAGAAGGACTTGGCAGTCAGTTGGATGTGTTAAGTAGTGGTTAGGATTCAATGATAGGTCTATATTGAAAGACTAGATGGATGGAAATGCATTTTATTTAAAGTTATGGTGGGAGGAAGAATATAAAGAAGACAGAATTATGACTTTTTTTCAGAAAGAACCTTCTAAATGTTAATATTTCTACAACATCTGGTTAGAAATATGCACCAAGAAGTTAGATTGCCTCTAAGAAAACTGAAGCCATACATCTGGTATCTAATATCTCTCTCTGTCCAGTACCTACATCAGTCTCCCACATGCATATTAGTAATGGAGCAACTAAATCAGAAGCACATTGAATGAAAAAAGTGATTTACATTGAGAAGAGTAATCGTGTATGAGAATGTAATACAAAATAAATCATCACAGTTTACATAGTATACAGAAGAGATGCTCATGGGAGAAACTTAGAAGTAGAGGTCAGGCAATAAATGATAACTGGTTCCACAGAAGAAAACTTGGAGTTTCAACAAAGTCAAAGAGCTTGCACACCCATCCAATAAAATTTATTGCTACAGGCCTATATTCCAGGAATATAAAAGTTGAAACAAGTCTATTGATCTTTACTCACCATAGCAATATCAGTTCGTTTGGCACAAAAACCAAACTGCTATGAGTTGCATTGTCAATGGGAATGAAGAAAAGGGGGTGAGGAGTATAGACTTCCTTTCCCTTAACAGAAGGAAATGAGCTATAACTACAAAGAGGTACAAGGTCAAGACGACAAATTTAGGACAAAGAGAACAAAGGATGTTCAGGGAAAAAGAGTTAGAATAAGGAAGCTTTAAATGTTGAAGTGATTGTGGAAATGGAAGAAAAAAGTCAGAAGGGACAAAGGAGTTGAATTTCAGAGCAACAGGACAGGTGGAAGGAGAAAGACAGATACCTCACCTCTGAGAATAGAACAGGTAAAGTACATAGGCACAGGTTCAATTCCATTAACCGCCACTTGGAATTTTGACATTACACAACTTTCCAAATCAAATTCCTAAGAATATGCTGTCACCCAGTAAACAGTTTGCATAAAATAAAATAAGTACTTCAGATTACTATTAATATTGAATTATAAGTGAAGATAGACAAAGTGATGTTTGCTTGCATGTGTGTGTCTGTCTGTGATTGGGGAGAAGAGATAATAAAGAGAACCACGGTGTATTTCCTCAAGTTTCTTAATGCTGTCAGTAAGATTCTCCCTGCCCCCACTCTTTGTTTATAGCCTCATGACAGAGTGGGGGTGGGGGGTAAACAAAACATGTGCTTCTTGAATATTCAAAGTTCTATTCAAAATCTGTTCATCATCTAGTTTGTTTAAAACGTCCTTTCAAAGGAGAGTGTGGAAAAGATAATTAAGAGAGAGACCCAGACCAATGAGGCCCACAATTTATATGACAAAAAAAATAAACAGATAAATACCTAAAGGGTAAATATATAATAATTTACAGTTGTATTTTTTCCTTATGTAATAGAAAATCAGAATTCAGCTATTTTAGAACACCACTCTAAAGCCTGAGATATTTGGAGTTCTTAAAATGTCAGTTGATATGTTTGACACACATTAAAGAAGAGTAACCTAAGAGGTTTGTCAGACCAGAGGCAGTGTGACTTTCCAGCCTGAAAGGAGGTGATGGAAGCCATTGGAATGATTTATTGATAAGTGATGATGTGCTGTATAGTTCAAAGAAGGGTAGAGTAAGTTCTTAATAATAAAAAGTTCCATCCCAAGAGTATCTTGCATTTTTTAAATCTATTTCAGAGATGAAAATGGGGTACAGGCAGGGAGAATTGCTTTCCTTGAAACAGAACTTTTACAAAGTGAAAAACTTGAAAGGAGATCACATATCAGCATGAATAAGAAAGTTTCGCATGTTCTCCACATGTAGTATTGGTGTCTTGGTAATATGCCTGGCCTTGGCAAAGCTGTTGGAGCAAAACTAAAATTGTCTTTTTTACATAGTATTCTTTTCTACTTGGACCTACTGGAGGCAAAAAAAAAAAAGCTTCTTCATTTTCAATTCTAAGATTACTTTCAGATTAATAAGTAGTGGGACTGTGCACTAAACTCTGCAGCTCATTTCTAGAATATATAAGTAATTTTCACTTGTCACAAATTTATTTCTGTAAAATGGCAAAGTATACCTACTAAACAGTTTGAATTTCAAAATTCTTTGTGAAACATAAAGTGTTAAAATCAAAGTAAAATCCATGATTTTCAACAGTTCATGCAATACAATAATCAAAACAACAGAAAAGACATGTATGAAACTCAAAAAAGATGAGAAAGCAGAAAAATATATAGATGAGTAAAGTATTTATAATAAAGTCATCTGTATAAATCTAATGTATAATTTGTTGTTGAAGCTTTTGAACTTAGACTACCCTTTAATACATGAGTCTCTATTTTGTGGATAGAAAGGTGTTCACTGGGAAGCAGATTCACCTTCAGACCTCTCTGGTGTCCACTGAATACAGTTCAACTAAAATTCAAAACAAACAAACAAGCAAAAAAGTTGAGAGCCGGAGCAATTGTCCTGTCCCCTATAGGACTGGACTTACTGGAGAGATGCTTCACCATTTGGTATCCAAATTTCCAAATTCTGTGTCTTATAACAGATAGAAAAAGTCTAGACATGGTTAAATAACTGAGTAAAGGAATAGTGATAACCCAGAGTCATATAGAATATTGAGTCAGATATGTGTCTAGAGATATTTAAGGATCCAAGGACGATTTAATATTAATCTTCATAATGCTTTTATTCCACTTGGGGTTTTTTTTGTAATTCTTTCATCATCCAAAACTTTTCAACAAATGGATGAATAGATAGACATCTCCAGATCTCCAACAAATTGATTTGCTTTTAGTTCTTTTTAGAGCTATTTGAAATTAAATTAATTGACCTAAATCAACTTGCATTGTACCAAAAACTTAGTAAGTGTATCTTCCTCTGAAATCATCCCAAGTTAAAATACTGCTCAATCTACATCTTACTCCCATTACTCCATACCACAATATGTTCAGTCAGGTAAAATCTGTATTTAAATATCATGGAGAAATACATACAGGGAGACCATTATGCTGAAAAAGTTTATAATATTTAATTAAACGTGGGCTTTTCAATAAATTCAACTGCAACTTAAAATGTGAAAAAAATCATACCTATTTTTCTACTTCTTGTAGTTCTTATCACTAAGAAGAAAGTGATAGTGACAAGTAGATATATATGTATATATGTGTGCAAATACACATGCACACGTGTGTGTATGCATGTGTGTTGCAAGATGAAGTGGATATAGTTGATCCAGCATCATGTTTTAGAAGAGACTAACCTAGTAATTCAATAACTTCATGTAGATACTTTTTTTATGTACGTAGAGGAAGAAGTACCAAATTATCACTTAAAAGGAAAACTTATTAACTGTTTCTGCTTCTTCCTTCTAGTACACATCTAAGAGAACTTAGACGTCTATAATTTTCATATCATAATCACTTTCTATTAATTGGAGCTAACATAGAAATGTTCCTGGCCTTCTATGTGAGAAAATAATAAACATAAGTTCACATGGTACAAAAAAACAATCCTACTTTATGATTAAATTTTAAATTGCTTAGAACACCAAGGGAATGCTGGTATGCTTTTCTAATATTCTGTGTGGTCCCAAATACATGGGTCCAAAAACTAATGCAACTTATGTGTTAACAAAGGAATCGGAGGCACAAATTCTAAGATGTAGTCTGTAATATACTGAGTGATTTCTGTATGAGAGCCTGTATTAACCTCCAAAAAGGAGGTGATGGAACAGAAGAAAAGGTCCAGGAAACAGGATGAGACAGGGAAAGTCCTGACAAGGAAGAGCAAAGCATAACAAACCAGAAAGGAATGGTTTTACACACTTCACACACACACACACACACACACACACAGATTCTTAATCACAAACCTAAGAACTGTAAGCTATTTTACATTGTATGTTATAATCCACTTCATCCCTCACGCCCAATCCTTCACACCTTTTCTTAGGCTCCTCCTTACTATTGTGGTTTGGATCTGGATTGTCCCTCAGAAACTCATGTTTTGAAGGCTTGGTCATAGCTACCTGCACTATTCAGAAGTGATAGAAACTATAGGTGAGGCCCAGATGGAGGAAGTAGGTCACTGGCATCATGCCCCTGATACATATATTTTGCCTAGTCCCTTCCTTTCTCACACCCTCTTTGCTTCTCAGCTGCCAAGAGGTAGCTTCTTTGCTTCTCCACACTTTCCTACCATCACTGGCCATGGAGCCAGCTGACCATGAAATGAAATCTCTGAAACCATGAGACAAAATAAATCTTTTCTCCTTTAGGTTAATTTATCTCTGATATTTGTCACAGCAACAAAATACTGCCTAATACCTTTGAATAATTACCCTTCAGATTGCAATCCTTTCCCCATTATGCACATATTTATATTATATTTATACTCCCACAATGATACAGATCATGTTAGCACATGTTCTTAGAATTCCAAACTTTGCTTCCATGACCACAGATGATTCACAATAAAAACAGGAGTGGGACTCCTTTAAAGTAACAGGCATTATTGAATGAGAATGTCTAGAAGGGCTATGGTGCTGTGAGCTTGAAGACTAGTTTGGCTTTGGCAATCACAAGGCTCCTCAGCTGTGCTTGCTTCAGTGTCATCTTTTCTTCCCATTTCAACATTTAGTAGCTGAAACAGGCATAAGCCAGTTTTTCTGTTCTGACTGCTGAGCCAAAAGGACAGGAAATCATTACAGGGAAAACATTTCTAGCAAAGGTCACTTTAATAGAAAATTACATCAATCACCTTAAAGAAAAAAAAAATACATTTCAATTGATGCCATCCGTCCACGGGATAACATCCATTTTAGTTTCTGACTTGGGTTTTTAAATGTTAGTCTAACTTTTGGGAAAAAAAACACACACACATTAAAAATTAACCATGCCTTCAACACCAGTTTCAATCTTTTGAAAGCCAAGAGATGGTTGTTAGTTATCTCATGTCAGAAGCTAAATGGTTACCTACTTAGAAAGGAAAAGTTTTTTTTTTGTTTTTTTTTTAATGTTCTCCCAATGGAATGTAAGAAAAAGTAAATATTCCTGAGTAAGATCATGCGTTTACTTCTTAAGCATACTTTCTTACATGATTTAAACTTGGCAGATGCCAATCTTAGAGATAGTGATGATTTTTCTAAGTATGCATTTTAGCTGTATGCCACATGCTTCCTAAAAATGTCTTATTAAATTTGCTTGTATGAAGGAAGGAAGGAAGGAAGGAAGGAAGGAAGGAAGGAAGGAAGGAAGGAAAGGAGGGAGGGAGGGGAAAAGAAAGGGAGTGAGGTGAGGGAGGGAGGGATGAAGTCATGAAGGGGGAAGGGAGAGAGAGAAAGAGGAAAGAAAGAGAAGGACAGGGGAAAGGAAGGAAGCAAGCAAGCAAGGGAGGGAGGAAGGAAGGAGAAATTTATAAAGATCGATATTGACCACAGGTTTATCATATAAGCAAATATCTGAATTTTTTTTTTCCCAAATGATGGGCATAAAGAGTCTTTGTGTCTATGGCTCCCAGTTTCCTCACATTTACGCAGTCTCTGATCCTGCCTTTCCTGTACAAGCAACCAAAGTACAAAGTTAAAGTACCACATCTAGGAAGCACTTCCCTGAACTGCTATTCAGAGCCTGACTTTGCCACATGTAGCAAGAAACAAGTGAAACAAAGTAACTAGGAAAGTGTTGTCGCTCCATATTCTCTCCAGTGTTTATCTTCTTTGTTCTGGTGGCAAGAGGATAAAGACAAGAAAAAAAAAATGTGTTCATATTTCTAGTATCATGAGGAGATCAAAACAATTGGTAATAACTACAATCTCTTAGAATTTAGGAATTAGTAATCTTAATTGGGCAGTTTCTGATAATTTCCCCTTATATGTAAACATATATGTATTTTTCAGTATAAGTCCCATTTCCATTTCATTCCATTCCATTCCACTCAGGGAGATCCTTGCATATAAGAGTTTGTCATTTCATCTATTATTAGAAATCTGGCTCAAAATGACTCTTTTTCAATATTTGGTTTAGTTGTCTTTCCTACATCTTTATGTTTTATTTAGCTTACCTAAGTGTTTTCTCTTGTGGCATTTAGTTCAAAAGGCCAGCACACCAACATATAAAAAGTCTTACCAAAATAATAACATATCCACTAAAAGGAAAACTTTTGTTCTAGTAATTCTTTCCATATTAGAAAAAAAATGAAAAATGCTGTTGATAAGTCTCAATGCCAAATATTTACTGTAATATGTGCAGTGGTAGGATTTCTCAAGGGATTTAGAAAAATATATTTCAGCTTGCCAAGTTGAGCATTATCATTCCCAAAACTAACTTCTAATTTTAAGTATTTTTACCAGAATTAAGAAGGCAACAAAACATTTGAATTCTAAACAAAGCATAAATTCCATTTTGAGCACCAAAGGAGATGAGAACATTGTCTTCCTCCTCTCTTGTGGTTTGACCTAATACCATTTTTTATTTACTGCTGGGAAGGAAAGGAGTGATTAGACTATGCCTTTTGATCTTGACTTCTTTTCAACTCACAGACATCTCAAGACTTTGGAAAGTTTATTCCTTACAGAATTCTAAACTCAATGCACAAAGATTTAGTCTCATTGTCTTTATGGTGGGAACACTGATACTTAGAGTGGGATATCCACTTTCCAGATTTCTTCAAAGGTTCTAAAGTCCAAATATATACAGCAAAGAAAATAACTAGTGCTTATGAACTTGAACAAATCTCTCTGCATGTGAAACACAACCACAACTGAAGAACTCAGCCCATGGGGATCCCAGAAGTACTAGTACTATTCTTTCTCCACCTGGAGACTTATGCATATGGAAACTGCATAGTGTGGCTTCAAGTGAGCTGTTTCCAACATGGAGAAATATGTCAAAAATAATGCATCGTGTCTTTAACAGTTTGTGGAATTCTCTTCTCTTGAAAGAGGTGTATGTAGAACATTCTAGTATACCAGTTGTTAGACTCACAGTCAGAAAACTTGTTGTTTTCCCTTTACCAAGGGAGAATGCTACCAATTTGATCCCAGAAAGCCTTAACAGATCCCACTGTTCAGTGAGACTTCACATTTATCCCAGCATAACTTTGACATATTAAAATGAATCCTCCTTTATGGAAATACCCATGATCTTAGTACAAATTATATGACTTTTCCTTCTTCTACACCCAACCAGTAATGCCTTTGGGGAAACAAGACAGCTTAAGAAAACAACTATCAGCAGAACATTCTTCTATTTACCGTGAATTAGACAAAAGATTGGGGTATCTAAAAGGGAAATTTTGATTTCATAAGTAAACTCAGTGACCTTACCATTCCTGGGAAATAAAAGTGAAAATACAATGTTCCAAAAAGAACACTTTACTTGCCTTAAAATTCTATTGTCAACACACACACACACACACACACACATGTTAAATTATTAAATAATTTCAATTTGGAAAGAGTTCATTATTTGTGTTGAATAGCTCACTTGGTCTTATGTACTAACTCTGAGAATAACATTCAGAAAAGGAAAACTCTCAAAAACAGACTAAGTGCTGTCATGTCCCCACTTAGGGAAAACTAAAAGTAAGATAATTCTGGTTGCTCAGTAATCCTAAAGTAGTTGTAGAAGATTTTGAGACATTATTCTTTTTCTGTCCTATATTGTTTCCCTTTTCCCCCTTCTATTTTGGTAGCTAGCTAAGCTCTGTTCCATACTGCCTTAGGGTGTATATGTAATAAGTCAGAGGGTTGAAGTGACATTCTAGTGTTCTTAGCTCTTGTATCTATAAGTTTAAGCCCATAGCAAAAGTAATAGGAAGATGGGTTATTGCTTAGGAGTGGACTCAGAGTCAGCAATTCTCTGTTCAAAGTTTTATGTTCCCATTTTTTGTCTACGTGACCTTGAGAAAATTATTTAACTCTGTGTCTCAGATTTCCATCTGCTACTTGGAAATAATGACTATTTATTTTACAACATTGTCTCGTTATTCATTGAGATACTGCTTATAAAGAGATTAAACCATTTTTAAGACTTTAATGATAATAATTGATATTTACGGTGCACTTACTCTGTGCCAGACACTGTTTTAGGATACACAGACGTATTGAAGACACACAGGAGCCTGTGCTATAGGTATTATGCCATTACAACCCCACCATCATCACTATTGTCTTATGTGGATTAAAAACAAGCAAACAAACAACAACAACAAAAAAAAACCACAAAGGCACACCACAGTTACTTTGCTATGGATCCAATGGACAGATGACTTGATTCCACACAGCAGGTTGGGTTTGTGACTGTTCATGACTGTTCCAAGTGTTTCCTTATTCTCCTTGGATCAGATGCTACCTGAAATTCTCATGGTGAATCCTCAGAACACAAGAGGAAAATCCATAATTCAATAGCCCAGTTAAAGTTTCTGCTTGTGTCATGTCACCATTAATACCAACATCAAAGGATAATGAAGTCAATTCAAGCCATTGTAAGGGTGGGGAAGTATAATGTTAATGAGAAAAAGAGAATGAGAATGTAATGCCCTAACCCAATCTACCATAGTAGTTTAACAGAAAAATTGAACATGCAAATAAACATTTATGACACGATACAGTGGAATCACATTTACTGTAAGAGTTAGAATATAAAGTCAGTAAGTCAGAGGAAAATTATAAGTTAAAAAATTTTCAAAAAACTCCTTGAGAAACCTTGCTGAAGACAGAGTTTTTCATGAAATCCCATTCGGTCATGTTCCATTCAGTGTTGGACTAGATTGCTGGATTGCTGGATTGATTGTTTGCTCCTCAAGAATAAGTGTTGAGCTCTCACTTCCTGTGAGGGCAATTAAGAGAACAACTGAGGGAACCAGTCTGAGAACTCTTGTGCATTCCAAACATTAGTTTTGTGTGGAACTAGATATGACTGGAGACTATGAAATCACCTTCTTTCTTTTTTTTTTTTCCTGTCTTTTTAATTTTTACTTGGAACTGAATCCAGGGATGCTTTCCCACAAAACTATATGTCCCTCCTCCACCCCCACCTTCATATATATGTGTTTTTAGACAGGGTGTCACTAAGTTGCCCAAGCTGGGCTTGAACTTGCAATTCTCTTCCCTCAGCCTCTGAAACAGCTGGGATTACAAGCATGCATCACTGCACCTGGCTGAAATCAACTTCTATTTAAAAATTTTCTAACTCTCTTTCCCCCACCTCCCATTTTATGAACATTTATTTGAATTTTCATTATTAAGTTTACATTTAATGCAATTGTTAGAGGCGTACACTGAAAGAAAAAACAACCAAGAACTGGATTACAAATCTTAGAAAGACAAAAAAGCATTTGGACACTCACTGAATGCTGCAATAGTGACACACTAGGCTGATATACACTACATAAATGACAATTAAGCTGAAACAAAAGAAAAAGGAAAAAAAAGTTGGGATTTGAATAGAGAGATGGGCAAAAGGTGTTTCAGGTGAAAGGTGGAGAGAACAGTTTGATCAAATGCATAGAAGTTAAAAAATGAAACAACTGAGACTAATCTCAATTAATAATAAGCTTAAAGAATAAGAGTCAAGAATCCATTACCAGAGGGTTATTTTTACTGAAATATGTAATATCATTCAGAGCTGATATTTACAATGGTAGAATGGTGTTAGCACAGGAATTTGTTTAAATAATCATCAGGCTAAATTCTCTTTAATCTTCGAAATAACAGTTTTAACAATGATTTTGGATATTATTTTAAAAATAATATCCCACTTAAAAATACACTGAGTCATTATGAACCCTAACAATAAGCAATTTATCTAAAGCACAAGTGTATTCAGTGAACTGATAACAATTCAATCAATAAATTGGCATTTCACAAAAAAAGCAAATTTAAAATAATCAAGGAAGCAATCGTGGCATTGGGTTTATAAACTGTAGGTTATTTAAAGAAAAGTATAGTTTCTAATTTACGGTCAGACAAACATAAAAGGGCTACTTGTGTATCACTCAAATTAAGGTATAAAAATAAAAGCCAATCTCTCTCTCTCTCTCTCTCTCTCTCTCTCTCTTGCTTTAGCTAAAAAAGTGAATGTAACTCTGCATTTCCCAAGGGTAAATAGCAATCCAAAAAGTTAAAAAATTGAATCTCCCAGCAATGGGGGATGTTGAAGCAAGAGGATTACAAGTTTGAGGCCAGCCTCAGCAACTTAATAAGGCCCTAAGTAACTTGAGACAGGGAGACCCTGTCTCAAAATAAAGAACAAAAAGGGCTAGTGATGTTGTTCATATTTAAGCTTCCCTGTATACACACACACACACACACACACACAGTACTTATATGTGTATAAATACCATAAATAAAATACCACATCAAGTTGTGTAAATAATGTAATAAGTAGCATTTCTGTGTGGTTTTTTTTTTTCTATGCTTTGTAGGGTCATTTAATAAATTAAACTTTCCTAAGTCTCGAAGTCCTGAAAGCAAAACTTGGTCATATAATTATCTTTGTACCCATAGTAATTATTAATCAGACCATGCGAAACAGACTTCAATTATAACTAATCAATGTTTACAAAAATCTCAGAATCCATAGGGCATAAATGTGTAAGCACTGTGTTTAGGAAGCCTAAGTATTATTTTGATTCATTACCTTTTCATTATCAGGATTCCTGTTTGAAATCTCAATCTGTATTTGTGATATTGACACCAAGTCTTTAAAAATCATTTCACTCTAACATGTAGTCAATGTCACTTTATTACATGAATCCAATGCTTTTGCATTTACATATAAATAAAAGGTTTAGCACTTACATTAAAAAAAAACTTTATTAAAAAATACATTAAATGATTAGACATGGTCCTAGTTCTTGGAATATAAGGATGAATAACATAAGATGCAGACTATTCTTCAAAAAAGCTGAGATTTGACTCATGACAGAATAAATAATCATAAGGCAAAGTGAGCTATTCTAATTAATTAAGATAATTTAAAATGCTAAGAGTGGATAAACACTGGTGGCCAGGGAATGTATCATTAAAGAAGTACATATGAGGGAATTTCTTTAAATATAAGCTTTCCATGTTGTCAAGAGGTGGGGAAAGATAGATTTCAGCATGTCAATGAATCTCACTTTGTATATTTTCTTGGGCAGAATTTCCTCCCTTCTTCAATCCCAGACACCATATCCATTCTTTTTTGTTTTGTTTTGTTTTACTCACAATATCTCAATAGGGGACAATAAAGTAATATTGTGAAAATTCAATAAATGCACGAGAGGAAAAGCTCACACTTGTGCAAAACTCACCTGCTCTAGTAAGGTTTGGGGAATTTCTCCAGGGAATGATTTTTTTCCCTTAGCAATTGGGTGGCTGTTCTCGTAAATTTATAGTTAAATTAAAACACAATGAAATCATTCAAGACAAGCAAATTTAGTATTATTTGCATGTGCTCCCCTCTTGTTTTGGAGGCTCCTCTGCAGTCTCAGATTGGGGTTAATTACTGATGATTTCTTCCTTTGTATTCATAATTTTTTCCCTGGCAGTTTCACACTGTTATTATTGGGACTTTCTTTGTCCTGCTTAATTAAATGCTGAAAAGCTTCCAGTTGATTTCGCAGTCTGCTGAGGCAGCTAGATAATTTGCAATCTAAATAAAGTGCTCAGCATTGACTCCACTCTCAAGACCCACTCTGTTGCAGGCAATGTGTATGAAATGATTTCGTTGGTGTTATTTATCTGCAGTGAAAAACAAACACTGGTTTAGAATAAGCTTCACTATCCTTCAAACAGGAGCTTGATTCTTAGGTTTTGGCTTTCTATGCTTTCTCTATAATTCATTAAATGCTGAGAACTAATTACCATTGTCACAGTGAGTCACCCATGTTAGAGAAATAGAAAGCCGTGCTCCTTGGGTGGCAATGATAGACCCAAAGCAGCAGGCAGCAGCATGCATGAAGTCTTTGGGAAAGGATCCATGTCATCAAGGAAAATGGCTTTCTTTGCAACATGCAAAAACTCTCGATTTGTGCACAAGAATCCATGTTCTGAGAAAGCAGCTTAACATACAGTAACATGTTTCTTTAAAGTCAGCTAGAGAGAGGCATTTCTCAAAGCAAGAAAAATGGAGATGTTGGGTACCTTTGGTGGGAGTTTATACAACAAATAGCAGTTACATGTTCCCATATGCATTTGCATAATGGCAACTAATAATCAATGTCCAGGCATAAAATTATTTGAAACATGAAAACCAATCTCTATAGCATCCAGAACTATAAAATATACACATAAGTACTGTGGCTTTGGGCCTCTTAGGAATCTTTAAAGGACTGCTTAAGACTAATTAAAATAATAAAATGAAGACCACAATTTCCATTTCTGTTCAAAAGGGGCAAGTGGGAATAATCAGAACTATATTTTCCTACAAACATTTTCTACAGATTAACGCAACCCTGCTTCCTCTCCACAAATGCTTTAAATCTAGGCCCTTTCTTTTGAAGGGGAGAGGGTTTCTCTAATGCAGCAAATGCAGCTACTTACTGACTGAAATATATGCAGGAAGTAAAAAGGAGCCTGGCTGTTGGGCTGTAGCGGAAATCATCAGTCCTTCCAATGCCAACATTGTTACCTCCAAACATATTTAATATCATCATTCCAGGGTCTTTGATAAGTCATGTAGTACTTCCTTCAGCCCCTATGTAAAGTTAAAACTAAGTTACCACATATCACCTATTAAGTATTCATTGAGTACTTTCTCTGATCGCAGGCACTCTGAGCACAATGAGAGATAAGGAAGTTAGTAACTTATTTCCTGCCTTCGAATAGGTTATAACTGAGTTACAGAGCAGAACTACAATGAGAGTAATGGCAAGGATGAAAACAACCATATTTGATTTAAATTGTATATTTCATAGATTAACATACGTTTGTAACAACTAAATAATAGTGGTCACTGAACCCTAGAGCTACCAAGGAAGGGCAGTATCTTATGATCTAATGTGTGATATGCATAACAGCAACATCAGCCTCACCTGGGAGATTGTTCACAATACTGACTTTTATACTAAGTCCTAGAGCTATCACATCAGAAATCAGAGTTTTAACAAGATCCAGGCCACTTATAGGCCCAATAAAGTTGAGAAATACTGGATCAAACTGCAATATTCAGAAGGGCAGGGATCCTAGCTATATTCCTCATGGAGAGCCCTAGTAACCAGTCTCATAGCACTTATAAGTGATCAATAAATATCTGTTGAAGAAAACAACATATTTCATTGCTAAACACATAGAACAGAGAGGAAATCCAGGGTATACTTCAAGGTGAAAAGGATATCCATACTTTTAAAGTATCCAGAGAATTCCCACACAAGTCATGAAAACAAATAAATCTAATCAGAAGAGCTCTCATGTGGTTTGAGAACATAAGTTATTAACAGGGAAAGATATTTAAAATGTCATTTAAAGAAAACCCACCTTTATTCATTACTCTCTACTAAATAACTAAAATTATCTATACTTTGAATAAATTACATTGTGGTATGCATGCATAAAATAGAAAAAATACACATTTATGACTTGAAAAGATAAATTAGACTTTTGAAATATATAATTTTATCTAATGATTCTTTCTTAATAATATTCATTGAAAATTCTTTTTTATATTAAACTCTCAAAAGAATATTAAAAAACATCTTTACATCCCTTATAATGCCTAAATATTGATTAAATGGAAAGTTAGAACTTCATAATATAAGGAATGCAACCAAATAACTTTAAAAAAAAATGTCTGTCTAATTTCTATTATCAGGATCTTGGTAATTGGGAATAACATTGTAATTTTTTAAATGGTGAAAATTTCAACACAAAAATCAATAGAATACACAAAAACACTATGTAAAACATCCCTTTAGAGTCTCAATTATGTTCTGAGCTAGGAAGATGTTCACCTAGACCAATGTTTCTTATCCATGACCACTCTATAGTTCACCAAAGTGGCCAATGGTCAGGCCCTACCTGGCTCTTTTAAATCAGAATTTCTGGGTATGATACTTTTCTGTTAGGTAAAGGAAATGAGATATGTTGTGTCATCCTTTTACAGATTTTTTAAATTATTGGGCATGTCATATTTTGTGAACACTGTATTGTGCAGTAACATTACTGGTACAAGTTATACAAGTACTCTGACCAGATATTAACAAAAGACTCATTATGATAAAATTCCTAATCCATCTATACTTGATTTTAGTTTACTATTTGAGAAAGTCAGGAAGAATATAGGTCTTTAGATCATCATTAAACTACAACTCTGAGCCTTGCCTCATATTTCGGACTTTGGAGTGTAGATACAGAGTTGAGGAAGGTAGATGTTAGAGCAAAGACCAACTAAAGCAAACTGGTTAGAACTCGATAGGAAAACTGAGAGTGGGTCTGGGCTCCTGTGGCAGTTAAAAGTAAATTAATTAAAATAATAAAATGAAGGTTACTTTCCTTGCATTACCTCTAAACTTTGATTAAAATATAAAGGTTAAAATCTGGATTCCTATATGCTCTGGCAAATAAGAGTCTTCCCCATGCTTCAGGAGAAACAGGTGAAGGGCAATCTTACCTCCTCAAGCTCAATGTGGATTAATTTATAACTGGCAATGCCCAGGAAACTCTTAGAGCCAGTCAGAAAATATTGTAGAGGCACTGATTCCAAACAAAGGGGAGTTAGTACCATGATAATTTGGATTATATGTGGATCTTGGGCGCAGAACTGCATGTTAGACTCAAGAGACAGCCTGACTGGGTTCTTCTACTTATTAGTTATGTGAACCTTTATCAGTCATTTTTGCTATGGTCTAGGTATTTGTCCTCTCCCAAATTCATGTTGAAACTTAATCTCCAAAGTCACATGTTAATAATATTTGGAGGTAGGCCTTTCAAAGTAAATTAGAGTTGAGAATGGGACTTCAGAAGAAGAGGAAAATGGGACCCAAGTTATCAAGGATCCTCCATATCATCACATGATGTGTTGCTGTACCTTAGGACTCTGCAGAGACCCCATCAGCAAGGGCAGCATTCATCAGATGTAAACTCTTAACCTTGGAGCTTCAGCCTCCCAAACTGTAAGAACTAGATTCATTTTCCTCGTCAGTTACCCCATCTCAGTTATCCTGTAATAGCAAAAGAAAATTGACTTAAGATATCCCCTCTGCCTTAATTTCCTCATCTTTAAAAGAAGGAAAAAAATTATATATATTTTATAGAAAGTATATAAGTACTAAGTAAAGTGAGAATATTCAGGGCATGAAATTGTGCCTGGAACATAGTAAGTACTGTGTAAGCATTGGCTTTGATTACCATTTTATTACTAACATTACTGTTGTTGTACTTGTGTAACTCCTCTCTTAAAAGAGGCAGATATATGTGTGCATTGGAGAAAGAGGCTAATGGAGTCTATAAACTGTTTCTACATCTGCAGAATATAAGTAGCAATTTGCAAATTTTGTGCTCAAGATATTTTACATGTGAAAAACATAAATACACCTGTAGCTTATTGATGAAAATATACATAATTTCTCTACCTAAAATTCTCAATGTTTATTTACAGCAAATAGAATAAAATGAATGGGGTAAAATATGATGAGCTCAATAAAATTATATGTAGGAGAAGATTGTGAATATTACTTGATTTAGTTTTTAATCTTAATACCTGATACTGTGAATAATATTCATCATTATATTAGCCAGGCATGGTGGCACATGCCTATAATCCACGGGATTGGGAGACTGAGGCAGGAGGATCATGAGTTCAAGGCCAGACTCAGCAACTTAGCAAGGCCCTAAGCAACTCAGTGAGATCCTGTCTCTAAATAAAATATAAAAAAGGGGCTGGAGATGTGGCTCATTGGCAAAGAGCCCCTAGGTTCAATCACCAGAAACCTTACAAAGAAAACAAATATTTTTACTACTTGATTATTTTTTAAAGTACTAATAGTCACATGTTAGGCAGAGACCAAGTTCAAACATATTTAATAAGGAAGTCAATGGGCATGTTTGAATGCCCAATAAATTGTGATACAAGTTCTGGAAGTTGCCTGTTGGACCCCATTAGGCAAGCAACCGTGTCACCACCCAGGTCTCACTTTTACCCCTAACTCCTCAGCCCTGCCCATCTACTCCTCCTAAGAATGTCAACTATTGTAAATTAAGTGCCTGCCACAAATTAAAGAGGCTTTGGAAGAAAATTTAAACTTCCTAAATGAGTACAAATTTACGTGATCCATTAAAAACAGGAATTAGAGAAGGAAGATGAGATGCCCTTTTTCTCCTTCAGAATACTACTTCTTTTTTGACCCTGCACAAGCCCTTCTCTCATTGAGTCTCATAATCTTTGAATGGTCACACCTGAGCTGGCTGCCTCTTTCAACCTTCTCTCCTCCTCTCTTACAGTTACTCCCCTGCCAGACCAGATCCTCCTAACTTTAAGCCTGCCAGTGAACCTTAGCAGATGCTTTCCTCAGTTATTTCTCACATTCCCAGTTGACTTCTGTTTTAAAACTTGTCTTAACACTAAACTTGGCTCTCTGGCCTTTGCCTCCCAACCCCAGAGAATATTCATATCTTTTATTAGCCACTAAGTTAGCTTTAGTTACTATTTAATATATTATTACTTGGGACATATCTATGGACTTTCTAGGACATGATCTAGAATCTGAGAAATAAAGGCGAAATTCTAGTTGTTAGGTGTAGGACAGGCTGAGTAAGCTGTCTGCAGGGCACGCCAAACAAAGTTAGCTGCAGGATAACCTGGCCACTCAAACCCTCTGTCTGGTTCTTTACCACCTGTTTGCTTCAAGCCCAAACGCCCAAGCCCCCGCTCAAGGCTGAGTGCTTTGCCCCCCTGCTCAAGGCTGAACACTCAGCCCGCCACTCAAGGCTGAACACTTAACCCCCTTGTGCCAAAAAGGCAGCTTGCAGACCCAGAGACCCCATTAGATTTGGGCTATAAAAATTCCCTCCTGCCGGACCCCTCTCTCTCTTCTCTCTTGCTCTCTCTGTCTCCTTTGTGCGCGTGCTCTCCTCTCTCTCTCTCTCTCTCTCTCTCTCTCTCTCTCTCTCTCTCTTTCTCTTTCTCTCTCTTCTCCTCTGTTGCACTGCTGCAATAAAGATCTCTTGGTTGCTCTGAGTGTTGTGGTTACTTCCCTTTCACTAGTAGGCCTTGCTTTTGAGGATCTCATATTTAATCCAGGAAGCATCATCAATGCAGTCACTAAAATAGTGTACACACAATAAAAGAAAGCATGCAAAGTACCTGGGAACATGGAGGTGACAGATGGGGATAACTTTGCAAGATACAGCTTTTGAGATGAGTCTGAAAGGACTGGATCACGCCAATCAGCAGAAAAAGTCTGGCATGTGGAGGTGGGTTAGGAAACAGAGTTTAGGCAAAGGAAATTATATTAGAAAGCCTAAATGACTACTGATGTCACTTTATTATTATTATTATTATTATTATTATTATTATTATTATTATTATTTTACCCCCAGTACTGGGGAATGAACCCAGGAACACTGTAGCATTGAGCTAAATCCCAGCCTTGTTTGTTTATTTATTTATTTATTTATTTATTTATTTTACTTTGAGGCAGAGTCTCACTACGTTGGCCAGGCTGGCTTTGAACTTGCTATATTTCTGCCTCAGTCTCCCAGCTAGCTCTGATTACAGGCATGCACTACACTCCCAGCTTAACTTTAATTTTGTAAAACCTTTCATCTGCATTCATTATCTACTCTTCTTTAAATTTCTATTTCTCACATATCCTAGCACAATTTAAAAAATTAATACCTAATTCTGGCCCATATTCTTTCACTTATTAACCCATCAAAATAAAATATCCAATCCAAGCATAACCCCTAAAATGAATAATTTAATAAAGTATATTTGAATGCTTAGACATTGAGAAATGAAAAGAATGCAGAACATATTCCAGATGGGTAAAATACTTAAATACAACAAAGGAAACTCTAAAAGTATAGACATAAAGGTAATGTGGAAATAGTTTCATAATCTTTGAATGGGAATAGCCTAAACATGACATCAATGCCTAAAATTTTAAAGAAGTTTAACTTCATTTAATTAAATAAAAATCAGACAAACATTTTTGGCAAAAGATGTCATAAACCAAGATAAAAATGACAGTGTAAAGTGACTCATGAAATTCACTCTCCATCCTTGTTAAATTCCCTATCTCTGTGAATGAGTAGTAGCCTTCCAGGAACCCCAAGAATTACTGAAATTGACTAAAATTATAGCTCAGTCAGTAGAAAGTCTGCAGGCAATGTAATGAAGACAGAATGACATCAGGGTTTTCTTTTCTTTGCTATTCTCTGTGTGGTCACCCAGAAATTGCTGTATTACTAGGTCAATATTCATTTTTCTTCTCAGGTTGTAAAAATCTCTCCTTCTCCTTGTCCCTTAGCTCCAGAAATAGTCAACCTCGGGAGCTACTGCAGGATCTCCTGTGGTTCCTCTAATCCCTATCTTCTAAAACAAGGTATCAGCTTTATAATTGGATTGTTTCCTCAAATTATTCTAATTTGTGCTATTTGTTTTCTACAGGGCCCCTGACAGGTACACTAGGAAAGAAATTAAAATGTCTACAATACACAAAGGTTAATGTTTAGAATATATATCATAAGGAAAAAATAATTGTGAATTTAATAGTAGTTGCTATTTGTTGATTGCTTTTGCTTTGCCGGTGACCTTTCAAAATTTTCTAAGAACTAACCCATTAGTACTTAAAATTATCCTATAATGATTCCCATTTTGCAATAAGTAAATCAAAACTCAGGGTCACATGATCAGTATTAGGATTGTTGGTGTCAAAATCTCACCAGACTACAAAGTCAGTCTTCACTATGGTGCTATAGTCAGAAGAGTAAAGAGGTTGATTTGAACAACATCCACAATAGCCTGCACTTATATCACATTTACTGTCTGTCTGGAGCTTTTCTAAGCATTTTATTTATATTAAGTCATCTAATCCTCAGGAAAGCCTTATAAGGTAGAAGGGCAAAGTAATATAATCGTGGTCATAGTTCTAGCAAGTTGTTTTCAAATCTAGATACACTGTAAGTTTTATGGCTATACTTACTAACAATAACAGGAATAGAAAATTTAATTAAAAACATATAAATAAATGTCTAATACATTAGAGAATAAAATAATTGAGAGTAGCATTGATATACCTGTTTTTACCTGTAATATTTGCCAAATTTTCAAGATTTAAAAAAAAATGAGTGAGAATGAGGGGAACTGGGCATTGTTCATACATTATTGGTGGAAATGTAAGATGGAAGAATATTTCTTGAGAACCCAAGTGTTCATTATTAGAAAATCCATGAAATGAATTAAGGGATCATGAGGATAACCAAAATTAAATTCCATAGATACATTCATTAATTGGGAGATGACTTGGAATCGTTATTTTTCCTGTTTTTAACAAAGCTTATAAGCAGCACATAATATGATTCCATCTACATAAATCTGCATGTACTGCAGAGTAACATCTAGAAGATGTCCACTAAAATGCTTACACTGATTACTCCTGTGTAAAAGCTGTGTTGATCTTTATGGTACATATGTGAGTTGAAAATGCCCCTCAAGGATTTGTAGGCTGGATGTTAGGTCCTTTGATCCTGGTGCCTGTATGGAGCATAGGGCTTGCCAGGATACATGATAACCTGACTTTGGATTGTGTTATACTTCAACTTGAATATTTTTAATCAAAAAGGAAATTATGATTTTTATTTTGGAAAAAAATAATAGTATACCTCCTTACAAATGTTCCATACCCTACCCACAATTAACTTTGCAGTTTACCTATCTGATTCTAATCTGCAGTAATAAATACTGCTATTGACTTTTCCTCTTTTGTCCAATTTGAACAACCTAATTGATTGCCTAAACTATTTTCACCAATACTCTTAATTCTGTTTTTATGCAGGAAGCTCTCAGGAATTCTCTAGCTTTTGATCAATTTCAATTCCTCTCATTCTATCCTACACCTAGCATAAGGAGTTCTTTTGGAGATTGTCATACAACTTTGTGGATGGTTTTCAAACTCAGTGGGTCTCAATCCAAACTACATTAAACTCTTTGACTTCTGTCAATCAGATCTGTCTTCTATTTACTTCATAGAAGAATTCCAAGCTTTCACCAATCTTTACAAGCATTCCTCTTCATATTCAACTCAATCTTTTATAGAAGGTTTACTTGCCACCTCTTTAATCTAGGAAATTTAAAGCATCAATGTATCGACCATTCATCTGTATTGTGTTTGTTCTTGTTATTATTTTCTGAGGTTTATTAGTCACTTGTATTCACAGCCCATGTTGTAGAACATTGCATGCCCCTCAGTGGGGTGCTGACCTTGGAAACAGAATGCACATAACAGGAGCTGTGGGAGATGAGGTTTATCACACCAACAAGTTGAAGTGACGCCTGATTTCTGCAGAGGATGCAATTCGCTTGTTTAAAAAGTTCCATGGGCTGACAAGGAACTGAGCATCATTGCTCAGCACTAAGAAAGCACTACAGTTGTTTTTCACAATAAGGAATGTAGTTTGGCCAAGGAACAATATCTGTAGAAATATAATAGGGTAATGGAGGACTTGTGGTTAGGTCCAAGATCCTCCTAGTTTTAAATGTCAAGGTAGCACATATTGTTAGAAGGCCTTATACAATTGTATCATTCGTTATTTATCTGCTGTGGAAATTTAACTGGGTGCTCTGTATTCTATTTGGCAATATTATTTCCAGGGGTTGCTTCACATGAATGCCCTTTAACCTCAGTTTTCCTTGGGGAGAGTTGGCCACTTGCAAGGCTCTGCCACTAGTGCCATCTATGAGAATCTTCTGTGGCCCTGGTTTCTCCGACTGCTCACCATGCTTTCTCTGTATGTGTGACTTGCCCACACTCCTTTCAGGGACAGAGTGCTCTGAGGTCAGTGGCAAGATGCATTCCATATTGATGTCTCATTCTTTGCATGAATTCACAGAATTAAGAAGCCTATGATTATTTCCCAAACAACATTCAAGAACATAGCTGCTCCTGCTTTCGTTCCTAACTTTTTGTTCCCAGAACTTGAAGCTAGTCCTTCAGGCTAAACAGTGCTAAGACATGGATGGCCCTTTAATTCCTTTGTTCTTCCTCCAGTTTTTCTTGCACAAAAGTATAAGCATACCTCTTCTTCCAGTCACGAAACATGAAATTGCCATACAAGACATCCTTGGGGAACATTTCTACCTCTCCTCTGCGTAACCCAAGATTCCTGTAATATGGTCAAGGTTCCCGGTAACATGATTCCCTCATGTGAGATAAAGAGCTACTCCCAGGTAGCCAGAGGACCTCTACTTGGCTCTGTGGGAGGCTTAGAGCATCAGTTCTTGTGTTCTCAGCCACTTGTCTCAGGGTGTTGTTAAGGTTTTTGCCATAGTAGGAAAAATTGTTCCAAATCTTGAAAGGAGAAATACTTGGTGGAAATACACTCTGATAACACTGAAGGGATAAGTCTTCAGTGTTCTTTTTATTTGCTTGTTTGCTTCTGATGTAACTGGCAGAAACCAATCACTGAGAGGACTTAAGACTTTTCATGGGATGAGTTAGTGAAGCAGGACTCTCAGAGATGAGGCTGGGATTCTTCAGGAAGGACATAGTCATTGTACAAGTCACCTACCTTTAAGAGACTGTGTGTGCTTGGAAACTAGCACATTGGGAATATATATCAGATACTTACTGAGGACCTACTATGTGTCAGCAATCCATGAGTGCAAGACAGTTTGCTTTTTGAAGTTTTCAGTGTATCCTAATTAGTCTTAACATTGAAGGGAGTTGGATTTCTGTAACTGGCCACAGAACTTGATGCTTCTCATAATAATTTATATGGAAATTTAGAAAGTGAAGTGAGAGTTTTAAGTGACCATATCATATGCTTGCTTAAAACTCTACACTGGTTCACTATCTTCCAGACAGAGACAAAATCTATAACCACATCTGTTAAGTCCTGCTTTTCCAGTCTCCCATTTTCCTCCTTGTTCTCTGCATGCTCTAAAGTGAATTTTGTTATCTTGATTTTTCCTGCCATAATAATTGTGTTTTTTGAGGAAAACCTCCTCATCACATCCTCTTCTGCCTCCTTAGAGACTTTGCTCTCTCTCCCCCATATCTTTAAGATCATTCTCTCTCTCTTATTTCTTGTCCCTCAAATCTCTCTCATGCATGCAAAGTATCTCACTTGCTGAAACTCCTTCTCTTCTTTCTCAGCTGAGCCTCTTGAAAAGGCGTTATACTCTTTTTTCCTTATATGTCCTTCCATTCACTTTGCTAGGCACTATACTCTCCTTTCACTGTGCCCCCCCCCCCTCTTTAAAACTGTGTGGACAAAGTAATGAGAGGCCAGACCATCAAGTTTGATGAATCCAATGGACACTTGCTGTACTTCCAATTTTACTGGATGCCTACTGCTTTTGATATAGTTCTGCAGAGATTTCTTCTTGAAAATTTACCATTTTTGTGACTTCTGTGATGTTTATTGTCTTCTACATTTCAACTAGACTACAGTACTCTTTTAAGACTATTTAATGCATTTCCCACTGTCTTTCAGTCTCCTATTCATCCTTCCCAAGTTTCACCTTGCTATGATTTGGAAATGGTTTAAATCTGTTTCCCAGAGTTCATGTGTTGGAAGATTAGTTCCCAGTGTGGCAATGTTGAGAGGTTGCGGTAGAAATATTAAGAGATGGAAGCTACTAGAATATTAAACTGTATTCAATTCATAAAACTGAAAATATAGAGAGTTACTGGGTAATGGGTTCATTGGGAGCATCACTCTCATAAGGGCTTAACTACTTGTAAGGGGAATATACCAGAGATAACACAAAATCCATACTCATGAAGTTTGTATTCTAGTTTGTATCTGCATATGGTAAGAGACAGACAAATAGATATACTATAACAAAATAAATAATGGATAACAACAAATTGTGTTTTCTGCTAAGCAGGGGATTAAATCAAGCTGATGTGATGGTAACTGGGAGTCAGGGAATGCTTCATGAAAAAAGTAACATTTGTGGTAGTTCTGAAGGACAGAAGTCAGTCATAGTAAGTTACTGGAAAGAATAGTTTCAGCAGAAAAACTGCACATATTATGTTAATGAATTTAGCACATTTGAAGACAATGGATATGTAAGTTGGTTTGAGAGTCTAGAAGACAAGAGGAAAAAGGTACAGTTAGAAAATATTCCAAGTCAGTAGAGGCTTTAAAACCACTGAGGAAGGTTTAGTGGGAAATCAGAAGGAGATGTGGTAGAATTTATGTCTTTGGAAGGTCAGTCAGTTTTAGGAAAACATTGAAACCAAGGACGAGTGGCAAAGAACATTTAGGTGGCTTTTGTACTGAACTGGATGGGTATAATACTGGTCTTCTGGATCACTGAGAGGAGTTGTAGTAGAGATGGAGGTGGTGCCCATTTTGTGCACATTTGAAGGCAGTGGCAGAAGTTGTTGTTTACTTGAGAATAAAGAGAAACAGGGAAGAATCAAAATCAATGTGTGGCTGGTGATAAAATTCATTAAGATGAAGAATGTATGAGTAGTGGTGATGGTGGAAAAAGACTCTGTTTTGGTAATGTTTGAGTTTATTATTCACATGCCTATGAAGGTGTCAAAAAAATGAAAAATATGGGTTAGGAACTCAAGGAAAAACATAAGGCAGATGACATAAATTTAGAAGTTACTGCCCATGATTGTATTTAAATCTGGAGAACAAGATATGGTCTATTAGATCAATGATGTTGACATAAAGGGAGGTGAAGATGAAGCACTGGCTCACTCCAAGATTTAGTATCAAAAGAGGAAGAAGAAAAGGCAAAGGAGATTGGGAAGAGAAACAACCAGAGAAATTTAGCATTTTCAGGACTTAGAGAAAAATGTGTGACATCATGTATGACTTACACAGGAATAGCCTCAATGAACTGGTAAGGGGGGGTGACCCTATTACAAAAAGTGAAGGGACACGGTGAGAGCAAAGGGAATCAGCAACTACATGCTGCTTCCAAGAAATTGTGCAATCAGAGCTAGAAGAGAAAAAAGAATTGATAAGTAAGAAAGGTGATGAGGTCAAAGAGAATTTGTGCTTTTGTTGCTTATAGTCTCTTGTCTTTGTTTTTAAGATGAAGAAATCACTTCATATTTGTCAATCGATTTTTGTAAGGCATCACTTTCAATTCCATCCTTTGAGACTGGATAAAAGAAACATTTGTATACCCTTTGTTCCCTCATTCATCTCTCACCAAACATTATAAACTACCCCATAATAATTATAATAATTGTGTTATAATTTGCCCCATAGCAGCTTGAATGTGTGTATATGCACATGTATATATATATATATATTTTTTTTTACTGAATCTCAATTATCTACTTAAGCATTTGTCTATACCACACTAGTGTGGGACAGTTCAGGACAGGACCTTGTATAATTCATTTTTGTTGTTCTGAACAATGTCTGGTACCTCAGAGGCACTGAGCTACCTGGCTATTAATCTGAGCAGTAGCCCACTGTACAGATCTAATGCTCAGTGACATTTATACATTATGAATATCCTTTCAAAAATGGAATTGTTTTAGATGGGCAATTTTTTTAGGGATTATAAGTAATCTAGAGATGGTTTAAAATATACATAATTATAAAAATACTAAATAATCATATAAATGACTTGAGAGTCTATAAATCTGCCTCTCCATGGGGGTCCTGAAACTATCCCCCATGGACACAGGGAACACTGTATAGGGCATATTGCTTGAAATGTGGTATTTAATGCTCTCAATCACAATTGATTGGACAATTACTTGAGCAAGAGACAAAGAGAGAAGCTCATTTTTTTAGCTTCTTTCTAGATTTACTGAAGACAAAGTTTCTGGAATTCTCATTCTTCAAAAACTCTTCAAGTAATGCTTATTAACATTAATGATGGAAAGCATTCACTTAGTAATCATATGTTTGGGATCTAGAATAATGTACCTGAGTAAAATCTCAGCATTGTCATTTACTGTGTGACCTATAGGTTCGTTACCTAAACTAACTGAACCTTTCTTTAGCTGTTACACAAAGATATGAACACTGGCTTTTCACAGGGCCATAAGAAGAATGAATTGAAACAAAGAATATAGAGGGTATGGCACATTGCAAAAACTCAGTAATGCTATCTGTTATTACTCTAGTCTTTATTTTTTAAATAGCACCTTGTAGACAGTCATCCAGGTACTACAGGCATTTAATACATGTTTAATAACTGCATGATTAAATAATTTTTAGTGCCCCATTTTTGTTCTAAAGAAAAGAACTTCCTAATCAAAATGTAAAGTGGCACCATAGGATCAAAAAATTTGATTCCTTATATATTAATAGCCCATTCATTTTAAAAAATGTTATCTGGAATTTGATTTTATAGCAGTTTCAAGGAAAGGTAAATGCACTGATGAAAATTTTCGATGTTCCAGAATTATTCCATCATTTAATATATAGAAAGCCTACTGGATGCTGAGAAATCTTCTAGAAACTAGAAAAAAAGCAGTTTTAAAAAGTAGACCAAAGAAAACAACAATCACCACCTTGTTTCCTGGAACTAACCAGCGAATGTGTTTGCTAGGGATGGGTAGATAACAGGCAGATGATAAATATACATATATACATCACATAGTGTATCAGAACTTCGCAGTTTACAGAAGCATGGATTTATCAACTCCCAGTGTCCATGGGTCAGGATTCTGGATACAGTCTACTTGGCTCCTTTGCAAGGCTATGATCAAAGCAGTGGTCAGGCTGCATTCCTTTCTGGGGCTTGCGTTCTTGTCTCAAATCCATAATTTGGCATGGAATAAATTTGCTTGAAATTATAGACCTCAGTTTCCCATGTTTTTCTGCTGGCCCTCAGCCAGAGCCACTAGAAGTCCCCAGAAGTCCCCACAACTCCTTAATGTATGGTCTCAGCCTATCACAACCTGGCAGTTTCCTTCCCCAGGGCCATCAGGAACAGCTCTTGCAGAGGCCCTAAGAGGGTGTCTTCTCTACATAACCTAGTGAGGGAGAAACTGTCCCTGCACCTTTGTCATATTCTGTTATTCAGAACAAAACAGGTTCTGCCTGGTCTCTAGAGTGGGCATTTAGACATGGACATGACTCATTGAGAATCTTAAAATTTTGCATACTTTGAACATATGGTAGGTCAGGTGATGATAAGTATCATGGAAAAAATAAAATAGGTAGAGAGATAGGTGTGCTGGGGGACAAGAGACAGGTATTGCACTGTGACTGAGAGTGGGCAGGGGAGAAAAATCCTTACTTTGGTCATAACAGGTTCAAACATAAATGTTATGGCAATTAAAGGATGTATAGAACTGATTAAATACCAGGGAATTTGGTTAAATTGAATTAAAATAGTCACAAAATTCTATGACAGTCTTCTCCATCTAAGCAAACCTGAGCAGAAAGGAAGCAACTCTCATAATAAAACCAACATCTTAGAAATCAGCCTCACACCAAAGGAGAGGAGTACAAATGAGCACTTTTCTCCTCAGGGATTTCCATTCATCAGTTAAGAATGTGGCTTTCTTCTTTTATTACTTGTAATTCATCTCGGGAAGATCTTTATTCTCAGGAGGAAACTTGCTTCCCTCATTCCCACTCACTGTGGGACTGGGTCCCCATCAAGCAGTTATTTTTAGTCAACAATTTATACTCCTCATTTGTTTCCTAAGTATTACCATTGGTTAAGCCACCATTCTTTACAAACTCCTTTATATCGCAATCAAATTAGAATCTCAAAACTCATTAGTGTTAAAAGAGTGAAACTTGTCTTCATAATAAGTTTTCTTTCTGGCTGAGACAGAGCCCAGAGGCAACAAGGAATGTCTGAGTCCCACGTTCTCTGCTGTATGCTGTTACCATAATAAATGGCCAAAAGAATAGCAATACACATGGACAGTCTCTCCCAGCTACACTGAAGACACTAGTGTCTTTGAAGGATCAGTGACTATTCTTTCAATTCCTGGTTTTCCTGTTCCTGAGAAATACGGTCTTTGTGATCTCAGTAGGAGGATTTTCTTGGGGATTCCAGGGATATAGATAAAACAAAGTTATTTCTTTACCAATTATTAATACTATTCAGTGGCTTAGTAAAAAAAATGAAGATAATGCTGGATTAGAAAGGAATTTGGTTGTATTTTCAACTTTTAATTATTTATTGTCTTTTTGCGTTGTATTATAAAACTTGAAATTAAGAGGATGTTATTTTGTAGAATTTCTGGGGTACTTTAGTATCTCTTTTCTCCATTTAGTAAGCAGGCCCAATGCAGAACTTTTCATCTTTTCTTCTGAAGTATTCTGGATGTTTGATGACTACTATCTGCTTAAGCATGAATTTCTTTTATGTCTTATGTTTCTGTTCAAAATCTATGAAAAATCTTTTTATTTTTTAAAAAAAAAGGAAAAAGAAGTTGTATTGTTTTGCTAGCAAAGGAGAAACAGAGGGGACTCCTATCCCAAAGGCTGTGATTCTCTATGTAAAATCTTTATATAGACATATTTATGTCATTAAGCATACCATTTTGAATTACTTGCCAGCACGCGCGCGCACCCATACCTCTAATAAAGGTACTATTTGAGTATCATTATGTTACCCAGTTTTAGAAGAAAACCAAGAAAGTCTTTTGAGATACCACATATTAATGATCAAACTGCTGATAACATGTAAACAAGCAAGTATTTTGGACATAATCCTCAGTTTTTTGCTTTTTAGTGGATCATGTACTGATATTGTACTGTTATGGGTTGGATGTGAGGTGGCCACACAAAACTCCTGTGCTAATGCAGAAATATGAAGAGGTATAAAGATTAAATTATGAGATTGCAATCTAAACAGTCCATCTAGTTTGAATGGACTAACTGGGTGGTAACTGTGGGGCATGACTAGATAAGATGGACCACTGATGGCATGCCCTGGAAGGGTTAATTTTCCCTGCGTCATCTATTCTTTTCTTTCTCTTCTTCCTAGATGCTATGAGGTGAAGAGCTTTCATTTTCTGTCTCCTTTCTTTCATGGTGTTCTGCCTCACCTCATGCCCAGAGTAATGGGGTCAGCCCACCATGGACTGAACCTCTGAAACCTTAAGTCCAAATAAACTTTTCCTCCACTAAGGTTTTCTTAGGCATTTTGGTCACAGTGACAAAAACCTAACACATGTACCACTGTGGTTAGACTTAAAAAATAATTGCATCAGACATTTCTATTCAGCATGCAAAAATTAGACCTGTGAAGGCCTTTGCAAGCAAAATTTTGTTCAGATCATTAATTCTGTTTCAAACAGGAAGGCAGTAAAAATGTACCAAGCAAAGGTTATGTAGATGGTCCTTCAGTCTATTTCTGTCTCTCTCTTCACCTTTGTTCTCTTTTTTCCTAAACCTCATCATCTATGTTACGATGTCATCTTCAACCTCTGTTCTTAAGTTATGTTGGCATGCTATTAAATTTTTTGTTTCTCCAATTTCTCATTTACGTTTAGACTTTTATCTCCTTTACTAGATTCTTATTTACCTGTCTGCAATTATCTGGTTTGTGTTCAGTTGGGTGTTCTGATTTTCTTTTCTTCCTCAGTATCATCTGTTCCACTATTTGTTTATCAAAAAAAAAAAATTTGCATTTAGTATTTACTACTTTGTTTCTTCACTTCAAAATAGTTGTTAATTTTGTAGTGGTCTAGGACCAAATTAGGCATTCATAAAGTTTTATTCATGTTTTTAGTTCTCAGGCAATTTTATAAACCAGGACATCGGTTAGTTATTACAAACATAATAGTGAGATCTCCAATTGACATGTTATGCCATAGTGAAGTGGCACCGCCTTTCTCCACAGGAAAGCCCTCTTCACCATGGCTGGTTTTAGGACTGTCAGCAAAAGAATCCTTCCTATTTTCATGTCGCCGTGTTTACTTGGCTACTGGCCGAGAAGATACCAGCACTTCAGGTGCTGGACACCCCCTTACTAGTTTTTCACAAACGTGTCCAGTATAGTACTTTGAAGAAATGTGCAAACAAGGCCTCTGTCCTTGAGCTGGGCTTCACAGAAATGTCTACTTTTTTAAGATATGTTACCAAATGGGCTCCATGGTAACAACTGGCAGAGAGAGGAAAAATGGGAAAAAGAAGCTCTCCCTACTCAGGTGTTGTCCTTGAAGAGTTAACTTGCCCAGAACAGTGAAAGCAAAAGCTGCTTTTATGTGAACTTCTGCAGACTGTGAACTTCTGAGCCCCTCCCCTTACATGCTGGGTATAAAACTCTAAAACTCCCTGAACTCTGGGTTCAGGGGATTGATTGATTACAGCAAAGGCTGTACCCTCTGAACCTGGCTACAGCCTAATAAAACTGTTTCCTGCTATCTTTGGTACCTTGCCTCGTTTGTCCCTACAACAATAGCTCCATATCTTGTAGTAAACCTTAAGTGTCCATTGTCTTATCAATTACAACTTTCACTGTTAACATCCACTGTATTTGCTTATCCTATATAAAGGGCTTTTGATTTGGTTTCCAGAGTACACACCCCTATATCCTCTAGAGCAAGATCTCTGAATCACAATTGCAGTCTATTTGGTGGGACCAGTTTTCCAGAGTGTCTCATTTTAAATTCTTATTCCTGAAGAATGGGCCTACATTCTTTCTTGTGAGGCTGGATCCTTTTCCTCCAGTCAATGATTAGCATCCTGAGATTAAAGCCAGTCAAAAACATAAAGCTACCACTACCATCATTCCCACCATTTTTGACTACATAACTAAGCTGCAAGTCAGTCTTCAACTTGAAGCCAACAGTAGATTGCCAGGCTACACTCTGATTCACACAGTTGGTACCCATTTACAGACCAACTTCACTGCAAATTTTGTTCACTAGCCTGTGGATTTCATACTTTTAACTAATTTTTTTCTCCTGATAGGCCTGCCTTTGAAGTCTTTAAGCCATATTCAGTAGAATTCCTGAATTATGTAATCAGCTACTCAAAGAAAGGGGAGCAGAAATGTCAACTCAGAGCTGCTTAGCCATAATTCATTAATGGCTGCAAGTGGAGTCCTTAAGCACATTTTATTAGACAATACCTGGATTTGAACCTTAAATGCCAATGGTCATGTTTATGAAATTTAGGCTATAAATCCCTAGTCGTACAAGATATTATCCCATGACAACTTATTTGATATAGACTTGTAAGCACATGTATATACCTGTGCACATTTGCTTTCTACATATAATATATATTTTATATGCATCCATACTAAATACACTTCACGTAACTATATATCATACATGTATATTATCTACATCTTTATATTACCTTAGCTTTTTAATAGATGACTATATTATTGAAAGGGTAAATTTTTCCTTACTTTTTCAAAACACTAATTAGTTTTATACTATATATCAGTAGGATTATTATTCCAAATATATGATAATGTTTTTTTTTCATTAGGGTCTATATTCAAACCACTGGTGATAGTAAAATCAGGGCTATAATTTTTCCTTCAAAAATGGCAGAATTGTTTTATGTACTACTTAATGAATGCTAACAATTTCCCTTTGTTAGCTTTATTTTATTCCTTTTGAATATTTTGCCTGGGATTTAAAAATATGAATAATTGGAAAAGAATGTTTGGTTCCAGCAAATAATAGATTAATTCTTCAAACTATTTTCTTCCAGAGAGTTATGATACCTTTCATCTTTTTGATATTTCCACCAATACAACTTCACATTAAATGTATCTGTGGAACTTTGTAACAGAAATGGGTAAAATCAGCCATTCTTCATAGTCTTTTGCTAGCTTAGTATGGTTTGCTGCATTTTAGTTTGGAAAAAGTTATACGTTTTCAGTCCCCAATGTGAAATTTCCTAGACAGCAATTTGTCAGACTCTTAATATTTTATAAATTTAAAAATTTTAATATTCCTTAATTTAATTTCATATTTCACTTATATTTTATTCATCTTTCTCCCCAGCATAGTCTTTGAGATAGCCACAAACGGTTCCTTGTTCAGTTTGATGTCTGTTCTATGTGGCTAGGGCTGTTATTATATACCCCTAAGTCCACAGTCCGCTCTCAAACAAGCTGTGAAAATATTTCCCTTTTATCTTAAGGCATACATTATGTCTTTTAGTCTCTCTATGAAATGGATTGTGTATCTCAAATTCACATGTTGAAATCTTTATTCCCATTTTGATGATATTTGGAAATAAATCCTTTAGGAGGTAATGGGTTAGATGAGGTCACAAGGGTGGGGCCCTCATAATGGAATTAACGGCTCTCTATGGGGGAGTTCAGAAAGGAAAATAGTTCCCTGTACACCAAATAAGAACACACCAATATGGAGGTTAACTGCAAGCTACAAAAAGGGTACTCACTAGATACTGAATTAGCTGGTCCCTTGATTTTAGACCACCCAGCCTTTAGAACTATGAGAAGTAAATGTATTTTATTCATTTTATCTAGTTTATGTTGTTTTTGTTCTTTGCTAAGGCATCCCAAGTTGACTAATACATTTCTTTAACAAGACTGTCTCCTAAACCTGCTTTATCTTGACCTCTTTCATATATGTTGCAATTTTAACTGTGTGTGGCTATATATTGTTTATCTTTGTTTGAACAATGTAACTTCATGAGCTCAGGGTCTTTGTAGTTGTTGTTGTTCCATCAATAGATGCTAAGCATTTAGAACACTACAGGTTTTATATGTGTGTATTTTGCCACATTAGTATATTACAGATTATTGCTTAGCAAAAAATAATTGCAGTGTAAAAATCCTTAGCCTTTGTTATTTCTTCTGAATAGCAGTTATATATATTTAAAGAAGTTCAAGATGTGTGTGAAACCACTAGGAAGCTCTGCTAAGGCTTCAGAAAGATGTAGTTTTTACTCATTTACCCAACAAATACATTATTACTGATAATCTACCGTGTCTCACCACATATCTTTGTAGATTCTGAGAATTGGGCTGTGAATAAAAGTCATTTCTCTTATTCAACTCATAGATAGTGCAGAAAACAGACAACTGTCAAAGAATTATTAATCTGATAATTATATAAATAAAAATTTGAAAAGTGTTGCACTGAATGAGTACAGGTCAATGTTACTCCCCTCCTTATCCTAAACAGGATGAAATTACCCTGAACCCTATTTCTGTTTTATAGAAGTAGGCACTTAATAAGTTCATTTTTATATGCCTTTGGGATCTTGTAATACTTTAGAGGTTTCCTTTGTAACACTTATTGCAAACATAGTCCAACTATTAATCATACAATTAGTTGATTAATGTCTATCTCTTTCTAAAACATAAGCTCCAAGACCCCAAGAGCTATGCTGATCACATTCAACTCGGACTCTCCAGTGACTCACAAAAGCCTCTTGCACTTCATAGAAGTATTGGAAATATTTGTTCAAAAGAATGAGCCATATTCATTATTTAAAATAATTATGTAAGATTTAACCTTAGATTTAGGCCTTTATTCTTCTACTCTTTCAGGAACATGGTACTGTTCTTGGTAGTCTAACTGAGTCTGGGAACTCAGGTATCAAGTGATGTGACAAATAAACAAGCAAGTATTGTGTATTTACTGAACACAAAGCAGGTTGTAGAAGTTGTTGTAACTACAAAATAAATATGAAACCAATGATTTCAGAAAATCAGCTCCTGAATTTGCTGTTTATAGTGGGTATGGTGCTAAGTAAACTTCCCATCCCCTTTGATTTTAAAATTGTAGAGGATGGTGATACTGTCTTAGAAGAACAGATTAAAATTTTCAACCTCAGAATTCCTTTACACTTTAAATTTTTTTCCAGAATACCAAAGTGTTTTGTTTTTGTGGGTTATGTTTATAGAAAATTTCACCATTAGAATTTAAAAATTATAATTAAAATAGTAATTCATTTAAAAATAACATAAAATTATTACATGTTAACACATTTTACAAAAATAATTACATTTTCCAAACAAAGCAAAATAATAAGAAGGGTGGTATGATTTTCATTCTTACAAATCTCTTTATTGTCCTGTTTGGAGGTAGCAGATGAATACTCATAGAAGAAAGGCAGAAAGAGAATTTGTAGTTTAAATAAGTTAATTTGATAATGCATGATAATTAACTTTTGAGTTTGTTCTTGTGATGCAGAATCTTCAATCAAAAATTGGCTGAGATTTCTGGATAACTGAACATAGCAAGTGAGAATGGAGAAATTTGTAGTTTCAGGGTCATATAAATCTAATTTCAAGCCTCAGTTTTCTGAATTCATTAACAATATATACTCAAGAATATTGTTTCAACTATGAATCATAGTTTACTTATTTGTAAGAGGAAGTAATTTTAAATTATATGGTATTTTATGGGATTAAATTAAATGCCTGACACATATTTTGGTCTCAGTAGATATTATTTTTTTCCTCTTTCTTTCCCCAGTTCCCAGATCCTTAAATAAATTAGAACTGATTTGTGATAGCCTTTACATTTACAAATAGAGTAATTATTCTATTTATCCGGCTTTGTTTTTAATTATATATGTTAACTGATTTGCAAAAATCTTGTCATTTCATAACAAATATTATGAATCAATGTTATTTTTGAGAAATGACAAGGATATTATTAGAATTATTTTCTTTTTCTTTTTTTTTTTTTTTCAGAGTAGAAATTAGAAGTTTATTAAAGGACAGCAGAAAAGACTTCTCCCGGAGGAAGAAGGGGACCCAAGAGGTGGAATCCATGGAAGTGCGGTTGTTTCCCCTCTTTATAGTTTTGGTGATGGAATGTAGGTTGGAAGGCCCAAGGGGTGGGACACAGGTGGGCCAAAGAAGTAATCTGGTCAGGAAGGACTTCTGAGTCAGCACCTTTTTGCTGGGGGCTGTTCATTAACATTTCTTTGAGGTGGACTTTGGCCTAGGGCCTTTTCGGGACTTCACTAACATTCCATGAGTTGTCCTGTGTTTTCCCTGAGTCATTCTCCCCATGGTCTCCATTTTAGATTTCACTCGATATTAGACCCAATTTACCTAACTACACTGACTACCTAACTTTAAATCTGGCTTCATTCCCCCCCTCTAATTTGGGAACTCCTTACTGCTGTAAGGAAGGGGGGCGAAGAAGATCTTTCTGGCTTCTTCAGGCTGAAAAGGGACGGTGTGGGGCAAGCAGTTTGGAGACCCCCTTTAAAAATCGGGTCTATCGAGTGGTCCATGATAGAAGTCTGATTGAGAAGTAATAGACTGGAAGGCCATTTGAGTGATGGGTGGTCTATAAGAGAAACAAGAATTCATTGGTACTGGAACCATATTGATGCAGCAATAAATGCCATAGCACAGGAATATGCCAATGAGTATGATGGCAAAGACAAAGACTAACAATGTTTTCCACCAGGAAGTACCAAGACCCAGGAGCTAAGATATTGTTTCCATGACAAAGTTGCTGAGGACATGGCTTCTATCTGAGCATGTAAATCTTTAAGGATATTTGTCACATTGTCAGAAATGTCAGGGATGTAAACACAACATTTAACTTTTAGGGTTACAGATGTCCTTTTCCTTAAGATATAGTTTAATAATTTAATGTCATCTGATCTTGCAAAATCCTTTTACTAGTATGACCTCTGTGTCTAATAGAGAAATCTTTAATTCTGTTACTTAGGGCTGGATAACCATACTAGCAAACATTAAGCCTACCTGTGTAGGTTAGAAATAAAGGCCTTAAACTAAAAACTACTCTGGCAGTCCCTTTTGATAGACCTGTCTAAGAATCTCTTTTGCAGCCTCTAGTTTACTTATTTTTGGAGGTTACATTTAACTATTATTATTATTTAAAATGCCCAGGAATAGCTATGTTTTGGCTTTGACTGTCTTTGCTAAGTGTTTAAGATGAAGCATTCTATCTATTGTTAACAGTCAGCTGAGTTTCCCTGGGAGTCCTCGGGGAACTTACAGCAGCTTCTCAGTTCAGCTAGTACCATTTGCGCTGCTAGTGCCATTTGCGCTAGGATGGGTCCAGGCCTTGCTTGACCATGTGGCTTCCCTCGGAAGCATCAGGGATGTCTCCCTTTTTGATGACCCTCCTCTTCACAGCAAATGCACTGATTGGCTTTCTGTCCTCCACTGGTCTCATTAATCTCCCTGATCGGGAGGTTATGTGGCCCAGAGTTGCAAAGCTCTTTGGAGAAGTCCCCTATTCCCTGATTCAGACTGACTCAGAGGGCAAGAGCCAAATATTGGTTTTCTTGGCCCTTTTAATTTAACTTTAATTTTAAAACTTAATCTTAAACATCCAGCAAATAAGTTTCAACAGACTTATTTTAAGAGTACTGGGCTTTATTGTCTATCTCTCTATCCTGTAGATGATAACTCCTTATTTTAAATTAACCCAGATTGTGTGTTCTTAAATCAGTACCTCTGTAAAACATTAAGAGGCAATCTTAAATCATTTATAAGAAACTACAAAATAAAATTATCAAGAGTAAAAACATTTAGTTCATATAATAGCTACCTTGAATTTTGGTGGAGTATATCCCCTGTTTGAGATCCTGGCAATCGTGACAAAAACCAACTTTTGGACACAACTTTAAATGTACTGAAATTTGGTCTACTTGTTTCATAGTCATTCTCACATGTAGTGAGATGGGACATAGAGCCTTATCTCAAGTAAGGCGGGGCTCTTCATAGATCTTAAATACTATAGTTCTGAAACTGATCTTTGCTTTTTAAACATCATTTTACAAAGCCTACATAAATTGTTGTGAACTTGAGCAAACACAACATAATATCACATCTAAAACATGAATTAAAGAAAGGCTGAAAGCTTTTAACCTTTTGTAGAAAAGTAGCAAAGTACTTTTGTGTTTTGCAATAAAACCTTTACATAGATTAGACTCTCATTAACTTAAAAATACATTTAAATTGTATCTCAGTGTAAAAAGTAACAGGGAGTGGATCCAACATGGCGGCGAGTGGGGAGGCAGCGCTTTCAGTACCTCCGCAACAACGGGGTCAGAGAGACGCATGGATACGCTTAGATTCGACCTGCTGAGAAACTCCTAGCAAAATTCCACTAAAGAGACACCGGCCGGGAATTTGTAGGATTTTTGGAGGTGACAGTTTGCGCTAGACGAGTGAATCTCCGCCACGCAGCGCAGAGGTCCAGACCCGCCAGCCGCTGCCCGCGCGACTCGGCGACTGTCGGCTGCCTGCACGCGGCCCCCGCGTCAGGGCGGATAGCCTCCGAGGCGCAGCGCAGCAGGAGCAGTGCAGGGATTCTAGGAAAAGGTCTCTCACCAAGCCTTCATGAAATAGCGAACCGGGAGCTGAAACCAACCAGAGACAGACCAGTCCCACCCCTCCCTTCGGACACTCCGGCAAGGAGCCTGGGGCCCGCCATAGCAGAGAGGTGACATCACCAGAGTTCCGCCGACAGAATTCCTTCCCAGCGGAATCCACGTTAGCAGGTGTGTGATTCCCACCCCCTCCAGATACAAGCAGCCAGGAAACCTCGGGAATCTCTCCGGGGGCGTGTCTGTAGGGAAGCAGAGGGGATTCCAGATCCCCACCTCCCCTTAATACCAGCGGCGACACCCAAGATCTTAGCCGCCAGTTTCTGGGGGGCGTGCCCACCAAAGGGGTCCGGAAAAATTAAACTGTTGGTTCCCAGATCACCCCACCACAGCACTGGGGCTTAGATGAATGACAGAGAGGGTGTTCATTGTTCGGGATATAGGACACGTGGTGGGGCTGCAAGTGTAATCAGATCCTTGGGGAACCACCTCCGGTGAACAGGACCTGGCTGGCTGGCTGGGAGGAGGAACAGGGGGAGGGGCCGGATAAGTGAAAGGGCTCTGGACTAACAGGATTGAGAGACTCCCAGGAGCCACCTTACAGGGATTTCTGTCAGCACATAGAGGGCAGAAACTCGGCTCAGAGGGCACAGCTCCGCCTATTGGAAGAGAAGAAAATGGGATTCAGCCATAGAACAGGGGATGCCAGCATGGCAGAGATCTGATGTCATCGGAGAGCGGCCGAGGAGAGAACTTCATTGGTGCCAGCGGCGACGGAAACAGTTGGTCTCCTGGTAGGGAGCGTGAGTCACAGATACCCGAGTCTCTCTCGCTTTGTCATCGAGCCAGAGGGGAGGAGCGGGGCCGCCGCCCGCGCCCGCAAGGTAGGCAGACCTGCGACCAACCTGCAGATCAGGCCCAGCGGTCTGCGGGCGTGGTAGGAGGGGCAGGGCAGAGCCGCCGCCCGCGCTGGCAAGGTAAGCAGACCTGGGACAGACCGGCGGATCAGGCCCAGCGGCCTGCCAGCGTGGCACACACTTCACCCCAACTGGAGTAGGGGCAGAGCAGAGCCTTCGCCCGCGCCCAGATCAGGCCCAGCAGCCCACCTGTGTGGTGGTCAAGTGACCCCAATTGGAGTGGGGGCGGAGTGGAACTGCCACCCATGCCCACAAGGTGGGCAGACCGGCGACTAACCTGCAGATCAGGCCTAGCGGTCCCCGGGCGTGGTAGGAGGGGCAGGGCAGAGCCTTCGCCCCCACCTGAAAGGTAGGCAGACCTGCGACAAAACGGCGGATCAGGCCCAGGGGTCCGCGGGCGTGGTAGACACCTCACACCAATTGGAGGAGGGGCAGAGCAGAGCGCCCGCCCGCACCTGCAAGGGAGACTTTTCAACTATACAAGAGCAATATAAATATATGGGGGGGAAAAATTTCAAAAACACAACAGTTTCACCAAGAAGAAAGAAACACAAGCAGTATGAAAAGACAAGGAAAGAAAGTACTACAAGCAATGCAGGTCAACTCAACTTTAGAAGAGGTAACAGCTGTAGCAGATGGAATGTCAGATAAAGAATTCAGGATATATATGCTTCAGATGATCTGGAGTATCAAGGAAGACATTAGACAGCAAAATCAGACAATGAAAGATCACTTCGACAAGGAATTACACAAACAAATCCAGGAAGCAAAGGATCAACTATACAGGGAGATAGAGGTTATAAAAAACAAACAAACAGAAATCCTAGAAATGCAGGAAGCAATAAACCAAATTAAAAACTCAATGGAGAATACTACCAGCAGAGTAGAACACTTAGAAGATAGAACATCAGACAATGAAGACAAAGTATTTCAAATTGAAAAGAACATAGACAGCTCAGCAAGACTCTTAAGAAACCATGAACAGAACATCCAAGAAATATGGGATAACATTAAGAGACCAAACTTAAGAGTCATTGGGATACAGGAAGGTATAGAACTCCATACCAAAGGAATGAGCAATTTATTCAATGAAATAATACGAGAAAACTTCCCAGACTTGAAGAATGAGACAGAATCCCAAATTCTAGAAGCCTACAGGACGCCGAATGTGCAAAATTATAAGAGATCCACACCTAGACACATTATAATGAAGATGCCCAACATACAGAATAAGGAGAGAATTTTAAAAGCTACAAGAGAAAGAAAGCAGATTACATTTAGGGGTAAGCCAATCAGGATAACAGCTGATCTTTCAACACAGACTCTGAAAGCTAGAAGATCCTGGAATAACATATTTCAAACACTGAAAGAAAATGGGTTCCAACCAAGAATTGTGTATCCAGCGAAATTAAGCTTCAGGATGGAAGATGAAATTAAAACCTTCCATGACAAACAAAAGTTAAAAGAATATGCAGCTAGAAAACCATCTCTTCAAAACATCCTCGGCAAAACATTACAGGAAGAGGAAATGGAAAATAACAATGAAAACCAACAGTGGGAGGTAGGACAGTAAAGGTGGGGGGGAATAATCAAAGAGGAAAACAAACCATGTTTAGTAACATAAATAAACAAATATGGCTGGAACAACAACCCATATCTCAATAACAACCCTAAATGTTAATGGCTTAAACTCACCAATTAAGAGACACAGGCTAGTAGAATGGATCACGAAACAAGACCCAACAATATGCTGCCTACAGGAGACGCATTTGATAGGAAAAGACATACATAGGCTGAAGGTAAAAGGTTGGGAAAAATCATATCACTCATATGGACTTCGGAAACAAGCAGGAGTGTCCATACTCATATCAAATAAAATAGATTTCAAGCCAAAGTTAATCAAAAGGGATAAAGAGGGGACACTACATACTGCTTAAGGGAACCATACACCAACAAGACATAACAATCATAAATATATATGCCCCAAACAATGGTGCAGCTATGTTCATCAAACAAACTCTTCTCAAGTTCAAGAGTCTAATAGACCATCATACAATAATCATGGGAGACTTCAACACATCTCTCTCGCCACTGGACAGATCTTCCAAACAAAAGTTGAATAACGAAACTATAGAACTCAATAACACAATTAATAACCTAGACTTAATTGACATATATAGAATATACCACCCAACATCAAGCAGTTACACTTTTTTCTCAGCAGCACATGGATCCTTCTCAAAAATAGATCATATATTATGTCACAGGGCAACTCTTAGACAATATAAAGGAGTAGAGATAATACCATGCATCCTTTCTGATCATAATGACATGAAACTGAAAATCAACGATAAAAGAAGGGAGGAAAAAGCATACATCACTTGGAGAATGAACAATAGGTTACTGAATGATCAATGGGTTATAGAAGACATCAAGGAGGAAATTAAAAAATTCTTAGAGATAAATGAAAACACAAACACAACATATCGGAATCTATGGGACACATTGAAAGCAGTTCTAAGAGGAAAATTCATTGCTTGGAGTTCATTCCTTAAAAAAAGAAAAAAACAACAACAAATAAATGATCTCATACTTCATCTCAAAATCCTAGAAAAAGAAGAGCAAAACAACAGCAAAAGAAGTAGAAGGCAAGAAATAATTAAAATCAGAGCTGAAATTAATGAAATTGAAACAAAAGAAACAATTGAAAAAATTGACAAAACTAAAAGTTGGTTCTTTGAAAAAATAAACAAAATCGACAGACCCTTAGCCATGCTAGCGAAGAGAAGAAGAGAGAGAACTCAAATTACTAGCATACGGGATGAAAAAGGCAATATCACAACAGACACTTCAGAAATACAGAAGATAATCAAAAATTATTTTGAATCCTTATACTCCAATAAATTAGAAGATAGTGAAGGCATAGATAAATTTCTTAAGTCATATGATCTGCCCAGATTGAGTCAGGAGGATATGGACAACCTAAACAGACCAATATCAATTGAGGAAATAGAAGAAACCATCAAAAGACTACCAACTAAGAAAAGCCCAGGACCGGATGGGTATACAGCAGAATTTTACAAAACCTTTAAAGAGGAACTAATACCAATTCTTTTCAAGCTACTTCAGGAAATAGAAAAAGAGGGAGAACTTCCAAATTCATTCTACAAGACCAACATCACCCTGATACCTAAACCAAACAAAGACACTTCAAAGAAAGAAAACTTCAGACCAATATCTCTAATGAACCTAGATGCAAAAATCCTCAATAAAATTCTGGCTAATCTGATACAAAAACATATCAAAAAAATTGTGCACCATGATCAAGTAGGATTCATCCCTGGGATGCAAGGCTGGTTCAATATACGGAAATCAATAAATGTTATTCACCACATCAATAGACTTAAAAATAAGAACCATATGATCATCTCGATAGATGCGGAAAAAGCATTCGACAAAGTACAGCATCCCTTTATGTTCAAAACTCTAGAAAAACTAGGGATAACAGGAACATACCTCAATATTGTAAAAGCAATCTATGCTAAGCCTCAGGCTAGCATCATTCTGAATGGAGAAAAATTGAAGGCATTCCCTCTAAAATCTGGAACAAGACAGGGATGCCCTCTTTCACCACTTCTGTTCAACATAGTTCTCGAAACGCTGGCCAGAGCAATTAGACAGACGAAAGAAATTAAAGGCATAAAAATAGGAAAAGAAGAACTTAAATTATCACTATTTGCAGATGATATGATTCTATACCTAGCAGACCCAAAAGGCTCTACAAAGAAACTATTAGAGCTAATAAATGAATTCAGCAAAGTGGCAGGATATAAAATCAACACGCATAAATCAAAGGCATTCCTGTATATCAGCGACAAATCCTCTGAAATGGAAATGAGGACAACCACTCCATTCACAATATCTTCAAAAAAAAATAAAATACTTGGGAATCAACCTAACAAAAGAGGTGAAAGACTTATACAATGAAAACTACAGAACCCTAAAGAGAGAAATAGAAGAAGATCTTAGAAGATGGAAAAATATACCCTGTTCATGGATAGGCAGAACTAACATCATCAAAATGGCGATATTACCAAAAGTTCTCTATAGGTTTAATGCAATGCCAATCAAAATCCCAACGGCATTTCTTGTAGAAATAGAGAAAGCAATCATGAAATTCATATGGAAAAATAAAAGACCCAGAATAGCAAAAACAATGCTAAGCAGGAAGTGTGAATCAGGCGGTATAGCGATACCAGACTTCAAACTATACTACAGAGCAATAGTAACAAAAACAGCATGGTACTGGTACCAAAACAGGTGGGTGGACCAATGGTACAGAATAGAGGACACAGAAACCAATCCACAAAACTACAACTATCTTATATTTGATAAAGGGGCTAAAAGCATGCAATGGAGGAAGGATAGCATCTTCAACAAATGGTGCTGGGAAAACTGGAAATCCATATGCAACAAAATGAAACTGAATCCCTTTCTCTCGCCATGCACAAAAGTTAATTCAAAATGGATCAAGGAGCTTGATATCAAATCAGAGACACGCCGTCTGATAGAAGAAAAAGTTGGCTACGATCTACAGTCTGTGGGGTCGGGCTCCAAATTCCTCAATAGAACACCCATAGCACAAAAGTTAATAACTAGAATCAACAAATGGGACTTACTCAAACTAAAAAGATTTTTCTCAGCTAAAGAAACAATAAGAGAGGTAAATAGAGAGCCTACATCCTGGGAACAAATGTTTACTCCTCACACTTCAGATAGAGCCCTAATATCCAGAGTATACAAATAACTCCAAAAATTAGACAATAAGATAACAAACAACCCAATCAACAAATGGGCCAAGGACCTGAACAGACACTTCTCAGAGGAGGACATACAATCAATCAACAAGTACATGAAAAAAATGCTCACCATCTCTAGCAGTCAGAGAAATGCAAATCAAAACCACCCTAAGATACCATCTCACTCCAGTAAGATTGGCAGCCATTATGAAGTCAAACAACAACAAGTGCTGGTGAGGATGTGGGGAAAAGTGTACACTTGTACATTACTGGTGGGACTGCAAATTGGTGCAGCCAATCTGGAAAGCAGTATGGAGATTTCTTGGAAAGCTGGGAATGGAGCCACCATTTGACCCAGCTATTCCCCTTCTTGGTCTATTCCCTAAAGACCTAAAAAGAGCATGCTACAGGGACACTGCTACATCGATGTTCATAGCAGCTCAATTCACAATAGCAAGACTGTGGAACCAACCCAGATGCCCTTCAATAGACGAATGGATTAAAAAGATGTGGCATTTATACACAATGGAGTATTACTCTGCATTAAAAAATGACAAAATCATAGAATTTACAGGGAAATGGATGGCATTAGAGCAGATTATGCTAAGTGAAGCTAGCCAATCCCTAAAAAACAAATGCCAAATGTCTTCTTTGATATAAGGAGAGTAACTAAGAACAGAGTAGGGATGAAGAGCATGAGAAGAAGATTATCATTAAACAGAGATGAGAGGTGGGAGGGAAAGGGAGAGAAAAGGGAAATTGCATGGAAATGGAAGGAGACCCTCCGGGTTATACAAAAGAACATATAAGAGGAAATGAGGGGAAAGGGAAAAATAATACAAGGGGGAGAAATGAAGGTCAGTAGAGGGGGTAGAGAGAGAAGAGGGGAGGGGAGGGGAGGGGAGGGGGGATAGTAGAGGATAGGAAAGGTAGCAGAACACGACAGTCACTAGTATGGCAATATGTAAATCAATGGATGTGTAATTGATGTGATTCTGCAATCTGTATATGGGCTAAAAATGGGAGTTCATAACCCACTTGAAGCAAAGTGTGAAAGATGATATATCAAGAACTATGTAATGTTTTGAACAACCAACAATAAAAAAAAAGTAACAGGGAACTTTACATAACTTATTGATAATAAGTACAGTTATAGAACACAAATGATATAAATAAATCTCCAACATGTTTTTCTTTTAAGCCTAAAATTACCATACAACTTTAGAACACCAGCTTGATATAATGCTCTTTTAAAACTTCTACCTTACAGACTTGTATACCAGGAAGATTACATTGATGTTTTTATATTAACCAAGTTTAGCTTTTTAAAGAAATAACATGTCACAATTCTCTAAAAACAGTACTTGTTTAACCAGCTGTTTAATTTCTTTAAGATTACTTGCTCAAAAACTTACACTTATAACCAACTTACACAGACCTTCTTTATATCACTTACTTAAACCCTCTTAATTACTTAATCATATAGACTCTTATCCAGAAAAACATTTTCCCTCTATTAAATCCATACCTGGAACCTTTTAGTTTCTCTTTTTTATCTGTTAACCTCCTTCTGTTCACATTTTGAAACAATACTTGTAAATTTTTGAATTTAAGCAGATTTAACATTTTATTAGGGCCTTTTTTGAACACCTAGAAAAACTTATAAGCTTAATTTTAAAGACATCTTCTTTCATCTATTTACCAAATTTAAATTGAACCATTTGAATCACGTGAATCAAAGATATTTGGATCCATTTTTTAAATTTTTCATGAGCGCTCCTCATCTATCAATTGTCATATCACTGCATGATATATGGACATACACACATACAGACATACCGACATACAACACGTAACACAAGTGTAACACAACACAATAGTAAAGGCCTTGTAGCTTTTTCAGGTGAAATCTCATTGCAATGTTTAAAAAAAACTCCAGTTGATCAAAAATAGAACTTATCAGAAAAACATTAACTTGTCTGTAGGATCAAAATCATGAGCTCAAAAAAAAAAAAAATACAGAATCTAAGAAAAAAGCAAAAGTCCTAGAAAAAATTGACCGGCCAGTAATTAGTAAATGCCATACAATTTACTCTTTGGTTTAATCTAGTTTGAGTTCCCATAAAAAGACACTTTTACTCTTTTTTTTCCCCCTTGGGCCTCAGATCTGTCTCCTACTGAGTGCTCCAGGCTTCTTCTATTTGCATATCAACTTAAGTCCTGGCTGAGGTCTGGAAGGAACTGGGAAAACTGGAATTCTGAGCAGAAACCTCATGCCTAAGGCATTTTAACCATAAGTCACAATTTTTAGGTTTGGATGTTGGAAATTATGATAAAAGTTTAAGATACAATTTTCAAAATTTCATACCTTTACATTTTCCTACACTAGAAAAACTTGCTCACACAAAACTGAAAATAGGATCTCTACCATCAGAAGAAATTTCTTTAGGATCATTAAGCTACTTCCTTTGTTCTGAAGTTCCTATAGTATTAAGTTACATTAAATCGCCTGAAAAAAATCTTAAAAGAGAACCACACACTACCATATATATCCAAAATTAAGCTTTAAAAATTTTCAAGACTGTTGCTATTTAATGTCATTTTAAAAAGCCAGGCCAATGTCCCAATCCAACACTTTCTTTTCCTGAATCTTACACACTGAGGGGAACAGATACCATATCATAATTTACTATCCTTGTCCAGGTTAATGCACTGGTACACCTAGTGAAATCTTCTCAGGCTACCCAGTTCAAAATTAATGAAAAAAAAAAATAAAACTAAATGATTGGGAGTTACTTGCCAACTTGGAAGTAGAGTTCCTTTAATTTTCTATCCTAAGTATCTAAGTTCTCTGGCATGAATTATCTGAAATCACAAACTAAACAATTACCTAACCCCAACTGCAAGATTGTGCAATGCTTCAAACTCATTTAGATACCAGATTGTTACAAGGAAACATCATCTTTAAACACACATTTAGCCTAGATTATCCCCAAGAAACAATCTATAATAATCTTTAAAACAGACCAGATATGAGAAAAATCTCTCCAGGTTTTTAACTTCCATTTAATTATGACTCTTATCAGTGGCACCTTAGATTTCCCCATGAGTGGACCAGATGTTTTCACATAGGGGCAACTATAGGTGTAAAATCAAGGGTCTCAGTGTGACTGACTTTACTGCATTCAGGTGGAGTAATCCTTACAGTGCAGGGAAGGAATGAGGAATTTCCCCAAAGCGAAAATGGCTCTGGCAGCTGCTGGGAGTCCCTCAGTCTCCCATTTACTTACAGGATTAGCTCCTTTGGATAGATCCGATCCCAGGCAATCTGGCATATTTCCTAACTTTCCAGTAGAGTCAGTTTTTATCTGCCTTAGGTCTTGAAGGGGGAAGGGGGTATGTACTTTGATCAGCCCAAATTTTCCTGGCATTTTGTGGGTCCTCCTGATTCTTTTCCTCAGTGAGTCCGCAAGATTTTTTCTCTTCATGGCAGATATCATAGCTAAGTCTACTTTACACTGTTGGCATAATTTAGGATTTTCCCTTAGAGCAAAGAAAATCTGAACATACAGCACCTCATACCATTTCCTTTTTTGTAAATTTTATCAAACTGTAAAATTGTATTAAAATTGATATTTCCCTCTGGTGGCCAGGTTTCTCCATCAGAGAGTTCGTATTGAGGCCAGGCCAAGAAAATGAGGTGCTTTTTCTTGAGCGTCTGAGGTTAAAATTTATCCCAATTTTTCAATACACAGGCTAGTGGTGCACCTGGCATATTGGAGAGAGAGAAGCTCCCATCTGAGAAGAAAACAGGACTCAGGCACCCACGCCACGCCAGAGAAAACTGTTCTATTAGGGACGTCTCCCTAAGCCTGAGCTTCCTAAACGGTCCAGAAAACCCGTCTCTCACCTTGCTTTGCCAAGGGGTTTCTGGTCCCCTTTAGCAAAGTGCTAGGGTCTCAGTTTGCCCTGTGCCAGAGACCCTGGGAGGATTCAGACTTAAGGGCATTACTGCTTACCCCCCCCCCACCGGCCACTAAAAACCCATTGCAAAAGAGAATCGTGTGTTCTTTCGTTGCCTTTGCTCTGTAGACTAAAGGAATTGCCACAGCACATTTTAAACATTGGGGCGATAAAACAGACTAGTGAAATTTACCTATGCATCTTAGGGAACCTGGGCAGATTTTGCTAATTATCCCATGCCTTTCTCTCAGTCCTACAACCTGAATTGCTAACATTTCTGACCTGCGAAGGAAGGGGAGCATCCAGGAGGAATGGATGCGGGGTTGGGAGTGTTGCATGGCCCATATGGAGGCAAATGTGATTGGGGCTTTCCCTTAGTGGCGGCTGCACTAATTGCGTTTAAGTGGCCGTCGGGTGCCCACCTTACCCTCCAGAAAGAAAGAGAGAGAAAGATGCACCTCAAACAGACATGGGGTGTGTGCACTTACCTCGGTGTAGAATCTCGGTCTGGGACCTCCAATATGTTACCGCTGTTGACCAGTGACGAGTCCTTGCTTCCCCGATGTTGAAGAATAACACCAAAGAAGCACGCCGAGGCAAGGTCAGAGTAGAAATTAGAAGTTTATTAAAGGACAGCAGAAAAGACTTCTCCCGGAGGAAGAAGGGGACCCAAGAGGTGGAATCCCTATTAGAATTATTTTCGAGATATTTGATACTGAGATGACCAAATCTGGAAACTTCAAGAACTCATAAAAATGTGGGAAGATAACGATACAGATCATATCAGAGATGAAGGACTATGAAGTAAGATGATTCATACCCAAAGAGGTGGTGCTCCAAAGATTCCAGTGGGAAGGACCTGAGTATAATATAATAATATATATATATATATATATATATATATATATATATATATATATATATATATATCTCCAATCCAAAGTTATGTGTGTATGAGATACCAGAAGTCTGAATAAGGTGAATCAAGAGTAAATGAGAACACATTCATTGGAAGGTGAAAGATTATTTTATATAGTGCAAAGTACAAGACTATGGTTTTTAGAATAGGAAATATGTGGATTCAGTTTCTGGTGTTGCCTTCAGAAGTTGTGTGACTTTCAGGAATTCAGAGGTTCATTTATTTACTTATGTGATTGTGGAAAAGGCTATCATTATCTGAAAAACAGCAAGTATATTAACAATATCTTCCATTAGATTTTTAGAGAATTGTGTGTTATAATGTATGAAAGCTCAGTGTTGGACATAGAGTAAATACTTGATAAATATGAGCCACCATTACCGTCATTTTGAATGTATATCCAACTTGGTGAATATAGATTGGCAGTCATGCTTCTTGAATATTTCAGGACAATTTTGTTGTGATTTTTTTTTTACCTTTTGATATTTTAGCCTGATTTTTGGTAAAACTATAACAATATCACACAGGAGAAAACTGGAAATAATGGAACCACATTATGAATATATGTATTTATGATTTTCTGAGGAGTTTCTTCTCCTTTTGTGTTCTGCTTCAATAAGGAATTTCTATAGCTCCTATCTCCTCTTTCATTTGTTTGGACACCAGCTTTGAAATAAGTCCTAATTTCGAATTCCCCATTAGTCTGTCTTCCTTTTGAATTTTGCACACAAATTTCCCATTCAAGTGTCTTTCTTACTTTTTTATCTACCTAAACTGTTTTCATAATAGTAACCAAATATTCATAGTTGCCTGTTCTTACTTTGACCAATATTGAATCATGGAACTCTCCTTCTATCACACTCTTAACTTTGCTTGCCTCCAAACCAAACCAAAAATAAACAAAGGAATACGTCCCTCTTGTCAATTTCTTCTACAGTTTGGCAAGAGACTATTCCTGTCAGACCTAAAAGGTCATTTCCTCTCGCTAGTCCAATCTTTCTTTATAAGATTCTGCTTACCTTTCTTACCTTACATCTATGGTCAACTGAAACCTGAAAATAGTAAATGGAAAATCCGTAAACCATTAATTTTGTACCCATGCCCCCATGTGTACTAACCTCAACTTTTTTTCATCTGGCTCCAATTTAATTATTATCTTCCTGTAGTCTCTCACTGTAGGCAATTCATCCTACATATTAGCAGTAAAAACCAGATTCCTGAAACATCATGTAGATCCTGGCATTCTCTATGTCAAAAGACTATGATTTTTCTTTTGAGGCATACTTGTCTCAGCAAATCTATTTCTTCTCCCTTCCGGTCCTTGTCCTTGTGCTGATGATCAAACTCAATCACCTGATAGGAATCCCAACTTACCCAGCCAGAGGAAATCTAGACAGGCCAGCTTTTCTTTCCTCCCTTGCTTTTAAATCTGCCCTAATACCTCTGGTTATTTGTGCCTGCCCTCCCAGAGGATAATATACATAGATTACAAATATTTTTGTAAGAAAAACATAAGACTCAAATATATTTAACTTCCAGGTGAACTTAGATTTTTTAGACTTACCTCTCCTATTCATTAAACTTCTTAAGATCTAAAATGGCCACTGTCTTGAATTAATTTGTCTATTATTGTTCATTAATTTGTATATTATTGTTCATTTTCTTAGATCTATTCACTTTTTCCCAAAAAAGTTCATCTTTCATAATCTCTAAATCAATCAACCAATAAAAAGAATGACTATTTTTGTAAATACTTTAAAACAAATTTTTTTTTGTATATTGAGTTGAACCCAGGGGTGCTTAACCTCTGAGCCCTGAAAGGAAAGTGACCAAGAGAGGGAAGAAAGGGCGGGGGAGGAAGGGAAGAAAGAGGGGGGGGGGAGCAAAAAAAGAGAGAGAGAGGAGAGGAGAGGAGAGAGGGAGAGGGAGAGCAAGCGAAAGCGAGAGAAGAAAGAGAGAGCAAGAGAGAATGAAAGCAAGAGGAAGGGGCTCGGCAGGAGGGAATTTTTATAGCCAAAAACCAATGGGGTCTCTGGGTCTGCAAGCTGCCTCTTTGGCGTACAGTGATTGGATCATACAGTAGTTGCTGAGGGTGTCCTCTTCTGCCTTCAGGCTGTTGGGGCAGGAGTCAGATGTGGGTTTCTGTTGCACCAGACCAGTGGGGGTCGAGTGTTCAGCCTTGATGCAAACAGGTGATAAAAGACTAGACAGAGGGATGTTTGAGTTCCTGGGCTATCTTGTAGCTAGTGTTTGTTCAGCCTGCCCTGCAGACAACTTAGTTCAGCCTGCCCTGCACCTAACAAGCCCCATCCCCAACCCTTATATTTTTTGAAACAGAGTCACACTAAGTGGCTTAGGGTCTTGCTAAGTTGCTGAGGTTGCCTGTGAACTTGTGATCTTCCTGCCTCAGCTTCATGAGCTGCTGGGATTACAGGCATGCACCTGGCAAAACGGTATTTTTCTAAGCATGAATTATCACAATTTCTTAGTAATTATCTAAGTAAGGTGGTCAGAACCCCTAATCTCACTCTAAAAAATCTCAATGCAATTTAAAGTGTGTTTGAGCAAACCTGCTTTCAGTCTGCAAATAAGCGACACTTTGGGGAGTACTGTATAAAGACAGAAATGCAAGTACTCCTACCAGAGAAATGCTGGACTATTGCAGGAATATTACTTGTTTTCATGTGTCTGTTTGTGTTAGTGTGACTTTATATCTGTCCCATCTGACATGTTAGAAACCAATTCCAAGGAGAAGGCAGAAACTGTCTCCCAGTGCCCTCCATATCCTGTTTAGGACTGCAGCCACCTGAGCTACCCAAAGCTGGATTTGCTGGCCAAAACTTACCCCAGAATGAAATATTAATAAAAAAATGACACAAAATATCAATAAGAATTATAACAGCTGACATTCACTAATCAGTTAGGCTCTGCCAAGTATTGTGTTGAGCACTCATACAATCATTTTATTTTAATCTTGACAAACCCCATAGGGAAACTACAGTTCTAACTGTGAGTTTAAGTTGAATTCATACTTGGATGTTCATCAGCATTTCAAGTGTGCTCAGGGTATCTTCAACACAGTCTCTGAATGCCCTTTAAGGAATGAGTAGACATGCTTTCTGCTCATGCTTTTGCTAGCAGAGAAGAAGCAAGGTATATTAGGCAGTTTTATTACAAAGTAGTCAACAGTACATATTTTCTAAAAGGAAAGCATGTTGCAGTTTGTGATTGGGATACAAAGAGAGTGACTGTGATTTATCATTCAAATATTGACACTTTAGAAGCAGAAAGGGGAGGTTAAAGATCTACTAATATTTGCATCAGGCATATAATTGGGACTGTCCCCAAGAATATGGGGAATAAGATCACTATACTTAAGCTATCACCAGGTAACTGTAAAATATTAAAAATATTCTGGATTCAGATCAAACAGATGAGTGTATTATTTATCTGTTATAAGAAATGCATGCAATAAAGAATCAAAATATTTCCCCAATTACAAATACTGCATTTTATTATCCAATTAATTAGACAATGAAAAAATAATTGAAATCCAAGCTTTTTACTCCAATTTTATTAGTAATATTTCAAAAAAATTACATTATCATTTTACATTAGTAAGCTATAGAAAAAATTCTTGTCCATTATCTTCACCTCATTACACAGTTAAAGTGAGAGACAAAAGAAAATTTCTGGAGGAAATAAACTAGCATACCAATTACAACAATATATGATTTCATACCTTTATGTCATTGCTTATTAGTATTTAGCTTCATAACTCATCATGCCAATCTTTGGATTCTGTTAATTTTCTTTTTAGAACTCTGCAATTTTCTTTTGTATTACCTACAGAAAATATTGCCTCATTACCCTGATATCCAAGGACGTCTTTAAACTTGTCCCTTTTGTGCTATCTAATATTGCAGACCCCAGAAAGGCCACTTAAATTTAAGATCAAATTAATTAAAATGGATGAAAATTCAAAATTTATTCCCTCAACCTCAGTAGTAACATTCAAGTGCCTAATAATTCAGGTGGTCAGTGGCTACTGTACTGGACAATGCAAAAGAGAAAGCTTCCATCACCACAGAAATTTCCATCTAATAGCCCTACTCAATATTTTTCTATTCTTGTTAGATATTGCTCTCCTCCAGAAAATGTCTGATTTTGCCAAATTAGATTGCTTTGGCTTCCAACAGTTTACACCTTCCTTTTTCATCCACATTGCTCAGTTTCATACTATGACTTAGGATACCGCCACTACTTCAAGACATCATTTATTATTCATTCAACTATGTTTTTGTGTTCATGATGCCAGGAAGTATTTTAGGTGTTGGAAAAATAAGGACATGAAACATAGTCCTTGTTCTAAAAGAGTTCCTAGTCTAATGGGGAGAATGGCAAGGAGATGAGTGAGTACAGATGTTAGCTGTTAAGGTAGAGGTGGGCACAGAGTTTGACTGAAGCACACATGCACACTCAGAAATTGGAGGAGAGACAGCAAAAGCTTTCTGTAAAATATGGCATATGATATGAACCCAGAATAGTGGGATTTAGAAAATAAAATATAAAAGAATGGAGAGAAGCAGAATGACCGGAGGAAGGGCCAGTGGGACAACCCCACCAAAAGCCCTACTGTAGTGGACCTGACAGATGAATCATGCAGGAGCCCCACTGCCATGTTGAGAATGTTGGTCATCATTAAAAACTTTAAAAAGAACAAAGAAAGAAAGATTGAATGCAGGTGTGTGACAGGATCAGACTTGTGTTTTTGCAAAGTCTGTTCTACAAATAAACAAAGTATAAGAGGACAAAGCCACACAGGAATCCTTTAATAATCAGGGAGACCAATAGCAAGGTACTATATAATACAATGGCTGTTGGTTAGGAAGAAATGTTTTAAGATTTAAAATGCATACCGCAGGGGCTGGGGTTGTGGCTCATCGTAGAGCACTCGCCTCGCAAGTGCGAGACCCTGGGTTCCATCCTTAGCACCACATAAAAAAATAAATAAGTGAAATCAAGGTGTTGTGTCCAACTACAATTAAAAAATGAATATTTTAAAAAATATTTTTAAAATAAATAAAATGCATACTGCATTGGTGAAAGTTGTTAGATACTAGAATGAGGGTTTTCTTTCAAACTTCTATTGATTCTGGTAGGTCTATGAGATGACATCTTCAAGCTAGGAATTTCTGCCTTTCATTTCTTGACACTCTTTAATTTTATTTTTATTTTCTCTTTATCAGTGTTAGTTTCTACCAATAAGCGCTTTGACACACAAACTACGGTATGTGTCTTGGGATTCTCTGTAATATAGATCGCAGGTCTTTGTTCCCAATGGGTACTTACTATATATGGATCAGTTATCTCCAAATCAGAAGTAGTATTGTTGAGCAGGTGCCTCAATGACAGCTAGTCAAAGAACATAAGAGGGAGGTAATGAAAGGCACGTTATGGGTGACAAGTTTGAGGATTTCATGTAATGTCATACATCTCAGTTGAACTTTTCAAAATTGTAATTAAATAACAAAATTGTAATTGTTGAGCCTTGATCTTCTCCAATAGAGTATATAAATTTTATTACACTAAGAATCAAGTTTGTCTTGCTTATTGCTAGATTTAAATGCCTAGACTGGTGTCTGCATCATAGTTTGTGTGTAACAAATAATCGGGAAATGAATGAATCTGAGATTTACAGATAAGAGAAAAATTACCATTTATGGACCACCAGTTAATAATTTGCTAGACATTATCTTAGGTATATAGCTTTGTAGGTATTATGTATTTTATTTTTTAAAATATGTCTAAATATTGGTAACACCATAAAATAAGTATTAGTGTCATCAAATTTACAACTGAGGAAACTGGGCTTAGTCATAAAGTGCTTGCTTAACATCCATGAGACCCTGGGTTCCATCTCTAGCACTGAAAAAATAAGTAGAAAAGTTGAGAACACGGACTTAGAGATTTTGAGTGACTTATGAGTCAATAAATAGCAGTTCCAGCATTTTAAAGTTAAAATGTGGGTCATAAAAATCTGTTTTTGTTTGTTTGTTCTTTGTCTTTGCTTTTTATTTTACTATAACAATATAATATAAAGGCTATGTCAATAGTTATACAGTATTGTTTTAGAAATAATGTCAAGAAAATGTACATGTTCAATACAAACACACATTGTTTTTTAATATGCTTTTGATCCTCATTTGGTTGGATTTGAGAATGTGAAATCACGGATATGGAGAACCAACTATAATATAAAAATAGTTTGAGGGAGAATAAAAAGAAGTCTTGCCCCAAGAGGTAACATTTGATCATTTGTAAACCAGATACAAAAGGGGAGGGGAGAAGATGAGATAGCCTAGGCCAATATCACAATATATATAAAAAGCTCTGTAGATTAGCACATTCGGGGCATGAGCATGCTCCAGGAATCAGCAAACATAGCTGTGACTTAGGATGGTGGTTTTAATGGAATTAAAAGGAGAGGGAGGTAGAATCATGATCATAAGAGGTCTGCTTTCCAACCTAAGAAGGGACTGCCACATTTTAAATAAAAATAAGTAAATAAGTAAATAAGTAAATAAATAAAGCAAGCACAGAATCAGGAGACAAACTGCTTGGAGTAGATTTGAAGCACCTCTTTAAAGAGATTTGAGAATGTGGCTAATTTATTTAACTGCTGTATGCCTCAATTTCCTTATCTGTAATTGGAAATAGTAATCTTACCTCACAGACTTATTACTTAGAAAAAACAATATACGTAAAGCACTTTAGATAGTGCCCCGCACACACAAGCAAATAGTAAACCTTAGCCATTAATTTTATGCTGGAGTCAACACATTCCCCCTGAGTAATTATTATTCCATCTCTCTGGTACCTTTCTTCTTCTTTGTTTGCTGAGTATTGTTGCTATTGTTTTTGTTGTTGTATTTCTCTGGTAGCTTTTTAGTGAATGGATTTAAGGGAGGGAAATTTTGGTCCTAACCAGACCAGTTAGGAAACTCGGAAGTGTGTGTCAAGTGTGCAGAATTTGGGGAGGGATAGAGAAACAGGCTTGGGTTTGAGAAATATTTAGAAATAAAACTTAAAGTACTTGGGATTAATGGGATGTTGAGAGTGAGAGAGAACGAGGATGACTCCCAGAGTTCTAGAATAGACAACTGTAGTTTTCACTAGTGAATTCCTCTCACTGTGCCCTGCATATCTGCATTGTTAGGTTATGGTGCAAGGTGTTGAATTTTTTCTCCTCTCGTTGGCTGACGATCTAAAGGGGTTGGTAATTTCCTTTATTCTACATGAAATACCATTGCTTCATCTGCTCCAGGGACAATAAACACAGCTGATTTCATTGTTTCTTCAAGTTTCCTTAACCTTGCTTCCAGCTATATTTTGATTTATATCAACATACTTAGAGCTTCTCTATCACCTGGGGTAGACTGTCAATCGGAATAAGCTTTCCAGCAAGTTTGCTCCAACCTCCTCACACTTTCAGGTTCATCAAACAAGGCATATGTTTCTGTCATTGCCCAATTACTGACATACACCACAGAAGGTACATTCCCATTAATTACAGTGTTGTGTCAGAAATTCTTTGACACTAGAGCTGCTGAAGGTACCCATTATGCATGCGCTAATGGTACACCTTGTACCTGTCCCCCAAAGCCCAGCTACAAAATGCCAAACATTTGTCATCATGAAGTGAAATCATTAGAGAATATGGGTGACTTTTGACAAGCACCTGCACTTGAAGAACTGTTAGTGAATAACAATTCACAGCAGCATACTTTTGGAAAGAATGACCCTTACAAATAAATACCTATTTTAATATGTATTAATAAAAAGAAGTCTATGAGTCTATATAAGGCTCTAACACTTATGCCACAATAATAACTTTTGTCAGTATATTCTGTTAATTGCCCCTTTAAATTTAGGCCAACTGGATTCAGGTTTATTTACAAACATGAGGAAAACTAGTTGGGCAGAAAGTCAACAATATGTGAACTAAATAATATATATGCTAGAAAATCTGTGTTTGGCAAAATGAAGGATTTAAGGATTGTAAGTTAGAGACAGGGATCAGCTGGTAAGTTTTTGCTGATGGGAAATGATGAGAACCTGAACTAGAGGTAGATTTGGATGTCCCAAAAGATAATGCACACATGGCTTAAAATCCTTAAGGCTTCACCTTAACAAAAACTTAAAAATTGACAGCATATCTCTGACTTTTGCTACACTATTTTTTCCAAGCTCAGAAGGATCTCTACTCTATTTATTCCTTTTTCCCCCCACACTGGATTAAATGCATAATGCTACATCTAACTAACACATTTTAAAATTCCCTGAAATAAATATTTACAGAGCACTTATTCTAGCCTATATCTGTTTTCTCTATGCCAGCTACTCAGGAGGTCAAGGCAGAAAGACTGCAATTTTGAAGACAGTCTGGGCATCTTGGCAAGACCTTGCCTCAAAATAGTAAGGATGGGTGATATAACTCAGTGGTAGAGTGTTTGCATAGCATACACCAGGCCCTGGATATAATCCCTAAAACCACAAAAAGAAAAATTTTTTAAAAATCTGAAAATTACTTAGTTATCAATAAATTTATTGAGCACCTACCATGTTTCAGGCAACATTCTAGGAACTGGGAATGTGAACACAATAGATTAATATATCTACCTGTAGAAAAGTTAGACTCTAGCTATGGAGAGTACAAAATAAACAAAAAAATAATTGCAATGCTAGATGGTTCTAAAGCACTGTGGAGAACAATAAAGCAGTGGGTGAGGGGATTAAGAGTGCTCACTTGACAAGAAAACTGTTTTAAATAAGATGGTCAGAGAAGAACTTGTTGCTAAGGAGTATCTGAGGAAGGCCACGTAAGAAATGAAGAAAGCCATGTAGCTCTCCAAAGGAAGAACATTCCAGAGAAAAGACAGTGAAAAATGCAAAGCTCTGCAGTGGAAGCATGTTTGGAGTACTTGAGGAAAAGCGAGGAGATCTAGTGTAACTGAAGCAGAGGGTACATGAGCCGAGAAGCCAAAGATGGGGTGATAGAAGACATATGGAGCCAACTTGTATAGATCAGTGCAAGGGTGTTTTTATTTTATGCAGAGCAATAACTCTGAACTAACAATGCAGTGTGAACTGTGTCTTTTACTAGAAACTACTAACAGAAAGTGCAAAGATGGAAATGTAGAGGCCAGTCAGAAGGCTATTGCAATATTTCTAGCAAGAGGCAATATTACTGTGGACAGTTGTACAGATGGGAAGAATTGGTTGGATTCTGAATACATTTTGTTTTCTTGATTGATGGACAGATAAGATGTAAGGTATTGTATGGAGAGAACTAAAGGAGAACTTGGCATTCACTAAGATAGGGAACACATTAACAAGAACAAGTTTCAGTTAAAAAAAAATAGATTTTCAACTATGAATTCTGGAATGTCCTCTGGATTTCTATATAGAGATAGTGAGTAGACAGCCAGAAATAATCCTGTATTAAGGGGACAGATGCAAGCTGGACACTTAAATTTATGAGCTGTCACTTTTTGCTGCCCGATATGGTAGACACTAGACATATGTGTCTTTTTACATTTAAATTAATTTTAAAATGAAATTAAAATTTCATTGAGTTCCATTAGCCATGTTTCAAGTGCTCAGTGAGGCTAGTGGCATATGTGCATAGTGGTGTCTTATTCAATGACTCTAAGGGAGTTCCTTTTTTTACACCCCACATATAATTTCAGAGTTTTTCAATTTTATTCTTAGAAAAATTTATCTTCTTAAATTTCTTCCCTTCTGCCTTTACTTTGTACTTCTGACCTTTCTTGCTTCTTTCCTAGATTATTATAGTTTACTCCTAATTGATCTTTCCATCTCAGGTCTGTGTTACCCATAGTCATCCTCCACTCCTCCAATATAAAGGTCTATGTCATTTTTTAGTTTAAAAATATTTGAATATTTTTATTACAGCCTGTACACTAAAGTCTAAATATGTTATTAAGGCATATCAAGTTTTTGCAACCTGTCCCTTCTCCTTTCCCTTATCTTCGGCCTCCAATCTTATATTCTCCATCTTTAACATTATGATTCAACAGTAATGAATTCTTAGCCATTTCGACCATACTCTGAATATTCTAACTTCTGTTTCTTAGCTCCTTCTGGTCTCCTTTTTCTAAGATAAGTGTTCCATCTTTGAGAGACTGATTTTGACTCATTTTGTAATCCAGAACCCATGTGTTGCCTCCTCCAGGGTCAGGTGAGAGGTCCTATCTCTGTGCTGTCTTAGCACCCTGCATTCCTCTTGTTGCTTGGAATTATCTGCTCGGTTTGTCTCCACAGTACAGCTCGCAGAAGTCAGGGACTACACTTTCTACATTTTATGAGGCTGACTATGCGACCTGGCATATGGAAGCTAACCAATGATGGCTCTTTGAAATGAAATGAAAGGAACAAAATGAGACGTTTTGATTTCCTGTTATACACATGAACTAGTTTTATGTATTTGCTAATGCTATTTCAAATATCATACTTTTTCCCTGGACTGTCTCACCCCTTCATGTCCTTCAATACCTCTCTTGGATGTCACTTTCTCTAAAGCCATGCACCCTCACCCCAGAGAATCTCATTCTTTCTTCAAATAGAAATACTTAGCACTGTTTGCATATTTCTTTTTTTTCTGGGGGATGGGATGTCTGGAGATTGAACTCAGGAGCACTCAACCACAGAGCCATATCCCCAAACCTATATTTTTATTTTATTTAGAGACAGTGTCTCACTGAGTTGCTTAGCACCATTGCTGAGGCTGGCTTTGAACTCGTGATCCTCCTGTCTCAGCCTGTGTGCCACCGTGCCCAGCTGCATATTTCTGATACAACACTTTTCAATATACAGTCATCCTGTCCCTAGCTCATCCAAGTTTTATGTGCTTAGCACAGCATAAACATTGAATAAATGCTTATTGAATGTATCTCTTAATTATCAGATTGGGAGATGATACTACTGAAGTGGATGCTGTTCTGTAAACTACTTAATTGCAAATAAAAACTGGGATAGACAATACATTTGAATGTAGATGATTTTAAATACTGTTTAAATCTGAAATAAGTTTTAAAATTAATCTAATTTTGTAGGCGAAGAAACTAATGTCAAGATAGTTTGTTTCAGTTTTTGAATCAGAAAGGTTTCAAATGTCTGGGCCATCACTCAGCTGCCTGCTTGGCTTCTCCCAGTCTTCCATATCTAGTTTCTTACCCTATACTTTCCATGGTGCTGTGTTTGCATGGATATTTGATTTGACAGAGACAAAAATATATGTATTTCCCTAGCTACATATTGCAGTGGCATTTTGATTATGAGGTTAAAATTTATGCCTGAGTAGAAACAAAGCTGATACAATATTTAATTTAGAAATAATATGAATCACAAACCCAATCCCTTTCTTCTCATAGGAGTCTGAAACCATCCTGTACTGATTTAATAAAAAGAAATAGAATGATCAGGTTTCTTGCAGTAAATTGTTTCAGGCTCAAAACAATGCTTAGAGAAAGCTGAAAATACTTCTGTCTCCTGAATGAACAGCAAGACTAACTGCCACTCTGAGAGCTTAGCTTCTCAATACTTATTTTCTCACAGACAGATTAATTACATTAAAGTTGCTTTTTCTAAAGAAAAATATATCTATAATCTTATCCTCACTATTTAGTTACATATGAGCACATACCTGCATCTACACACAGAGTAGTTAACATGCAAAAAAATACAGTAATTTCCTCCTAAGAAACCAGCAGAAAAATATGTGGTCACGCTGAAAATAGTAAGAGACCAATAATGAGTATTTACTGTGAGTGGAGTTGAGATAATTACTACTTTTCAATTAAAAAATGATTGAACAAATAGTAAAATATTTGCAAATGCCATTGATTCACAGCCTTAACCTTCAAAATATACATTTGTCCTTTTTCTGGAAAGAAGAGTTGGGTGGGTATATCTTTAAGAAATATTCTCTAAAAACATTTAGTTAATGAAACTTGGCCACAGTTACAAATAAGAATTATTAAGACCATTTCTGGTTTCCAAAGAAACCTAATTATATGTGCCTAGTGAATTTTTTTCTTTTGACTTTATGATACGTTTGTTCTAAGATTTTTGCCTCATAAACTGTTTTTAACACAGTTTTTTCTTTTATAAAAATGTTATTTAAAGATAATTTTTATGTTTTTCCTCATATGTATAATGAGGAATATGAATAAGAAATGTATGTGAGAAATTCCTTGGATCTTGCTTCCTCTGGGGAAAACAGTTTGAAAATGACAGGTTTTATAGCCAGGATTATACATTTGTGTGTTTTGTTTTGTTTTTGTTTTTGTTTTTTAAAGAGAGAGAGAGAGAGAGAGAAATAATTTTAATATTTATTTTTTAGTTTTCGGCGGACACAACATCTTTGTATGTGTTGCTGAGGATCTAACCCGGGGCCGCACGCATGCCAGGCGAGCACACTGCCGCTTGAGCCACATCCCCAGCCCTATACATTTGTTTTTAGTATTTAAATTTAGTACTACAATCACTGTGAATTTCATTGTCCACAATTGAAGAGATTCTCACTCTGCCTCAGTTCAAAGGATGTTCTCAGTTCAAGGCTGATTTACTACAATGACATCTCAGAGAAACTAAGTAATGTGTTTTATAGTAAATATAAACTAGATAAAGAAATTAGAGGTGTAAGTACCTCTTCCTCTATTCCTCTGAAATATGTCCTCAACTTCAGGTCTTTCAGAAATCTCTGTGGAGAGAGAGGGTCTAGAGGTCAGAGGAGGCTCATGGAATGGTGCAGAAAGCAACATCGGCCACAGCCACTTATGTTCTACTCAATTAACCATTGGTTATCCTGCTTTCCAAGATTCACCGCTTGCCTCAATGCCCCAGAGACAATGCCCCTTTTTCTATGTGTGCCTAATTGTGTGTGTGTGTGTGTACATATAAATATTCCAGATAGGAGCTTTAGGGAGCAGGCCAACCATAAACAACCATACCATGCCCCAAATAAAGTACTTTTATTCTTACAGAAAATACATAAGAACAAAAATTTTAATGGCTATGCGGTGATTACAAGGTCCTGCTCTCTTTCTTACAGAGAAGGAACATTGATTTAAAGAGGAAAGTAATGCAGTCTCCATGTCTCAATGTGAATTATTTTAAGGAAGCAGGCTAACCAGGTCAGTAGTGACTTTTAAAAAAAATGTAAGCTAGGTTTTACTTAAAGACCTTGCAAAAAATGACAATGATTTTATTAAAAGGAAAATATATTTTACAACAAATCATATTAGTTTATTGGTGAGATAATTTCACCATATTAAATGGTTTATATCATCCATTTATATCATCCAGTTGACAGGAAACGTGAAAGAAACGGGTAAGAGTTCTACTAGATCTTCAAGAAAGATCTAACACCAATCCTCCCCAAATTATTCAGTAAAATAGAAAAGGAGGAAACCTTCCCAACTCATTCTATAAAGCTAGTATCACTCTGATAACAAAACCAGACAAAGACACATGAAAGAAAGAAAACTTCATACCAATATCACTCATGAATACAGATGCAAAAATTCTTAACAAAATACTGGCAAATCACATACAACAAAATATTCAAAAGCTAGTGCACCATGATCAAGTGGAGTTCATCTCAGGGATGTAAGGTTGGTTCAACATATGGAAATCAATAAATGTAATTCATCACATCAATAGATTGAAAGACAGTTTAGATAAAATACATGTTGTGATATAACATAATTAATAATTCAGATATTAACTAGCATGCCCTTTAATAATCCATTTTTACTTGTTATCTCATTTTTTCTTCTCAAGAAAACCTCTATGAGTCAATTATTTCTGATGATGATGATGATGATGGCCCCATCTTCAAACAAGGACATTTTTAGGAACCTAGTAATATTTTCAAGGTTAATCAGATAGAGTCAAATTTTATACCTAGTACACTGTTGTATATGCATGATTAAGACTCAGAGGAGTGTGCTCATGTGAATATTTCAGTGCAGAATTTGCTAGCTCAGTGGTTGAAGTACTGAAGTTAGACATTCCACACAGGGATAATGGGTAGAGTAAAAAAAGACCAAATACAAGATCCTAGGGGGAAAAAAAATAAATTTTCTAGGAACTGGGTGAAAAAACAAAACATGAAGAAAGACAAGAGGTCAAGGTAGAAAAACATTATTAAGAAAAATGGAATGCTTTAAAACTTAAAATATGCCCATTGGACAGGTAGTGAAGTGTAGAATATGTCCTCTAGATTTAGCATCTAGTAGGTCAAAGGTAACTTGCAGCAGAACAAGTGATGTGGATTTTTCACGGGTAAAAATCAGATAACAGTGCATGGAAGCATGATTAGAGAGAGAGTGAATGGAGATGGAAAACTGAAAACTGTTTCAAAGTAGCTTTGGTATGAATGCAGAGAGAAGAGTAGCAAGATTTGGGGAATATATTGGCCTACTGTCATTTTAAAATGTGTAAAACTTGAACATGAAAAAAAAGTTACTAAGTGAGCATGAAATGTAAAGTGACAAGTGTTTCAATGAGTCCTTAGGAGAGGCGCTGCTGGGCACAAGTGAATAGATGAGTCTTAAAGAAAACAATCATCCCTCTTTCACTAGAGAGGAAGAAGATTCTTTTCTGTCAAGACCCACATTCACCATTTAGGGTCTCTAAGCAAGATGGGCTTTGGTAAGTCAAGATTTTTATTTTGGTTTTATAACTATATATTATATTAAGTATTTCCAAACACTTGCTATTTTTTCCTAATAATAGCCTCCATCTAATGACTAAAGTTTGGAGAGGAGACTCCTTCAATTTTGTTTATCATGAATGTTAGTTAACCTCTTTATCCCTTTTACTTTGGATATACATGTAGAAGACATGATACATGCCATGCTCCGGCGAAAATGTATTTGGGGTTTTTGATTTGTTTGTCTTTTTTGTTTCTAAAATAGCAGTAGCTGTAGGTAAAGGATAAATTGCCTGAAACAAGAATGGGGTGTGTATTGGAAGACTCGTTCACACATCGTATTTTCTGCTACCTCAAATTCTAAATTACACTTATATTCACTTTCACCATTTTTTCTCCAAATTACACTTGTAATCCTCAGCTGTCTTAGTGTGCTAGAGTAGCCACAACAAAATAGATTGATGGCTTCAACCATTTTCACATTTCTGGAGGCCGGAAGTCCCAGTTCAGTGTGCCAGCATGGTTGTGCTCTGATGAACTTGCTCTCACTGGTTTGCACATGGCTGCCTTCATTCTGTGACTTCATGTGGAAAAAGAGAGAGGTAAAAGAGGTAATGGTGGTAAAATCTCGCTCTACCTCCTAGGTAGAGGTAGGGTATTTATGCTTTATGACCTTTTCCATTTACTGAGTCTTTCCTTCCCATTGCACAACATCAGCATTCACTCTGGATTGCAGCTGCAGGAATCCACGTCATATCAGTTGAACCCTAATCTCTCATTTTCCTACCTATGCCTACTTCAGTCACTCAGTTGATTCACTTTCCAAAGTATGTGTGCTCTTTCACAACTCTTAAGTCTTTTAATTCCTGTTTTCTCTGCTTAAGATCTTTTACCTTTCTTCTACTTGGGGACATTTTCATGAATATCTCACTTATGAGACCTACTCTATCTACAACAATATAGCCAAGAGAAGTCTCTTCTTCAATCATCTTACCAGAGCTCTGGTGGTATTCCCATGTCATAGCACTTATAATAAAAAATTATTCTATTTATTGAATATTAATTTATTTAAGGATGAAATATATTTCCTGTATTCCTAGGTCTTATCACCATGCCCGGCATATGGTAGATGCTCAACATATAGATAAATATATATTGATTATATTAGTAAAACTCTAATGTAAAGTTAGAATTTGTTTCTAATTAAAGAAAATTCTAATCTTATAACACCTGAAAATAAAAACAGCCTGTAACTCACCTTGTATTCATTCATTCACCAGTTCATTCTGTCAGCCAAGATTTATTTGATATTTTCTATGTAACAAGCATCATTGTGAGTCCCCTGGGTACAGTCATAAACAGCAAAGTGTAGCCTGGAGTCCAAAGGTCTGAACTCACTTCTATGGACATTCATTTACTGGCACCTGATGTTGCAAGAGATTGTACACCTTCATGCTCCAGTTTCATAATATATGAAAAGGAGGGCATTGTAGTGGTTTGCTATGCCATATGCTATCAGATATGATGAATTGATTTAAATATTTAGCACTTTTTTGATACATAGTAAATAATAAAGAACATTTTGGGAGGGAGTGGGTACCGGGGATTGAACTCAGAGGCACTCAACCACTGAGCCACATCCCCAGCCCTATTTTGTATTTTATTTAGAGACAGGGTCTCACTGAGTTGCTTAGCACCTCACCATTGCTGAGGCTGGCTTTTAACCTATGATCCTCCTGTTTTAGCCTCCCGAGCCACTGGGATTACAGGTGTACGGCTCCTGGCTAAGAACATTATTTTTCTTCTTGTCATTTGAATGTGAAGAACAATCATTGCTCTCATGGAGCACATCCTGATTAGTCCATAGTAGCCCTTACTACTGGAATCATTTCACATGTGTTAATGTTACTTCCTAAATAGATTGTAAACTGCTCAGAGGCAGGGGCTCTTTATAAATAGCTCTTAGTGAACAGCAAGTTCTCCTCTGTGATCATATTGTAACACCCTTGTTTAAAGAGTGACAATATTAGTTAGGAAAAAAACTTAGATCTTTGAAGTGTGATTCTTTAGAGGTGAAAAGTCAAGGTTGGGTATCCTCCATTGCCTGAATGGCAGCAACTGCAATAATAAAAGCATTATGTGATCCTGTGATGGCATAGCTGTTATGAGCCAGGCACAATGCTGTACGTGGATTATTCAGGATTATTCTCTTCTCACAGTAACTGTGTGATGTAGATTCCCTTTATCACTGTGAAAACTGAGGCTCAGATCTTAAGTGTCCAAATTTCTCACCTCTTCCACCCATACTTCACCAGGCTATCAGTTTCCATATTTACAAACAGTTACAATGTCTTGGCACTTTGTGTATGCCAGTCCCACCTGCATCTTTCTGCCTGTCTCTAAACCTTAAAGCAATATGTGATGCATCTCATTTTTTTCTTTTGGAAATACACTTAGAATATCTTTGATTTTTTTTTCTCTTAAAAAAACTGTGGAACTCTAAAGAACAATAAAAATTCTCTGGAAAGTAGGAAAGTCAGGAAGGGAAATAAGCAAAAAATAAAATAACAACCAAGGATGACTGTGCACTACTGGATATGGAGAGACTCAGAGATGTATTGGAGTTGTCTATGCAGCCTCAAATATAGGTCAAAGGGAGAAAACATGTGATGGATGTCATAAGCAAGCCCCATTAGGTTGGTCCATTTGGACTTATCTTAATATGCTTTATAGTCATTTGTATAGTCAAATTCTATTCAAGTATATAATAATCAACAACACAGACTGTAATCTGTTGGAGACTTATATGTTCTTAGATTTAGAACTTTTGTGTTCTCCATTCTTGTTATGTAATATAGGTATATTCTTAGTAAATGCATGCAAAATCTTATGTTTTGAAAATTGCTCTGACTTTTTCATTTTTAAATAAGCATTCATTGTAAATGGTTAGAATAAAATAAGCAGCATGGATCTGAGAGACCCCCATTTTTTTTTCTTCCTGCTATTGGCATAATTGCATTTGCTGGTTTTTGAGATTTACATGCAAAGAACAAAAACCACACTTTAATATGTGATTAAATCCAAAGGGGAAAAAAAAAGCCCAAAGATAACTTTCACTCCAAATTCTTTCTGGTGTGATGTAACCAACACAATCCTTTCAAGGGCAGCACATACTATATACTTTCTAATAAAATGATGTCTTCAGTGACACCAGTGGCTAAGATCAGCAAATCCCTCAAGATTTGAAGGGAGGTGGTATAGTCAACACCACTACCTTCATGGTTCTTTTGGTAAACCAGCCAATTGTGCAGGGGCATATTGTGATTTAGCTTAGGTGTCCCCCAAAAGCTCATATATGAGACAATGAAGAAGGTTTAGAGGGGAAATTATTGGATTATGAGAGCTTTAATCTAACCAATGCATTAATCCTCTGACAGGGATGAACTGTAGGGTAACTGTAGGCAGGTAGTGTGTGGCTAGAGAAGGTGGGTTTCTGGGGGTGTGCCTATATTTTGTGAGCTGAGCTTCCTTTCTCTCTTCTTCTTGGTAGTCATGTCATGACCTACTTTCCTCCACCCTCCTCTGCCATGATGTCCTGCCCACAGCAAAGGAGCCAGCTGTCTGTAGACTCAGATCTCTGAAACCATGAAGCCCAAATAAACTTTTCCTCCTATAAAATTGTTCTTTTCAGTCACAGCAACAAAAAAGCTGACTAAAACAGGGCCTCTGTAGTGGCCAGAGAGATGCATGGTGCTACCATGTTCGTCTGTAGTATGTTAGACAGCCCCAAACTGACAGACACTAAGGTATACACATCACAAGAAGAATGGTGTCCTAAGACCTCTTTATCTGACTATTGTTCTGGTGTGGGAAGAAGGTCATGACTACTGAGTAAAGGTCTTCTGTACTACTAACAACCCAAATGTGCCCTTTTTTTCAGATAATACTTGTAGTAAGTCACCATTCATTGTACCTAATGCAACAAGAGATGGGGATCAGCTTCAATATCTGTTGTGAGTACCTTTATTTGTACTGGTCCAGGCTCCTTCTAGGACTGATGTGTGACCTTAGCACTCTCCCAGTTGTCCTTAGGAAGTGAAGCTCTGAGCTTCTCTTATTGATGACTACATCTCCCACACATGAAAGTTATGTTCTTCTAGACTTCAGGTACTGTTTCATACCTAGATTTCTATTCATGTCCTCTGAATTACAGAAAGTCTTTTTCTTTATTTTAAAGCCAACATTATTTGTTTGAACTTTGAGCAAACACTGCTGTAACCACTAGACTGTGCTTTGGCCTGTAGAAACTACCTCTACATTCCATTAGATTTAGGTTTCTCTAAATATTCCATTTGCTTTATTTATGACTCTATGATATATAAAGATACAAACTGAGGGGGAAAATGAAGCAGAGAAGGGAGATACAAAATTCATGAGTTTTGATTTTGCATCAAGTAACCATGGGAGGTTTCACTGAGAATATAACATTAAGGAAAAGGCCCAAAGAAATAAGAAAGATCCCATGGAATGTTAGGGAAAAGAGACTTTCAGACTGAAGGATGCAAAATGCAAAGATACTGAGGCAAGAGACTGCATGGAGTGTACAACGGAGATTAGGAAGGCAGTATGATAGGAAAGAAAGGGTGAGAAATTAGCAGGAGGGGTGGTCAGAAAGACAATGGAGCCTACATTGTTTAAAGCAGCACCATCCAGTAGAAACAGAATGTGAATCACATATGTAAGTTTAAATTTTCCAGTAGACACAATCTAAAGCAAAGAAAGAGCGTGTGAAATAAATTTTAACAATATATGCTATTTAGCATAATTTAATAGAAGAAAATTATTTTAATCTCTAATATCTAGTGAGATATTTTGCTTGAGTTTTTCCTAAGTCTTTGGTATCTGGTGTGTATTTTACATTTGTAGCACATCTCAGTTTGGACTATCCACATTTGGAGTGCTCAATGACCATGTATGGATATGGCTGCTCTGCTGGAGAGGGCAGACTACAGGCTGGAAATCTATTTTAAGGACTTTGATTTTACTCTGTGAGATAAAAGGCTTTTTTAGAATGAAAAGACCTGATTTGACTCCCACATTGTAACAATCCCTCTGACTATCATGTTGAGAAAACTGAAAAGCAGAAAGGAATCCAGTTTGGAGACATACAGTATCCCATGTGAGAAGACAACAGCCACCAAGGTGTCAATTTTGTAGGCTGTGAGAAATGGTGAGGTTCTAGATATATTTTGAAAGTAGAGCAGTATATTGGTTAAAGGTCCTCTGATAATTCCAAAGTGCAACATTAATCAGGAATCACTGGTCTGGAATCATTGGCCTGATGCCAGCTCCTATTGCACTGTTCTGATATAAACATTTGTCATGCTCTTCTGACAAATCCCTCCACCCAGTATTTATTTTGGATAGAAAAGTAGTGAAATTTGGAGATGGAAGTTAAGGGAAGGACCTCCAAGTACCTGAGGTTTGGGCAACAGGGAAGCAGTGATCTCTTTAAAGAGAGGAATTCTGTGCTTGCAACTATGAGTAAGACAAACATCAGGGAGGAGAAGCAGGAATCTGCTTTGGAATCTGTTTCAATGCATAGGAACTTTTTTGTGCTGATCTTTTCTGCTTCTCAATCACTATGCTGAATGCATAAATATTCTAAGTTTCTGAAAGTTCACAGAGCTATACAATTATTCTGTGTCCAAAGAGCTAGGAAGACAGTGAGGAAAAAGTTTCAAGAGGCTGTAAAACCAGAATTATAAAAAATAATTGTAAGTTATCCAAAAATATTGGGCCTGAGGTTTGGAAACTTTCTTTTCTGAAGTTAAAAATGAGGGAATTCCATTCAATATACAAATGATTCACAAAGACTTGCCCCATACCTCTCTCCAAACTTACTGTGATAAAATAAATTCAAAATGAATTTCAAAAAATATATATATACTTTGTCCCACTGCTTTAACTCATTCTGAATCAGCACATTACTGTATGTTTTATTCTGAAATAATACTGAAGGTAAGAATGCAAGTTACAACGTAGTGTGGTGTTCTTGTTGAGAGACAAAGAGATAAACTTTCACATGAGTGTGTCAAGTAGTAATATTTATAGAGGGATTTGGGGGTTTTATTTTCAACTTAGGATAGGAGAGATGCAGGTATTTGCAGATATGCAGAAAGAAAAATATAAAGGAAAGACAAAATCCAAAATCTTTAGAAAAACAGTAAAACCAGGTAGGTTAAGAAGGAAGTGGGGAGGGATGAGATGAGCATACAGAGTGGGAAGGCTTGCACTGGAGAACTGATAACACTGTCATGCTAGGCAACAGAGGAACACTATGTGAATAAAAAGAAAAATGGAGACCAGGGTTTGAAGAACCACTGCCAGAGAGTCTAACAATTTTCAATGACTTCATATGTAATGTGTGCCATTAAGGTCACAGGTTGCAACTGAGACAATTGCAAAGGATTTGGAACAGTCCTAGAGTAGATTATAGGTGCATAAAGGGACTTCTGATCACTTTTGTTTTGTTTGTTTGGTTTTGGTTTTTAGTGGCACTCAGAATCAAACCCTGACCTCTATCACTGAGCTATCACTCCAGCACTCTGAGCCATTCTAAAAAGCCAAATGAAGTCATTCTGCATATATTTTCTTCCCACAGTAGAAGTTTCTTTAAACATAAATAAATTTTAATATTTTTTTCCTAGCATCACGCAACAATTATGATTGGACACTATTTTACAAATAAAGTGAAATAAGAAGTACAGAGGCCAGTAACCTAATTGCTAAGTTGAATTTCTTAGGAAGATTATTCAGGTTATGCAAAGTGGCCCACACCTATAATCCCAGCAAGTGAAAGGCAGAAGCAGGAGGTTCACTGAGTCCAGGAATTCAAGACCAGCCTGAGTAACATGGCAAGACCCCGTCTCAAAATTAAGGAAGGAAGGGAGGGAGGAGAAAAGAAAGAAAATTTAGGGTACAAGTCTGGAAAACACTAGGGTTTGGTTTGTTTTTTGTTTGTTTGTTTTTTGTTGTTGTTTGCTTGATAATAAGCTGAAAGATAGCAATTGCTAAAGTGAACTGCTAAAATGCTCATTGGTGAGAGGCCAGAACAATGAAACAGTCATTGACATGTGTTTTTGTTGTTGGTGGTTAAATATTTTTTTAGTTGTAGATGAACACAATATTTTTACTTTATTTATTTATTTTTATGTGGTGCTGAGGATCGAACCCAGTGCCTCACACATGCTAGGCAAGTGCTCTACCACTGAGCCACAACCCCAGCCCCTGACTTGTGTTTTTGAAGTCAACAAAAACAACTACAGAGATGAATGCATCTGCATACTATGTGCTTCAAGAAAGTTAAGACACTGATCTAGGGATGGGTTGTAAAAACAGAAACAGAAATTGTGGGAGGGTGGTAGAGCAGAGAATTAAAAGAAAAATGAAGAAGTAAAAGGGACAAAACACCTTGTAGGACAGCAGTAGGAATGCCCCAGACTCCTTGCCTTCAGGATTTAGGAGGTAGCTTCTGTACTGGAAAGAGTTTTTAAGAAAAATGTGTCAGCTGGTTTGTCATATTTTTAAAAAGAGGACAATGGCTGAAGTTGTATTTGGAGAATTTCTGTTGGCATCCCATTAGATATTTTTCTGAACTGCTTCTTTGTAGGTTTCAAAGGTGAGTTTTAATGAATTTTTACATTCCACATTCAATTCAGACAGGAAAGCCACATGTTGATAAGCTTACTGACACTGGATATGCTTATCATTGTTTCCCTGCAAACCCCAAATTGCATATAAACAGAAAAACTCATCAACTGAAGCAGAAAGAGTATCAATTAGGCTGGTTCCTGGGAGCTGAAAAAAAGAGCAAACAAAATTAATTTCAATCAGTGTGGTAATGAAAAATCAAAAATGTGTAATAACTCAAGATGACTATGCCAGAAAACAGTTATGATTTGGCAAAGAATTTTTATATAAATGTTTAGAATCTTTGAAACAGTATTCACATCTGTATTTTGTTATCATTTTTAAGTTATGTGTAGAATAACTGTTAAGATAGTTAAGACTATCTGAAACAGGAAATTGAGTTTTTCAGGCACACATCCATATTTCTTTTGTGGCTGCAATCATGTGTTGCAGCCATTTCAAAACTTGAAAAAAGTAGCAATGATACCAATAAACACTTATTGAACATTTAACATGTGCTTTACATACTTTGTTTAATTCAAAACATGATGGGACATGTGTTAAAGGTCTTGCAGGTAAGAGAATGCAAGTGATAGGGAAACAGTCTCCCTAATACCTTCAAAAGTACCTTATTGGGTGCTCACTTTGGCAGCACACATACTAAAATTGAAATGATACAGCAAAAATTAGCACGGCCCCTAAGCAAGAATTGTTATGCTCGAATTCGGGACCCCCAAAAGACCACCAGAGACCAAGATCAATGTAAGCAGCAAAGAGGTGTTTATTGCAAGCTAGCTCGGTCCTCCGTGCGCACACACAGCAACTGGTGATGCTAAGAGGCCCTCAGCCCAGGATTTGCAGCAGTTTTATGTGCTCTTTGGGGAAGGCAGGGACTTCACATACATCATAGCATTTCTTAGCAAATCATCACACACCACGGGAAAATCATAAAACAACTCTAAAACAGGATTAGCACATTCACTGGTGGGAACAAGTTGGGTAAGGGTGGTTGTTTACTACAAGAGGGGGATTCATTTGAACTGATTGGTTTAAGCCAATAGGGGTGTTCGTGCTGAACTACATGGTTTCCCAACATGTTATCAATCACCATAAACTACTGGAAGGGTCATCTGGCATCCCAGGTATTTCCCTGTCTCATGCTGATTGGTGGCTGCTAGGGATTGCTATGGGTTCCCACCTAGCCTGACTGAGTCAGGGACACCTGGCGCAGCAGATCTCTCCTGTTATTTGTAGCAGGGTGGGAATGTGCCTAGGAGTGCTCTGTGGGTCTTTCCAAGGACAAAGGTCATGTCCCTTCCTTAGACAGGCTTTGCTCTGAGGTAGAGGCTGGTTTTTCAGAATGACATGCAAATTCATGAAGTATTCCATATTTTTCCTTGTTTGATAATTATATCAAAATGGATTCTGCTATCATGTACAACTAAAAAAGAACCAATTTTTAAAAGTACCTAATTGGAAAAGAGTAGGTTTAACCTCTTAGCAAGCCAAAAGAGTACCAACCTTTGACCATTTGGATAAAATGAGCTAAATAAGATTCAAGGGAGCTGTGTAGCATTAGGCACTGGGGAGAAGAGAAAAAAAAAAAAAAAGCACAGATTCTGAGCAGGGAAAGTAAGGTAGTAATAATCACGCCAACCTTTGTCACTTGGTGGTCAACCTTGGCAACATAGTCAAATTATGGGGTGGAGGACTTTGAATAAAGTTGAAAAATCTTGTTATATGGGACTGGAAATATTAATTAATGCATTGATATGCTGCATGACAATTTCTTATTTAAGATTGTCCAGAAAATTCATTGAAATTTTTCTTTAATTAGACCCTTTAGATATTAAGATTCCCACAAAATAAGCTTGCAAAGGCAGTAAGAAATAAGAGAGTAGTAGGTTTTAAAAAAAAATAATGATGTTGTACGATTTTGATTTTGACTTGTATGTCATTTCATTCAACACTACACATTGTTTATGGTGTACCATGTGACGCTTTCATAAACAGCTAGAAGAAAGGATTGTGGTTGTCTCCTATATTTTAGATGTCTATCAACTGCAAGATGCTAAGCAATTTTATGTCTGTTCTCGTTCAAGGTGGTTGAGCTGACAAAATTTCTTATACTATATTGCTAAAATTGTAACTTTCAAAAAACTAAAAGCATGATTTACAAATATAAGATGAACACCTGAGAAAATATTTTATTTAACTCACTAATTAATGAGGAAACCGGTAAGATGTCAAAATCATTTGACTGGAAAATATGAAGAAAAGATACATATGTAACCTATAATCAACACTGGGCACACACACATACTCATATTGAAGCCAGAATTAGACAGGCAGTCAGTGTAGATAGGTAAATCAAGTCAGGTCAGATCTAGGAGGCCAATTTTGAGTGAGTCTGGGAAGTTGGAGACTGTCCCCTGAGAGATCTTATCAAGAACCTGCCCCTGCTCCACCCTGTTGCCAAGGTAACCTGTCCCAGGAATTTCCCCTCCCTACAGGGAGCTATAAGGTTGTTAAAGTGTCCTTGGCTGCTCCATCCTGCCCTTACCCCTTCAGCCCACCTGTTTCCCACCTTTTGGCCACACCACGGAGCACATTCCTGAGCCTAGTCACTTCAGCAGGAAGGAGAAAGAAAGGGGAAAAGACAGCAGAACAAAGGAAGCCTACGACATATAAAAAGGGCAGAACACCTGGCTTTTTGGGATACCAAGACACCAGCTATGGCCCCCTTCTCCCTCGCGGGAGCAGTTTATGTTACCCCTTTTTAAATAAACCCTGCTTCATATACTGGCCTCGGGTGCTTCTCTAATGTTCAAACTTCAACATGTGGGGAAGCAGGACTTGTCACGGATAATCGGCAGTATCAATATCTAGTTAAGAAAGCCGAAGAAATTTTACAAATATATTCAATGCATTATATAATATATTAATATTAGTATATATTGCAAATATATTATATCTCATTTTCCTATTAAGGCAACAAATTTTTTTAAGAGAGAGAGAGAATTTTTGTTTTAATATTTATTTTTTAGTTTTCAGTGGACACAACATCTTTATTTTATTTTTATGTGGTGCTGAGGATCGAACCCAGTGCCCTGCGCATGCCAGGTGAGCGCGCTACCACTTGAGCCACATCCCCAACCCAAGGCAACAAAATTTGTACTGAATAAATATCAATTCCATCTCTACTGGGAAAAAAATTCACTTTTAGTACTGTAACTATGAATCACTTGAATGAGTGTTTTCTAATGTTAACTTCTACCTTTTTGAAGTTGAACACAGCCCAGTCACTAGGAAGTCAACCAAAGGTGCACAGCCTTGATCTATTACATATCACTCAGCACTCAACTGAAAGGACAAACAAGGAGGTCTTTTGCCAATTTCCATGACTTGGGCTACTCTTCTGAAACCATTCATTACCTGATACACGCTTGCCTATTGCTTCCAGGTGACACTGATACTAGCCTGGTGTTGGAGGCTGGACTCACTCTTTACTGCTCCAGAAATATCTGAAGTCAAATTGATAAGAAAATAGGTTTTATTCAAAGCCAGCTTTGAAGAAAGGTAGAAGAAACTTATTGTTTCAAAATTTCATTTTCAGAATCTCTGAGAGTGATCAAAGTTGTTGTAAAAGAAGAGGCAGTAAAGTGAGACAAAAAGGAGGAAGTACACATGTGCATTTTTTATTTGTTCTAATTAGTTATACATGACTGCAGAATGCATTTGATTCACTGTGCACAAAGGGAGTAGAACTTTTCATTTCTCTCATTGTACATGATGTAGAGTCGCACCATGTGTACTGTCATACGTGCACCTAGGGTAATGATGTTCGTTGCATTCCACCATCTTTCCTGCCCCATACCCCCTTTTCTTCTCCCCCTTTCCTTTGCCCAATCAGAGTTCCTCCATTCTCCCCAGGCCCCTTCCATTGTGGATCAGCATCCACTTATCAGAGAGAATATCCAGCCTTTGGTTTTTTGAGATTGACTTACTTCACATAGCATGATATTTTCCAACTCTATCCATTTATCTGCAAATGTCATAATTTTATTCTCTTTTGATGCTGTGTAATATTCCATTGTGTATATATACCACAGTTTCTTTATCCATTCATCTGTTGAAGGTCATCTGGTTTGGTTCCAAAGTTTAGCTATTGTGAATTGAGCTGCTATGAACATTGATGTGGCAGTGTCACTATAGTATGCTGATTTTGAGTCCTTTGGGTTTAGAGGAAGGAGTGGGATAGCTGGGTCAAATAGTGATTCCAAGTTTTCTAAGGAATCCCCATACTGCTTTCCATAGTGGTTGCACCAGTTTTCAGTGCCACCAGAAATGTGTGAGTGTACCTTTTTCCCCACATCCTTGTCAACACATTTTATTGCTTATAGTCTTGATAATTGCCACACTGACTGGAGTGTGATGAGTAGTTTTGATTTGCATTTATCTAATTACTAGAGAAGTTGACATTTTTCATATATTTGTTGATTGATTATATATCTTCTGAGAAGTGTCTGTTCAGTTCCTTAGCCCATTTATTGATTGGGTTATTTTTTGTGTGTGTACAAATATAGTTAGCTTGTGCCAGACAGTTGGGTTAGGGACCATCACCATTCTGTGCTTCCTTGGACTTGGTGGGCAGCCCCCGTCCTCCACTCTCAGCTCCAGGAAGTTGCTCTCAATTTCAGAGTTCCCTCCAACTTCAGTCTGTTTCACCATCTGTGCAAGACCCACCCCAGTGGCCTTCTCCTCTATGAAAATGTCTTGAATGCCTTCAGGCAAAGTTGAGGTCCCATTCTAGTCTCTGTAAACCCTCTATTATATGGTAGATATTGTACTTTACACTTCATGGGGTGGTAATTGTGTAAGGATTGTCTCTTTCCTCCATAACTAATACTGCCTGACACAGAGATCATAGTTAAGTTTCATCCTAATTAGGGAATCCTAGTTTGAAACCTGGTATCATCAGTTAGTAGCCATATAACCTTGGGCAAATTATTTAACCTGTCAGGGTATTATTGATATCATATTTTAACTGAGAATAATGTCTAACAGAAACTTTTATTGTGAGGATAAAACATATAAAACATTTATTACATTATAGCCTCTCAATGAGTAATAGTAGCAATGATAGTAAAGATATTAAAAACGGAAGATAGTAGATGGAGGTAAAATTTAGAGAAACAAGGCTAAGCTCATGAGTTCTGAGAATTTCTCGGAATGTTTATTGACCTGTTTAGTGACTTGGTATACTCAATGAGGCCAAGGGAAGATTTTGAGTCTGAGTTAAAAATATCATTGTTCAAGTCCCACGGAATATAGGTGTTGCAAATGTGCACATCAGTTATGTGATGATATGCTGTGAATCACAATAATTCATGAAGCAATTCAAAGTTGTCCAAAAATTTAAAAGAATTTTCTACATGTTTTATTCTTCATTTGTTTAGTTTACAAACTACACAAAATAAATTTCCTGGAATTGTATAATTTTCAGGCTCTCTCATGCTGGTGTTATTGACATTTTCAAAAGAAAAATATTACATAGAAACTTAAGTTATCTTTACATAAGTAGGGCCCAATGAGCAAGAGCTCTTATTATAATAGTTGTATAAAAGCACAATTCTAGGCACAAGGAATGACACAGGAAACATGAAACACTGTGGCTCCCAGCAAGACACTTAGGCTCATCTGAATATTTGCACAGAAGAGAATACAGAACTTCTTGATGCAGCAAACCTGCTTTACTGGTTTTCTTCCAAACCATCAGCCTTGTCATTTTGGAGGGAGAATTAACAAAAAATTAAGTGTACTTTAAAGACAGACAAGATAGGAGCCTGCAACGTGACAGGTCACTTAAGTTCTCCATGGAGATTTATCTTCAACAGAAACTCACCATCAAAACAAGTGAAGAATATATCAATCTGCTTTCCAAAGAGGCATAATACACTTCAACATAATGGTTGGATGCCAGGAAATTTTCCTCTTAAAGTTTTTAGAGAAATTTAAATTGATAAAAACTGGGTTTTTATCAATTTACCATATTTCAAAAGCACTGAAAAGAAAAATGACTCAAAGAATACTGAGTTAAATCTATTTTTATAAAGTAGAAATCCAATAGCTTTCTCCTTTTTATATTTCATTTACTTCGGTTTTCATAGATACGGTTAATTTCAAGTTATTTGTTGTGAATTTTCTATATTTTGATACCATATTTGGAAAGTCAGTATATGACCATAGTTGCTATCATAATAAAGATATCTAACACATTTAGTGCTTACTGTGTGTCAGATAGTGTACCAAGTGCTTTATATGAGTTGTCTCTTTTGATATTCACAATACACAAGGAGATGCATCCTTTCATTATTTCTCTTGAATAGAAAAAAAAAAAATGAGATCATTTGCCAAATTAAATGAGCCTGGATCAGATAGTCTGTTTGACTCCAGAACTAAAGTCATTAACTGCTCTACCATCAACTTTCCCTGCCTCAAATAGCCTGAAAGAGTATTGATTTTCATACATAAAAAGATGCTATTTATTAAATATGCAAAGTTACAGTTCTTCATTTTGAGTGGCCCAGTACAAACAAAATTTTGAGAAAGATACTATTTCTTCATGATCTTATGTGGAAATTTAAAAGCCCTTCTTTGGAAGTGTAGAGGAAGTAGTGCTTATGTTTTCAGTTTGTTTTTTTTTTCCTTCGTGAAAGGATTTAGGTTGCTTTTACTTTGAATTTGCATAAATGGAAAATGTATTTTGAATATTGTTAAGTCTACTAAATTTACCTATCACCCGGTAGGTCCAATTTTCAGGAATAATGAAACATTCCAGGGAGCAAATAATGAAATGATGTGAGCTTTCTCAAATAAAATAAATAAGGCTCATAAAGGGGTCAGCTTGGTAGAATTGTGTCTCATCAGGATGGCCATGGTTTCTCTCTCAGTTATTTCTCTCATCAGAATTACTGCATAATTATATATTATCTATTTGAAAGAATAAATTAGAAATCCCAAGGGAAACAAACTTTTTCCTTAAAAAATAATGACTAATTAACATAATAATCTTCTCTGTATTTTAGTGAATAATCAAGAAATTTTGCTGAACTCCAAAGAGGATGCAAGAATGAGGTCAGATATGAGAAGAGGTGAGTGGATAAGTAGCTCTCAGCGACTCTATCCCGATCTTTCCCAGCTGCTTAATTTTTCTCTTTTGTAGCCCTTTTATAAAATAGTAAGCAGACAGTGTATGACTGTCAGCAGAGCTTTGACAATATGACTACAATTTCATAGAAGATGAAAAGTGAGTGTCCAAAAAATGAACTACAATTATTGCAGAGATCAGTTTGCTGTCTTGGGAAAGATCAGTAAAATTTTATCTTCCCAGTTCCAAATTTAGAATCTTAAATTTAAAAGACTCATTTTGGGGTTCTAAACATATCAGTTATAACCTTTGGCTTTATTAAATTTTGCTAGAAAGAATAAAATGAGATTAATAAGAGAAGCTGCTAGTAGATAGAAACAATAGATAATGTGAAGAACTGAAAAATTTGCCATAAAAACAGTAGTTCCCAGAATTGGTGGGTGACAGAATCTATCATGTATGATGATCACAGCACTTTAAATTTTGGAAGACTGACATATTAGAAGGAAAGCAAATTTAGCTATTATAATTGCCTTGTCAATTATCCAATTGTTTAAACTGGATAATTTATGAATCAGGTTTAGAATTAAATCTTTCTTTCGGGACAGTCCTACACTCTTAAGATTAGTGGCTTACATTAAGCAATTCTATTTGGTTATTCTTATTAAAACTGTCAAATCTTCCAAATTCCAAACAGCTTTTGTTATTTAATAATTCTATAGAAAAAGGGCTGGGCCTAAATGACTGTTTGAGAAAGTACCTCATTCTTCCTTTCTCCCAGAGTGTGAAAACATAACAATTCCACATCCTTTTTGTCATCTTAATTTACTTATTGACAATAAATGCATTTTCTGTCTTCTTGCTAAATGTAATTCTCAAGCCTCAGAAACCAGCTTCTTTTTCATGGCACAAAAGGCCATGTCACTTAGAAACCAATCATTAAGAGCAGAGTAGATGTTGCCCCCACCCCCATAAGATTGATGAATCACAGTGAAGATGGCTTTGCTGTAATCCATTATCTCCAATACAGCCCTTAACATAACAAAAGCAAAAAAGGAAAAACTAATGTTCTTTTCATGGATAAAATATTACTGGGTACATCATTCTTTTCTTCTTTTCCTTCGGCATTACACATTACATTCCAAAAAGGAAAGAGAAATTGGGATGGCATTGTATTGCAAAGTAATGCTAATGTATCTACAATCAAGAAAGAAAAAAAAAAAGAAGCAAGATTTTTTTATTATTATTATAATTGCAACCAGTGCATGCTGGGATTCTCAAGTTGGAATGTGTATTGTGGTATAATAAAATAAAAAGTATTTCCTTTCATCATCATCATCAAAGTACACACAGCTAAGAAATTTGCCATTAGATAAAAGATTAGTGGTGACACTGATTTCACTGTTTACATGATTAAGTGCCCTTGTGTGGTCTAATATATGTTGGAAGATACCTCAATTTCTGAAGGTGAGGCATTGAGAATACAAAGTAATTGTGAGGAAGAAGATAAAAGCTTGCCTGTGGCAAAACATTTCACAGGAAAAGAAACATCTGGTGAATGACTATCATATTTATGGGACTGGAATATATCCCTACGTACCTTGTGAAAACTTGTAGAAAAACAGCTATTAAAATGGAGAATGTCTTCATATTTTGGAAATGTATTCTGTACATGAACAAGAAAAAAAAATAGTTAATTTTTGCATAACTTAAAAGTATATATTATTGATCATAGTGAAAAAAATACAACACTGTCTTAGTATCCCCATTGTTTCTTTAACAAACTATTACCAATTTAGTGGCATAATACAATGCAAATTTATTCTTTTACAGTTCTGAAATCTATAGTCCCAAATCAAGTGGCAGTTGGGCTGGGTTCCTCCAAAGTTTTTAAAAGGAAATATGTTTCCTTGCCTTTTTCAGCTTTTAGAGAATGCACTCCTTCATTCATGACTTTCCCTCACATCACTGCAACTCACTTCCTCTGTCATCTTATCTCCTATACCCTATTTATTATTTTGTGTCCTTGTAAGAACAATTGTACAACATTTGGGACCCACCTGGATAATCTCCTTCTTTCAAAGTCCTCAACTTAATTGCAACTGCAAAGTTTCTCTTGATATATAAGTGTAAGGGTCCCGCAAAACGTCGGAGAAAGAGACCACCAAGTGACCACTCATGCAATTGGCAGAAGGGGGATTTATTGAACCAGCATGCTGGGGCTCCATGCCCACTCAAGAAGGGAAAGCAGCCCAGAGCCCCGAGCAGGGGCTGAGCACTGCTTAAGTACACTTTTTGGGGAGGGCGGAGGGCTTTGTATACATCAGAACAAATCATCATTAGGCACGGGAAAATTGAATAACAACTCCTAAACATGATTGGTTCATTCATTGGCTGGAACAGGTCAGGCTGGAGTGATAGGTCATTCCTAAGGAGGGGGTTACATTTAAACTGATTGGTCCAGGCCCTGCAATGCCTATGTGCGACCACACAGAGCCCTTATTAAACAACCAATAGTCAGGGGAAATATTTACTGGGCAGTTCCAAGCATTGTCTCAACAGCTACAGAAATTTCGGGTTTTGCAGGTAGGATAGAAACCTAACAATACCTCCTTTACATTTTAACTCAGACCTTGCAGCTTAGAAACTTTTACAACACCCGGTCTTTTACCCTTTAACTTTTACGCTTTAACTTCAATTTCTTTTACCCTTACATAAGATAGCCTATTCGCAGGTCTCATGATCCAGGTCATCTTTGGGGAATGAGGAGAAATGGAGTCTTCAGTCTACCACAGTGTGCCCTTGGATATCCATGTCTATCTCAAACGCAAAATATATTCACCCATCCCAAGACCCAAAAAGTCTGGAACCATCAGTGTCAATGTAACTCCAAAATTCCATGTAAGTCTCAGCAGTTATAAAACACCAAGTCTCATCATTTTAAATTGTCTAACTTTGATATGTGTGAGACTCTCCGTTTAATGCATGCTTGGGCAGCATTCCTCTCCATCTGTGGATCCGTGAACCTAGAAAATAAGCTATATGTTCACAAACAATGGCGGTGGGCACAGGTAAACAGTTACAGACATTCACTTTTAAAAAGGAAGAAAAGGAAAGGAAAAAAGGACTTAAAATTCCTTTAAAAAAAAAATGTTTCAAGACCTGAAGTGATCTCTGCAGGCCTGGAGTCCTGTCTTCTGAGCTCTGACTCCATGTTCTATACTCACGGTGCTATCAGGGGGCTCCCACCTCTTTCCTCTAGGCTCCCTCTGAATCTTTTCTTTTACATGAAGGGAAGCACATGCTTGTGACTTAGTTATTTTATAAGACTGATTATTTCCTGTAGAATTCTGGAGGTTTGAAAAGCCTCCTTTCGTTTCTTCCTCCCTCTGTCCCCGTAAGTCCGGGAAGACAGTATTTCTGATGATTTAACATTTTTAAATACCTGTGGATCTTCTGATGTGTCTCAGGGATTCACTCCATTAGATAAAAGGCTTCTCCACAGATCTCTCTACTCTATTCAGCTGAGTTAGTTGAGAGAATCCAGGAGTCACATCCCTAATCTTTTCAAAGAGCCTCTGTGTGACTGAATACTTTAACCTTTGTGTCCAAGGGAGGCACTGCAAAAAGTTAGCCAAACTCTTGACTTTATCTTCAGAGCATACTTTCCTGACATTTAGTTTTAGTATCTTTTGTGAATAGCCTGAAAAATTCCCAAATCAAGTCCTGTTTCCATTTTCTTCACAATTTATCTCTTTTCTCTTTTATTTTACCAAAAAGAGCAAAAAAAAAGAAACCAAACTGCATCTTCAACATTTTTCTACAAAATTGTTTTAGTTAAATATTCAGGTTCATCCTTTGCAAATGCTGCTTTTTACCCAATTAGAGGACTTGATTCAATGCTGTTTTCTGTTCCTATGTAATAAGGATCTCCTTCCCTCCAGTTTCCAATAACATGATTCTAATTTCCTTCTGAACCTTCAAAAGAAGCCTCTTTAGTGTTAATATATCTTTCAACATTCCACTGTGATTGTTCTCTAAAATCACACAGGCTTTCTCCGCCCCCATGTTCCTTACTTCCTTCTGAGCCCTCACCGAGGCACCATTAACATTCACAAGTCTACCCATAGTCTATTTAACGCAATGTGGAATTTTTTCTGTCATGCTTCTTAAACTTCTTCCAGCCTCTGCTCATGATAGAATTACCAAAATGCTTCTACCTTTTAGATGTATTTTTTTTTTACAGCAGCACCTCACTTCAAGATACCAAAATATGTATCAGTTTCTGATGGTTGCCATAAAAGATTATCATAAGCTCAGAGGTGTAACACAAATCCAACTTATTCTCTTACAGTTCAGGGCAGTGGACATCTGACATCCAGGTGTTCGCAGGATTGAATTCTTTCTACAGGCTTCATGGAGATTTGTTTCCTTGTCTTTTCCAATCTCTGGAGTTTGCATTGCTTGGCTAGTGGCCCCTTCAAGCTTACTACAATTTCTTTCTTCCGTTGTCACATCTCTGACTTTTCACGGATCCTCTTGTCTTCCTCTTGTAAGGACCATTTTTAGCACATTTAGGACCTCACTGGATGATCCAGGACAATATTCCCTAGAATTCTTAATTATATCTCCAAAGATATCGTTGTTATATAAAGGTAAAATATTGATAGGTTCTGGAAACTAGAAGTTAAGGATCCCTAAGAATGGGACATTATTCAGCCTAATACAAGCAGACAATTATAAATGAGAATAATTTAAAATGAGAATTTTAAATTATTTAAAATTTATCTTCATTTGTTCATTCATTCATTAGTCCTTCTTCTTTATTAATCCCCTTCTGTCTGGTCAATACTGTGCTTGGTACTAAAGAAACAGGAAGAAAAGACAGTTTCTTCCCTTAGAAACATAGTGTCTGATATGAAGAAAAAAACAGAAGCTAAAAATTTAAATTTAGTGAATGAGTAAGAAAACATTTAGGTCAGAGAGAAAGAAAGCAAGGGACATAGGGTAAACTCAGACAGAGGCAACAGTGGTAGAAACAATTTCTCTGTATTTTCAGTCTCATGTTTTAATTCTTAAAAGAAAATAATGATTGAAAGCTATAATAAATATCATATAGTCATATCCATTTTTCCTGTGGATCTGTAATGTTCAGCAGAAATGTGTATTGCTCACTGCTAGTAAAACTATAGTTAAATATGAAGATCATTTGATAAACTTCTGGTAGATAGAAACTACTTAGATTTTTCTCTCTCATATATTGAAACTAAGAAAAACACCAACTGAGATTCGTTGTGAGGAAGACAGAGCATGGTAGATAAGATTTGCATATGGGCTGGGCATAGTGGCACCCACCTGTAATCCCAGTGGCTCTGGAGGTTGAGGCAGGAAGATCATGAATTCAAAGCCAGCCTCAGCCAAGGCAAGGTGCTAAGCAACTCAGTGAGACCCTGTCTCTAAATAAAATACAAAACAGGGCTGGGGATGTGGCTCAGTGGTCGAGTGCCCCCGAATAAGTCTCTAGTACCCCCACACTCAAAAAAAATTCCTATGGATCTGTTTAAAGATACGGATTTCAAATACTATGGCACAGTTTTGTATTCATTCAAATTCCAACATAAAAATTGACAAATATACAAGAAAGAAAAATTTAAAAAAAACCTGACAATATTTATAATAAGACTACATGACATGATATCCCCACAACCCCAGTAAATCATCACATGTGGACAAACGGCCAATAGCTGCTGTCATGATTTGGATATGTGGTGGTCCCTCCCCCACAGCCCACCTGTGAGGTAATGCAGAAATGTTCACAGAGGTGAAATGATCAGATTATGAGATCTGTAATCTAGTCATGTATTAATCCATTGAAATAGATCATTAGCTATAGGCAGGTATGTTGTGGCTGGAGGTCTTATGGTTCAGATGTGGTGTCCCCTGAAAGCTCATGTGGGAGACAATGCAAGAAGGTTTGGAAAATTATTGGGTTATAGCCTTAGCCTAATCAGTGAATTAATCCCTGATGGGATTAACTGAAGTGGTAGGGTGTGGCTGGAGGAGATGGGGGATTAGGGTGTGGCTTTGGGGTATATATTTGTATCTGGCAAGTGGAGTCTCTCTATCCTTCTTAGAGATCACCATGCTGTGAGCAACTTCCCTCTGCTACACACTCTGCCATCATGTTCAGCCTCATCCCGACCCCTGAGAAATAGAGCCAGCCTTCTATGCACGAAGACCTCTGAAACAGTGAGCCCTCAAGTAAATCCATTTTCCTCTACAATTGTGCTGGTTGGGTCTTTAGTCACAGCAGTGAAAAGGCTGACTAAAAGAGGGGGCAGACCTTTGCGGTTTCTATTTTATGGCTAGCAAGTGGAGCTTACTCTGCTTCTTGGATGTCACGATGGATTGAGCAGCTTTCCCCCACCATGTCCTCTACCATGATGTTCTCCCTTATCTTGGGCTGAGAATTATGTGGTTGACCAACCATGGACTGAACCTCTAAACCTGTGAACCAAAATGAACTTTTTTTCTTCTAAGTTATTCTTGTCAGGTCTTTTGGTTACAGCAATGCAGAGCTGACTATAACAACTATAGAAGTACATACTACTAGTGTGAGATCTGATTTAAGAAAGGAGATATTTGACAAATCTGAGAACAAGAGAAAGCAGATATCGATAGGCATTCTCTGTAACATGCAGCAGGCAGATTGAGAACAGTTAAAGCTGAACATTTTCCCTACACAAAAACCAGGGAGTACACTACAGGGTGCAAATGAGATGGTTGCAGAGGCCAAAGAAAGCTGCCCCCTGTGAAATATCAAACTGACCCACTAGAGCTGCCCTATAAAAGGAATCCATATTAAGAAATAAATACTGATACTGATAGTGGAATCAAATCTAATCAGGACAAACAGTAGAAGGAAAGGAAAGAATCAAGTGGAAAAAGCTAAAAAGCTGAGAAAACCATAAAATTCTTAAAAACAAGTCCACACATACACATATTTATATTTTTAAATTCCAAACACACACACACGTAGAAGAAATGAGAAGATAAGCTATCTAAAGTAAAACCCTTCCTCAAAGTTCAGGAAAACTAACTTCACAAAGAAATGAGCAAAATAAAAGCACTAGAGTCAAATTTCATGCCAACCTCCATGGTTTGCCCAAGAAATACATGGGAAATTTGTCTACAATATAGACATTTGCTGCTCTCTTATTTGGTTTTGGCTATCAATCATTCACTATAAGATCTGTCCCCCAATGTTGAAACTATTTCTTTTTTACGGAAATATTCAAGAATTCACTAAACAATAGCAACCACCAGCTTCTATTTGCATCCACTATGTGTGTATTTTACTAGTTTAATTGTCAGAAGGATATTATTATTATTACTATTATTATTATTTGTTGAGATATAAGTTCATTGAATCCTACTACATTTATATGGAGTGCATTTATCCCCCTAAAAAAACGTATTTTCCACATCTAACCTTATCCATTTTAATGGGAAAGTATAGAAACAAAGGAACCAGAAAGTCGAAGGTCGTCTAGGTTATACAATAAATGGAAAACATATTTTTCAACATATTCAAATGGGTTAAAATGGAATTTAAATATATATATATATATATATATATATATATATATATTCGAGGAGATAGAGTGAAAAACATTATTTAAGTAATAGATATAGGAAAATTCATCAAGAAAACTGGTTAATCTGATAGAATTTGAATATAAAGAACATTACAAAACATAAACAGAGTGAAGATAATTTCAGTATTTGGTGTTTCAAAATTTCTGTGACAAATGGCCTGTCAAACTCACTTCCTAGGTGATGACTAAAAGCATATCATTACTTTAAAAAAGATTTTATTAAATTTTATAGCTTATATTTTTGGATTATAGTTCAACGTGGTTTAGGTAGATTGGCATGAATTGTATATAAAAACAATCTCAATATATTAAAATAAAGCACTGGGGACATAACAGCTTAAAGAAAAATTTCATCTGCAATAGTGTCAAATACATTTGTTACCAGGGAAATACTCAGGGTAGATGTTAAAGCCAGATCATGGTATGCAATGATGCTTCCAACACTTAAATTATGCATCGAGGTTGATATAACTGAGCATGACAAACATTCAAAAAAGTATTCAGGAACTTGATGCATAAAATGAATTTCTTACTATTGTATTTCCTGTATTATAACATCCACTTTCATGAATACTCCTAGAATTTCTGCAATGGCTATAAACAAAGGAAAACACAGCAGTCAGAGCCTCCTATGTCATGCAGGGTTTTTCTGTTATATTCAAAATAATTTTATAAAATAAATATAATGATATGAAACATATGGTGTCTTGTTTTTATGGATCCTATACTCCCAATTTTCACTCATGGCAACTATGAAATTTATCACTCTACTATGGAGACATTACCTGCTCTTTTTTTTAAAGCCTTACATCATAATCAGTACCTTTGGTTTATGTGGTGCATTTATCCTACTGTGCCACCCAAATCACTTAATTTGCAATCAAAATACACATTCAGGAAATTTAAATAAGAATTAACTCCACTATAACCACCTTATCAGACTGATACTTCACAATGTGGGGTTAAAGTGATTAGTCAGATACTTGGATCAAGATACCTGCATCAGTATTTATAGGCAAACTTGCCTGCTTGAACTTATTCTGACCTGGATGTTGATAATTTACTTTTTATTTTACCCTTACTTGCCTGTAATGTTTAACTCAATATTTAGTTTATTCATTTTTTTCTACTTTATGTTCAATCTTATAAATGTAAGAGAGAAAGCTGAGAGTTTATTTCAATGTTTTCTGAATTTTGAGCTAGGCAAAAATCAGATCAAGTTATTTTATTTTACTACAATTTGAAAAACTTTAATACAAACTTTGTATTTTAAAAATATATGTAACATAAAAACAAAATATTGATCTTGAACATTTTAACCTTAGCTCATGTAGATCTTTATGAATTAAAAATATATAATGCACTTTATATATTTAATCAATTGAATCTGTGATCCTTTATCTTTTCATAAAGATTTTAAACAACTTTATTGTTCTGTTTGTTATTTAAGAATTATCATCTGTAATCCTGTTTCATGCTTCTATTTTATTGTTTACTTCCTTACAGAGGAATTAATCATTTTTAAACACATAATAACTTTTGAAATACTAGAGTTTTTCTACACTGCTTTTAAAATTTTTTAAAGTTTTTACAGTTTCTTTCTTACCTTCTGATACTTCTCATATATCTTCATTTTATTCTGAAGGTAGAATCCATTAATTTCTACTCCTCTTTCTATTTTTTTGTATGTTCTTATACTAAACAGTTATACAAGTTAAATTTTCCAAGTACTATTTCTCCTTTAATTTTGGTGTTCTGTATTCTAATTTATTTTTATTACCTTTTTCTGCATCTTGATGGTGTTGTTTAATTAATTCTAATTGTCTCTTTTCAAAAACAACAGCCACATTTAGTGGGTATCCATTATTAGTACAGAATTATACCTATACTTTGGGATATTGGTGTTATTTAACTTCAGAATGCTCATCATTGATCCCATGAGTCTTTTTGAGATGCCTTTGGACATATTAAGACATAACTTGAACAATATGTGTTTAATAGACTGATCAGTTTGGATGATATAGAAAAATGATATGGAAAAACTATGTGAGAGAAAATAGGGACAAAAGTGTCACTGAGCTCAATGAATGGGATGCTGCTTTCTGGGATGCTAGAATATATCTGCTAGTGTTTTATTCTGGAAAAGATGTTTGGGTAAGTTAATAAGTTGATTTTATATATTGTATATTAACATTAAATTACAGCAGAAGTTATTAATATTTTCAGTAATTGTTTACATTTACACATTTTACTTGGAATATGCTAAGGCACAAAAGAGAGAGAAACCACACATTATAATAATAAAAATAAAATTGATGACAACTCTGCAGATCCCATAGACATTAAAAAGACAATACTGGGTGCTAAGAACACACTACACATATTTGATAACAAGATGAGATGGACCAATTTCCCAAAAGACACAAGCTGCCAACACTCATATAAGCAGAAATAGACCATTGGAATAGGAGTATGTCTATTAAGGAATTTAAATCAATAATGAAGAACTTTCAAAACAGGAAGAAACCAGGCCCATGTGGATTCATTTGTGAATAATACCAAATAGTTAGGGAAGAAATTACTGTTTAACAGTTATCTACAATCTCTTTTAGAACATAAAAATAGAGGAGAAAAACCCTAATTTGCTTTATGGGCGTAGCATTACCCTAACTCCAAAACTAGACAAACACATTACAAGAAAAGAATACTACAGATCAATATCTCTCATGAACATGGCTATAAAAATCAAAATGTTAGCAAATGAAATCCAACAATGTATCAATATTTATGTACCAATATCAAATGGAATTTATCCTAGGAATGCAAGTCTTTAACATTCAAAACTCAGTCAATATAATCTATCACATCTATCATTTACTAAGAAAGAAAAACTACATGATCATATCAATAGACAAAGAAAAAGCATTTGACAACATGAAATATCAACACCCATTTATGATAATAATAGGAGTAGAAGGGACCTTCTTCAACTTCACAAGGAGTATCTACAGAAATCCCACAGCTAGCATCATACTTAATGCTGAGATACTAGAAATTTTCCCACTAAAATCAAGAACAAATAAAAGGTGTCCTCTATCATCACTGCTAAAAGTTATTTTAACAAGGTTGTAGAGTACAATGTTCTTATTTTAAAAAGTCAATCAGTTCCCTATATTATAGCAATGAAAAAGTAGTATTCAGAACTAAAATCACAGCATCATTGACATTAGTGCGCCTAAAATTAAATACTTATGTATAAATCTAATAAACTATGTATAATACATATCTGAGAAAAGGAACAAAATTCTGATGAAAAAAGTCAATGAAGAACTGAATAAATGGAGAAGCAGTCTGTGTTCATGGATAAGAATATCTATAGATTCAATGCAATTCTGATTAAAATTTCAGCAAGCTATTTTTAGGATATTGCAAAAGACATAAATTTCACCAAATGACAAATAAGCTTAAGAAAAGATTTTCTAAATCAATGCTATTAGGAAAATGACAATTAAATCAACAACGAGATACCACTATAATATATTAACTAGCTTAAATGCTGACAAAGAAATGTAGAACCAAAAATTCTCATTTATTGTTAGTAGAAATGCAAAATGGCTTAGCCCCTTTTGAAGACAGTTTGGCAGGTTGTTTTTTGTTTTTGTTTTTTTACAAAAATAATGTTGCCATATGATCCAGAAATTATGCTTCTTAGTATTCACCCAAAGGAGTTGAAAACATTATGTCTATATAAAAATACACATAAAGATGTTGATAGTAGTTTTATTCATCTTTACTAATATTTGTAGGCAACCAATATTTCCTTCAGTAGATGAATGGATAAATAAACTATGGTACATCTAGACAATGGAATATTATTCAGCACTAAAAATAAATGAGTATCAAACCATTTAATGATATGGAATTGCTATAAATGTGTATTATAAAATGAGAGAAACCATTTGAAAAGGCTACACACTGTATTGTTCTAACTGGATAACATTCTGGAAAAGGAAAACTCAAAATACAACAAAAAAATCAGTAGTTGCCAGCATTGGGGAAAAGGGGAGGAATAATGAGTAGGTGGAGCACAGAGAAAATTTAGTATAATATTCTGTATTATATAGTAATGGTGGAAATATGTCATTACACATTTATCCAAACCCATAGAATATATAACACTAGTAGTGAACCCTAATTTAAAGTCATCTTTCGATGACTTTAAAGTGTCAATGTGGGTTCATCAGTTGTAATAATTACCTTGGTTTGGTGGGGGATATTGATAATGGGGAGGCTATGCGTGTGTGTGGTAGGGGTAGATGAGAACACTTTATATTTTTCTTTGTCTTAATTTTACTATGAAAATAAATTCTCTAAAAATAAAATCTTTAATTAAAAGTGTTAATTTTTATCAGATGCTTACATTTGTATATTTCACTGGTAACACATTAGACCCTGTTAATTTCTCTCAATTTCCAATATTGAGAATTTTTAAATTTACTTTCTTACTTCACTTCTGAAATGGTTTTTTTTTTAATGTCCTTATTTATTCATTCTTCTTTGTTCTTCTCTGGGTACTCTCCTCAAAATAATTTTTCATTCTCCATCTTCTTTTAAAATTATTTACATGCACTTTTAAAATTTTTCTAGTTTTTCTTCTATTGTTATCATCTATGATTTATTTATCTATTTTGGCAGTGCTGGGAATGAAATGCAGAGCCTCATGAATGCCATGCAAGTGTTCTACCACTGAGCCACATCCCCAGCCCCTCATTCATCTAATTGTCTTCAACATAATTTTAGTATACCCTAGTATTTTCAATTACAATTTTAATATTATTCAGATTTTTGTTGTTGTGAAAAAATACTTGAAGATATCATGTCATAAAGAGGAAAGATTTTTTTTTTTTTTTTTTTTTTGCTCACAGTTTAAGAGGTTTTAATCCATGGTAACTTGGCCTTGGGCTAGCACCGTGCATCATGGTGGGAGTGCAGGGCAGAAGTGGTTCATTCACTTCATGGTGACTAGAAAGCAAAGAAAGAGAGAAAGGACCACATTTCCAATATCCTCTTCAATGTCCTAACTTTCTTCCACTAGGCCCAGTATCTTAAATGCAAAATCACCTCCAATGGTGCCATAGGCTTGCAACCAATCCCTTGGCATATGGGCCTTTGGGGGTTAATTAAGATCCAAACTATAAATAAACAAATACATACATATATATATATATATATATATATATATATATATATATATATATATATATATATGAAAAATGGCTTAGCCACTTTTGAAGACAGTTTGGCAGGTTTGTTTTTTTTGACAAAAATAATGTTGCCATATGATCCAGAAATATATATGATAATTTTAGTGTTTTCTTTGATGTACCAGTGTAGTTCATCAATTGTAATAATTATACGATTCTGTTTGGGGAAGTGTCATTGTTCAAACTCAGTTCCAGTTCAATAACATTGGCATAAACTGTTTTACACATTTCTAAAATTTAATGTGAAGACTCTTCTTTAAAATTTCATATTATCTTTAATATTTTAAGATTTTTTTTTATTTTTTATTAGAACATTATAATTATGCATAGTAGTTTGGTTCATTTGACAAAATCATACATGTGCAGAATTTGATTTCAATCTCTGTTCCCCCCTCATTTCCCTCCTCCTCCCTTCCCTGTTCTTCTTCTATTCTACTGATCTTTCTATCATCTGTTTCTTTATTTTTGATTGGAACTTTCTACCTGTACATAGAGGTGAAATTCCCTCTGGTATATTCATATATGCATATAATGTGATTTTGTTAAATTCATTCTGTATTTCCTTCCCTTCCCCATCCTTCCTCCTACCTCACTCTCAACCTCCTACTTCATTGGTCTTCCCTATATCATTGTGATATCTCATGCTCACACTCAACACACACCTTTTCTTTATTTTGCTCTAGCTTTCACATATGAGAGAAAATATCTGACCATTGATTTTTCTGAATCAGATTGGTTTCACTTAGCATGATATTCTTCAGTTCCATCCATTTACTGGTGAACACCATAATTTTATTTTTTATTATGGCTGAGTAAAACTTCATTGTGTATATATATCACATTTGTGTGCACGTGTGTGTGTGTGTGTGTGTGTGTGTGTAATTTCCATACTGCTTTCCAGAATGGTTGTACCAATTTTCAGTCCCACCAACAATGTATGCAAGTACCTTTTCCCCCACATCCTTGCAGCATTTATTATTATTTGTGTTCTTGATAATTGCCATTCTGACTAGAGTGAGCTGAAACCTTAGTGTTGTTTTGATTTGTATTTCCCTGATTGTTAGAGACATTGAAGTTTTTTGTGTATTTTTTGGCTACTTGTGTTTCTTCTTTTGAGACATATCTTATTTTTTGATGATTCAAAACATTTTATTTATCTTTTCTTCTTTTAAACTGTGAACATATTGTCTTTAAACTAATAAAATCCCTCAATTGCCCTGCTTATTTCTGGGAAATGAAATATGAGATAGATATAAAGGCCCCAGTGTCAGTGTTTAGGATAGAAAAATAGACTTTTTCTTGCTTTCAAAATGCAAACATTTATAACACATTTCTATATCTTAATAAAATCAAATCACTTATTAATTTTCTTGCTGAGAATATTATATTCCAAGAAGAGAATAAATGAATGAACAGAAATACACATATATCTACCAAAATCTGTGTCCAAATGTACATATGATGCTTCCTAATAGCATCAAACTAGTTAACAAAACTATCAAGTAAAACCAATTTTTTATTAGTAGAACAAGTAAATAAATTGTATATATGTATAAACAGATTTTTTAAATTAGTAATAATGAATATACTACAAATGATGTATGTTTTCAAAATGAGTTAAGTAATCACATATTAAGAAGGAAAACACAGCTTTATTTATTTATTTGTTATAGTAATTATCTCTCTGGGAAATTCTGGAGTTAAGCATAAATTTTTCATGACTTTGACTTATTTTAAAAAAATCCACTTGAAATTTTTTTGTTACATAATCATATATTGGAAAGAAATTTTTTTTGTTACATAATCATATATTGGAAACGCAGAAAGTGGTAAATAGCACAAAAATGACCAAATCAAACAAATTGCATGTTCTGAAGATTCCAGTTGAACAAAGTATTGATTTTTTTTGTTAAAAAATATATATATCGGTAATGAAGATTTAAGAAAATATGTAAATAAAAAATCATATGTACCCAAGTCTAAGGTGACCTTCCTACTACAGACTAAATCTATCCACTCCCCCACTGAAATAGCCCCAGATCTGGAGGGTCTCATTTCACTTTCAGGTACATTACTCAAAGAACAAACAGGAAAACCTAGCAAGTCCACTAAATATGGACTTCATCAATCAGCTAGCAAATACAGCCATATCTCAAACAAGTCAGTGATTACTTCTATTAGACTGGAAAGTAGAAAGTCAAATATAAAGCAAGTCTGTATGTCTTCAAGAATAGCAAGTTTTTTGAGGTCAGCATAACTTTCCCTCAGTATTCTTTCTCCTCACAAAAAGTTATCACTGATATCACAATTGCAAACAACTGTGCAATCTTCAGAGCAATTTGGAAAATGATGTCATTTACAACAGATAAGCTGTGAAATATAAATGAAGGAGTGAACAGATGTAGAGTCCAAAAAAGAAAAAAAAAATCTTAAAAAAAAAAAAACACCTTTGAATTAATTCTTACCTCATGTGGCTATGACAAGTGATAAGCCATAGAAGAGGGATAAAGAAGGAGACTGGTGCACTGAGGTTGTGCGCAGGAGGCCAGTTACATCATCAGAAGCCAGGCCTCCTGTGCCTTCTCATTCCATCCTCATACTTCCCAACTTTGGCACTTTATGCAAATTTGCACCTGCCTAGCACTTTTCACAGATTTCCTGCATTCTAAAGAAGCTCAGAAAAGTCCCTGAAGAGATATGGTAGAGTGGAAAACCTTTGCTTCCTGGCCCGCAGTGGCAATTGAGTTAAGTCAATTTTTTTACAGCAGTCTCCAGTTGCAAGTCAACAAAATCAATGAGGAATATATAGGAAAAAAGACATGGATAGATGTGGGAAGGAAAAATCACTACATGCATATTTGGTGAAATTTTTCTAAAGCCTTACTATATTCATGCACTGCAAACATTTTAATTTCTAGATTTTCAAGTCAATACTCAAGGGAATCTCTGGCATTCTATAAACAAGAATAAAATTCTGACTTATGGAAATCCTGTAACTATGTCATGTAGGGCAGTTTGAAGACCACCAAGCTTTACTTTGCAGCTCATAATGGTAGCTCTCACTGCAGCTTTCCACCCATAAGAAGGAGATAATTTAGAAATCCTCCAAGGTGAGAGGGAGGTAATGTTCTTTTGGAACTGGCTTATTCGTATGTACTGTGTTCAGCTGGATTAAAAAAAAAAAAACTAAACTAAATAAATAAAATGCAGATGAGCAGAAGCTGAGAGTGTGACAGAGAATCACTCAAAACTATTTTGTTTTGGGGCATAGATCTACTTTATATCCACTTGGAACACCCTCAAGATGGCAAGTGCTCAATGCTATGGTTAGGAAAGTAATGTGCGCACACATGGTGACTTCACACACTGGCTGTGTGACCCTAGGGAAGTCGTTTGCCCTCTCCAACTTTTGTATTCCCTGTATATAATGTCATTGATAATAATACAACTTCCTGGTATCATTTCAATAATGTAATTAAAGGATGCCTGAGAAAGCACTAACATACTTTACAGATATGAGGGATAAAAAATATTGGAAAACTGGCTCTGGGTGACCCCATCTAAAAAAATGCCCAGATATTAACATTTTAGTGGCAAAAAGAAAGAGTGCTACTATTACTCACTGGCACTTTTCTGCTTCAGACAAAGTAATCTAAGTAGAAAGAGTATATTTTTCCTTGAGACTCAACGTAGGTAGTTTCATTTTAATTGGAAAAGTCGTGGCACAACAATTCTATTTTCCCCGAATTGACTCTTTTGAGAGAAAAAAATGCTACTCACGTTTGTCTAATGGAAAAATCTGAATGGCAGAGGAGACTTGTCCTGGTTTGCCTTTACCTCCCTCTGGGTGACCTTCAACAAGCTATTGCTCTTCCCACCAATCAGGATTGCACAATGTATATATAGAGCTTAACGTATGCCAAGTTCTGCATTAGACTCAGTTTGAGCAACAAAGAAACGAGAAAAAAAAAAAAACATAGCTCCCTACAGCTAAGAAGTTTACAATTTAATAGACTGTTTTTCATCTTCCAAACAGAAATGGTAATCGTGGCACTACCCACCCCTCAGTTTATTATGAGGATAAAAAGATAGCATGCAAGAGGGCTTGGCAAAATAGAGAAGTGGTATGTAAGTGCAAAGTGGTGTTATTACCACACATAAAACTATCAGCAGCATATAAATGGCAAAAGAATACTTAACAGAGAGAAGTGGAGAAGGATTAATATTTATAGAGCTTCTTCTCTGTTCAGTGAGATATACATACATTATTTGATCTACACACACACACAAAAAGAAAAAACTCGTTAGGTAGATATTAACCACAGCTTTTGACCAATAGAGAAAATGATATTAATATCAGTTAAAGTGACTTATGTAATGAATCACAGCTAGTGTTCAAACAAAAGTCAGTCTGGCTAAAGACTCAACGAAAACAGTTGATAATGAAATGCACTGCTTCAGAAACACACACAAATTTTCGCCAAGGAAAGTAGACCCCAACACTTTAGTCCAACTGCAGTCGCAGAAATAGAGGAACATATTTATTCAGCTTATTTTAAAACATCTTTTTAAAAATATTTTGAAGGAAAGAAACGAAATTAACTGTTAATATAGCATCACACAATTTTTTTAAAAAGGTATTATTATCTTTTCATAACCCCCTAAACACTACTAGTGCCTAAAATAATTTGTGTTTAAAAGCAAAACTAATGTTTTCTGATCTTTAAGTAGTCAGGATGGGTAGCAAAACTGCACATGTCAGCACTCACATGATTAAAAGAATCATTTAGAGAGGGCTTCATGAAATCAAACGTTCTGTGAGGCTTTCTCTGTGGATTAATATACCAAGCAAAATACAAAAGGTAGCTTAATGCCTAGATATATTAAAATCAAGAGCTTAACTTCTAATATCCTCTCTCCAATCAGGTATGGATTTAAAAAACATTTTACTGTTGTTGTCATTTTCCCTAGCTAAAACTCACAACTAAATCCACCAGCCTAAAAGACTGTTGAGTTATATTGGTATGATTTTCAGAATTTATTTTCAACCTATATAGCAGAATGAGATAAACTCCAGGGATATGCAAAAACCGGAAACTGCTAGAAACAGCTAACAGGTCACATATAAATCAAGCTGCCTGGAATTATAAATATGTAATGACTACTTCAAAAAAATTATTTAAATGATTGAATCTCTTACTGACCTAAATGGATATGAATTAACACTTCTCCCTCACAGCAGGAAGATAACTACTAATATTTATCTAGTATCTACTAATGCTAGATCTGTGGTAAATGTGTTTTGTACATTATCTCATTTACTTCACATAAAAAAAAAAAAAACCTAAGAAGCAAGTAGTGTTGTCTTTTTGTTCTAGACAGATGATGGAACTTCCAGATGACAGAGCTGAGATTTAGTATTTAAGGAATGGTTCATGAGCACACAAATAATAAGTAGCAGGACAGAGATTCAACTCTGCATGCTTCCCACTATCTGCTTCCACATCAGGGATTACATCTCTGTGTGCCGCTTGCAATGAAAAGAATTCCAAATATAGGTTCACCAGTTTATTTAACAAGGAATCGTTAAGCACCTGCCCTCTGTCAAGCCTTGTGGTAGAAAACAAGATGGTGGAAGACAACAAATATAGGCTTTGCTTTCATTAAGTTAGCAATTTGTATTATTTTTGAACCCAAGCCTTTACAAAACACTCCAAAACTGATAATAATCTTCTCATAAAAGAGACTCTACCTAGTGAGTCAAATATGCCTACTCTATTGTTTATGGGTTGGTGACACAGGCTAAATAGTAAACACACTAAGCCCAGTTGTATCATCTATGAAATAGAGATAATAAATATTGTACTACCTACCTCAAAGTGGTATTGCAAAGAATAAATAATAGAATGCATTGACATTATTCCAAACTTGTGTAGATAGACACATACATACACATATATTTAAGGATCATCATTTTGCTTAAGGCAAAGGTATTTCATTTTTAGTTTATAAAAATGTATAATATGCCAGCTGTGGTGGTGCATGCCTGTAATCCCAGCAGCTAGGGAGGCTGAGTGAGGTAGAAGGATTGCGAGTTCAAAGCCAGCCTCAGCAATGGTAAGGCACTAAGCAACTCAGTGAGACCTTATCTTTAAATAAAATACAAAATAGGGCTCGGGATGAGGCTCAGTGGGTGAGTGCCTCTGAGTTCAATCCTTAGTACCAAAAATAAATAAATATATGTGTGTGTGTGTGTGTATACACACACACACATGATGACATGATGGTAAAGGTTTCTACCCAATTGGTAAGTTTCAAGGTTCCTGATTATATATGAAAAATAATTGCAGAAAAGGATATCATTGATAATTTCTATTAGTTGCTATATAGTATCAAGGTAACGTGTAACTTAAGAAAGCATAACTGAGTTTCATACCACGTGTATTTAAATTTAGCTGATCAACCCAAATACTTCCCCACACATGGGGCAATAAGAATGTACCATTTAAACAGAAAGATTCAACAAAAGGAGATACTCACTGTGCAATGTGCCAGGCACTGTTCTGGGCATCAAAGACCGTAATGCATGAGAGAGGAGACTGTTCCCAGGGAACCTTAGCCTGGGAGAAGCAGAAGACAGACTAGTTCTATTTGCTGTCATTAAGCTGAAAACAGGAAGACATAGGGCACAATGAGAACACAGTCTCACTGCACTCAAGTCCATCCTGGTGTTTAAGAGCCCTCTAAACTGTAGACTGGGGGATGAAGAGGCAATTTCGTGGTAAAGGTGAGAGGTTGGTGGGAGAAAAGGTTTTAAGTGCAAAGAAGGCCCAGCGGCAAGCATTTGGAAGCAAAAGCCCTGGGGAAGTACTACTGACTAGAACCTAGTTCATGGAGGCTGGAGGATGATGGCATGTGGAGTGTAAAGTGAGGAGGGTCTGAAGCAGCACATAAGACAGGACACATTCAGAAGGGAGAGTTTCTCTAGTTTCTTAATGACCCTTGAAGATGTATTACAGGCTTTCATGTTTATTCTGATTTTAGCAAGGAATGTCACAATCCGACTTGCACTTAAGAAATATCAGTGGCTTCTGGGAAACAATGAGTTGGTAAAGTTAATTTTGAAGACTGTGCAAGAGGATGTTGAAATCTCTAAGCTAGAGCTTTTGCCCAGTTACTATGACCCAAAACTGAAAATAAGTGATTGTCACAAATATGTACTATGAACAGGGTACATAGCCTGCCAAAGAATTGAAATGCTCACGGAAAAGCTAGAGGAATACTGAGAACAGTGAGGACAAGCCATGAAGGTGAATAAAGTTGTTGTGGTCAAGGCTTGTCACATTTCCCAGATTTGACTGAAATATTCACTCCTTCCAACCCCTGCCACTCATCCTATCCTCCAGCCCCCCAGGGCTCTCAATTTTTCTTCTTGTTCAAAAACTGTGATTGCTGCCCTTGGAGTAAGTGAAATGCAAGACCTGGCTGTGGGGTGCTGAAGGCCAACTGGGTACAGCATTTACTTAGTGGGGGGCAGGAGACATATCTGGCTGAGAATTCATCTGTGGCTTTCAGCCCTGTCCTTGTCATCACATCCAGTGCACTCTGGACATCTCCGCCCTGTACACATTGCTGCTTTAGAGCAAGGCACTTTTCGTCTCCCCCAGGAAGATAGACTTATTCATTTCGGAACTATCATAATATTGAACAGCTGGTCACTGCCTCTCACTGTCTCCCTTCTCACACACTTCTGCTTTATCAGCCACAAGTCCCTTGGCTAAACACTGTGAAAACCAGAGGAAATGTGTTATAAAAGCAACATCGTTGATGAGCAAAACATACAGACCCTGTGGATGTAAGTGAAAAATCCGACAATTCATTTTGCAGTGCTTTACCAAAATAAATCCTGAAAAAAGTTATGGTGATATAAAGCTTCATGTTGGAATGATCTATTTCATATTTTCATAGTTTTGACACCCATCCATCTGATTTAATTTCTGACCAAAAAAAAAAAAAAAGAAGACAAAAAAGAAGATTGGCCATGCAACCAGAACGTGGAAGTTAAATAAAAATTCACAGAGCAATTTAGTAATTGCTCATAATTTAAAAGTAGGTCTCTGATTCCAGGGTAAGTTGCCAACTCAGAAATCTGGTCAAAAGGCTTAGCTTTGCTGAACTGGCTGATCAAATCACAGAGTGGGACCTTTGTTCAAAGTCAAAATTCAACAAATAATTCTTCCCACTGCTCTCCTCTCTGGCATCTGTAGGCTTTTTGCTGATATTAAGAAGATAATAACAACAACAGCAAAAAAGATAATCAAGCAGCTATTGTATAGTGATTAATATTAAAACAACAACAATAATAACAGAGAGACTGTGGCAAAGTGATTAAGCATGCACATTCTGTGTAACACTGCCTAGGTTTGGTGTACTATCCAATGCCTTTTGATGGACTCTATGAGCAGAGAAGGCTACTCCCTTGCCACATTCCCGTGTCTCTCTAATTTTTTAGATAAATAACTGTCCTTTATTTATTAAAAATGGTAATATGATAACAAGAACAGGAATTTATTGTAAGAGTAAAAATAAGTAATGCAGATCAAATGCTTTCAAAATCATCTGGCATGTAGTAAATATTCATATAGTAAATATTATTGTGAATTATTATTTTAAAAGTATGTGAAATGTATGTAATATATTATTGGTATTATTACTTTTATAATTATTAACATTATCATAATATTTGTGGCTCACAATGAGGTAGATAGTTAAAAACATGCATGCTGACTCCACTATTAAGGGACTCAGCCAGAATATAAAATAAATATGTTCAATGTCAGAATTCATAAGGCCTTGTATAGTGGGTTTCTATTGCTACTGTGATAAACTACCAAAACTTCAGCAGCTTAAAAAATACACATCTATTATTTTATATTGCTGTGGGTCAGAAGTCTAGCACATATCTCCAGAGTAAAGCAAAAGCTTAGCAGAACTGCATTCCTGTGGCTCTTGGGGACAGTCCAGTTTTTTGCCTATTTATTTCATTGGCAGAATTAGATTCTTTGAGGTTGTCAGACTGGGATTTCCATTTTCTTGCTTGCTGGCTGTCAACAAAGGGTTGTTCCTAACTTCTAGAGCCCAACTACATTCTCTGTCCCTAGGTTCCTCCCTTCATCATCAAAAGAAGGGTCAAGTTCCTCTCACATCTTAAATCTCTCTTGCTTACTCTTCTGTCACATCTTTCTGACCAACTTTTCTGCTCTCTTCCTCTATTCTTAAAAGCCCACGTAATTATTTTGGTTGGACCCAGATAGTACAAGATAATGTCCCTTTGTCAAAGTCCACGATCTTAACTTTATTCTAAAGTTCCTTTGGAAATGTAATGTAACATATTCACATGTTCCAGAGATGAAGTTGTGGACATGTTTTGTGGACCATCATTCTTCCTGAAACACTGTGGCTTCTGATCTGTGCTTGGGGCCAATTGGAGTCAGATCAGTAAAGCTGCTATTGACTACATCATAAAAAAATGAGATTATAGGTAGTCAAAAGGGTAAAAATTAATGAAGCTTTTAAAAAGCCAAATAAAATTACATTCTCAACATGAGACCAATGATGAAAGCTATATGGATATAATATATCAATTTGTTTCAACAGCTTTTTTGAGGTATAATTGTTATATGAAGAATTGCAAATATTTAATGTGTGCAGTTTGATCAAAGTAAAAGTCATATCAAATCCTCTCAAAGTTTCTTTGTGTCCATTTTGTTATGTTTTTGAATATATATATATATATATATATATATATATATATATATATATATATATCTCCCCACCTCCCATTTGGGGATTTTGGTTTGTGTGTGTGTGTGTGTGTATGTATATATGTTTGTGTGTGTGTGTGTGTGTTCAGAACTCTTAACTTGATGTAATAGCTTGAATATTTGTGTCTCCTCCAAAATTCATGCTGAAACTTAATTCTTAACACTACAGTAGTAAAAGGAGGAGCCTTCAAGAAGTCATTAGGCCATGAGAGTTCTGCACTTACAAATAGGATTGGTAACCCTATAAAAGGGCTTGGAGGAACTAACTTTGTCTGTCCAGCTTTGGCCACATAAGGACATAGTTCATCTTCTCTAGAGTACACTGCAACAAGGCACCATCTTGGAAGCACAGATGAGGCTCTTGCCAGACACAGAATGTTCTGGTCCCTTGAGAAGTGTCTTCCCTACCTCTAAAACTCTGAGAAATAAATTTCTGTTGATTAATCTCACATTTTTTGATAATTGCACAAACAGACTATATCTCAGACTACCTGAGATCTACCTTCTTATCAAATTTCGAAGAGCATAATAACTTGCTGTTAGCTATAGGGACTTTGATAAGTCCCTATACTTACAATAAGTAAACACTTTGGGGAAACAAAACAAACTATATATTTATTAAAGTCATAAAAAGAGGAAAGTAAAAAAAAAAACCCTAAAGGACAGTATGAATAAATATGAATTTGACATTGTTCAATAAATGTTTTAGCTTAAAAAAGGAAGAATTATTTAAAAATTAATAAATTTAATGAAGTAAATTTTGTTCATGGAAAGGATGATAAAAGTTAATGTACAATAACAAATTAGAGAAGAATTATATCTAAAGGTGTTAACACTTCAAGTTTATTAATATCTCTAACAAATCATTAAAAATGTGAAAACTCCAATAGGCATCTGGACTAAGGACAATAAACCATTCATAAATGAGGAAATGGTCAGTTAATATATTCAAATACTTCCGCCATTGTATACAAACACACACACAGAGTGACCATTTTTCAACTATCAAATTAAGGAAAAGATAAAAATTTGTCTAAACAAGAACTTACCTCAGTGATATAACTTCTAAAAGTTCATCTCAAAGAAAAGCAGAAAAGCATACAAAAAACATAGAATGATGCAGATACAGAACACAGATATGGACAAGGATACAAAGGATTATGTAATTATAATGGCAAAAATAGAAAGAAAAGGGTACATGTGACTAAAATTATTACTTGTGTTTACCATAAATGTCTTATATACTCATTTTTAATGTTTTTGGCTAAATGTGTGCATATTTTAATATTTAAGACAAACAAATGAAACACCTATTCAAAGTATTTTCAAATGAAAGCAATGAAAATGTGGAGATTTTCCTGGAAATAGATTTAAGAAGTATTTGAGAAAGATATTCTGTCCAAAGTGAAACCAGTAAAAAAAAAAAAAAAATGCTTTAAAACATTGTGGGAGAATTCACTGTACAAATATAGATCTATCTGGAAAAGAATAAGCTGGATAAAGGATAAAACTCAAATGTGAAGCAAACTTTGAAGATATCTGATCTCATGGAGGTTAGGGTAAAAATGGAATTTAGAAAAATACTACCAAGAATTAAGTTAGATTTAGTCATTAATTTTCACTTAATTAGTCAGTATTAACCATTATTTTTCATTTAATGAGTACAATTTTTATGGTACTATATGAACTTGAAAATGTTTGTAATTAATGGAAATGTAAAGATGTGATCACTCAGACAATTTGATATTGAAAATAGGGCATAATTAGTTTATATAAGGCAGAAATTTAAAATACTAAATTACTAGTAACATTTAATTATTGAACAGAATATAAATTTCATAGTTTACACAATAAGTATTGAATAATCAACAGGAATGATTGAAGTCATACAGAAATTATTCACATACTGCCTCCCAGGGCATCTGAACATGATAGCGAGCATCCTAAGTTTTGCTCAGAAATGGGGCAGTGGTCACATCCCATCTGAAAGGGTCTAATCATCAACACCAACACAAGACACAAAATCATAAATGATCCATTACCAAAGTACAAGTATAAGGTACATAATGAGGATAATGGGGTAAGAACAGGGCTCTAATTTTCAGAGATTAAACAGAAAAAGCATTTTCCATGTATAAAAACAAAATGTCCTTTATTATTACCACCTTTCTCTGAGGAACATTTTATTTTCTCCATTACTATTCTTTTAGAATTTCACACTTTAATGAAACTTCACTTACATTCCAGTAACTGGCCATTTATATATTACATGTTACTACATCCCATCCTGTGTGTAAATCCATGTATCCTGGGTCAAACTTACATTTCTCAAATCTTGAAGCCAGAGCCCCAGTGTCCTATGCAAACAATATATCATCTAGAGGAATAATTGATTAGAAACCTTTGGATCTTATCAGTATTTTCTTTTTCCCTTAGATAAGTGTTCAGGGGAGGTGAGGTCCCCTACTGGATTTGCCCATATTCATGTCCTGTGCAATGTTGCATAGAAAAATCCAGTGAATGAATGGAAAAGATACATTATCTCCAAGTTCAGCAATGTGATCTTTTGATTACCTGGGGTCTTTGGAAAAGATAAAATAGGAACACTTCTTAATAAGTATTTAATTGCAAACTAGAGAGACCCTGTGGGTCACCCAGTGGGGAGCTCTTTGATAGGAGGCTCCAGTGGATCTCCAATTAGAGCACTGCAGTAAAAGGGAGCTTGGGTGTAGCATCACTGCAAAATATACTACCCAATGGCCAAAGGACACTCCAAAAGCCTTTGCATTTTTAAACTACATTTAAGCCACAGGAGTGAGAAGAAGAAAGCAACAACTATTTCAGTGACTAAAAATGTTAATGAATTCCTACTCACTCTTGAGATCCTCCAGTTAAAACATCAGCACTCTTTTCCTGTCTGTTTGCTGGAGTACAGCCGTTTGTATTCAGCCTGCAAAGATTTCAGGGCCAAGAGATTTGTCACATTTTCTGCATATTCCAAAGGGTTAGGTACTGCTAGGAGACAGCACTAATAATAAAACATGTTCTCATGAATTCACTCTAATAACTAGAAAACCAATACAAATTGCAGAATTGGAGAGATTAACGAGAATGCAGAGACATACAATAAGCAAATCAGCTCTACTTCATCAAGCAAATGTTCTTTGCTGTACAATAACAAAGATAATTGAAGACTGCACTGGAAGGGAGCCTAACAGTCTAATAAGTACTTGGCTGTGATTCACTTGCCAATCAGAAACTGAGACATGACAAGTTCTGAAGCAGATGATGCCTGATTTGAGCAGTGGCCTTATTGTTTATTGATTTCAAATTTGGCTTAGTGTTATGGAGTTTAAAAAAGTGATTTTGAGGGAGGAGCTCATCAGTCACTGAAAATTTTAAGTTTTGATCACGTCTTACTCTCACTATGTTGGTTTCTCTGCAATCAAAATATTACTTTTATTTTTTATAATGAAAAGAATGCAAATCAAAGTAATCAAAATGTTGAACTTTCCCCCTCATGAACAAGGCTGCCAACATTTTCTAATAGTGGAATCTTAACAGTTGTATGTCCTTCAGTTCACTTTAGTACATTCTTCTGTAAAATACAAATAAAAGTGCTATTTGTAGCATTTTTTTTCATAAAACTTAATTGAGATGACTTGTGGGTTCATTCAATAGCATAATTAAGATTGGGCATGTGGGATTAGTGATACGGCACAAAATTTCTTCACCTGAGTCTGTATGAATGAGAACTTTTACTTTTTACTGCAGGAGCAAAGAAAAAAAAAAAAGTTCATGATTCCCAGAAGCAGAGAGAATCAAGATGGGGAAATTGAAAAAGGGCTAAGAAATCTATTCTCCAGCCACTTCAAGTTCTAAAAAAGAGGCCCAAGGCAGGAAGGTGAGGGATCATTTTGACAAAGGACAAAAGCAGAGGTACAATCTCAGCTACACTTTAGGACCTAAGGGACACAGAGTTAGGAAGCTTGAAATTCTTCCTGGTTTTTTTTTTTTTTTTTTTTTTTTTATCACATGAAGTGGCAGCATCATGCCAAAGTATAAAGAAGACAAGAAGAATCAAGAGTCCAGCCATGCAGGACAGAGAGAAAAAATTCAAGAGTCTTGATTGCTGTGGCCACAGTAAGGGACTACTTGCAAAAGACTTCTGAGCAGTGGATGCCCAAGAGGAGGCTAACATCAAAGAACACAAGTGGACTTTTTTGGAGCGCAGGAGAAACACTTATAAGAAATTCCTCAGAATAATGGAAAAGCTTGGCAGAGAAATGGAGAGAGCTCAAGAGACACTGAAACCAGAAGCTTTGTGTGTTTTGTTCCTGTGGTTACTAGTGTCTGGGTCATCTGAGTTTCATGATCCCCACAATTTAGCTTTTGTTTGTTTGCTTTAACCCAACTCATGACAAGCATCTGGAGAACAGATGCACGTCTCAGATATCTTTTCCTTTACCATATTGCCCAGCACTCTGCTGGGCACAGATTGCTTCTTTAACCGTTACTGTCTTTCATAGTGTATAGACCAGCATGATGGATCAATAAATAAATGGAGAGAATGCTTTAGAACAAATTGACAAACAAGACATAAATAAATCACCAAGAACAGATGGCATTCAACCAAATGTTTTTAAAGCAGTCAGAGGACACTGGAATTGCTGGCTAAAATGTTTAATCTTTCATTAGAATTGGACACTGCACCAAACCATTGGCGTATTGCCATCTCGTTTCTTAGAAACACTTGAAAAGTGACCTTGGAATTGATTTGCTGTTGCAGAGTTGGAAATTAGGAAATTTTGTGGTAAATATGACTAATAAAATCAGCAGTTTTAAGTTGTTTTTACAAAGATAAAATGGGCCAAAATGTGGAATTAACTTTAACTAAGTGGTATGTATTTATATTTTGAAGAACTTGGGACAGAGAAACCAATGGTAGTAATTTATGTCAACTTTTAGAAAGTCTTGGGAAAGTTCCAGGCCAACAAATTCTCCAGAAGATTTGAGAAAATGCTTATTCATGAAGAGAAAATTGACTTCAGTATAGGAAACGAAGGTAGGACTACTTGACTTTTACCTATGTAAATGGCAACATCGATGTCTGTGAGGGATGGTGAGCAGACTATTACAAGTACTGTGTTCTTAACTGATTTCAAAGAGGGAGCAAAAAGTTTAAAGCATAAGTGATTTTTCACCTTGTAGAAAAGAGAGGGAAGGGGGCAGTCTAGGTTTAGGAGACACCTAAAGAGGAGGCACTGACCTTGTCCCTGCACTGTGCCTGCGAGCAGCCTTAGATCAGGTGGGGTGGAAATGGAGAGCAGGCTTTGGGCCAGGTCATGTGAGCTCACACTTTCTCGGGACACAAACATTGATCAAACAAGCTAAGGATTTGCTTATTGTCCTCGTATTAGCATATACTTTGTATAGCCTGCCTTCTATCTCTTGGTTTTTGGTCTCTCACTTAAAAATATCATTTCCAAATGGGAATATATAGACTAAATAGGTGGCTTAATAATGGTATTTTTCCTGCTTATATATATATATGGAAAACTTTTTGGTATGTTTCCTGATTTTACCAATACTATTTTATTGAGATAGGGCAAAGGGTTAGATCACAAAATCATCTCAATAACATTCTATTATTTCTCTTAATAATCAATGGCATATATGTGTGTGTGTGTGTGTGTGTGTGTGTGTGTACACACACACACACATATTTTATTTTGGCAGATATTTTTATAGGGAAAGATGAGTGCAGTAGAAAGGAAGGTTAGAAAGGAAGTCAGAACCAAAGGTATGTTCCATAGTGATTTACTAGTAAAAATATATATACATACATATAGCACAAACGAATCTGTGCTTTTAAACTGTTCCCTTAAAGGCCAATCTCAGCCTTGTCACAGTGAGAAGAAATACAAATCTAACTCGGTTGCCCTTGAAAAATCATACAATTCTCTACTGGAGTGCCTTGAAGAGGTGGTGAAGTAGGGAAAGCACATAATACAAAACACTCCAAACGTCTTAATCATTCCTATTTACCCATTTGACTACTCAAATCTCCCCTTTACAGGACAGCTGCTACATCTAAATCTCCTTTCTGTCTGGCAACATCAGCCCCCTTTCTTCCCCTTCTTGCCTTTCTGATAAATTATTTTCTTCCATGGCTTACTTTGTCATCTTTCTTACATAAATCAATTGCATTTTCCCATATTCTTCTCTGCTACAGAAAGAGATATTGGAGATCTCTCTCTAATATGAAACAGTCCTTATTATCTGATCAGTACAACAAAGACCATAAAGTTAAGAGAGGAATGTAGGCTATTGCTTTGCAGAAATAAGAGAAGAAAAGTCCATGAACACTTGCAATATGATATTTTTGTCACTGTCACATATATTTTCTCAGAATCATTTTGATGCAAATACATTAAAAAAAGGATAGTATCAGAATGGCCATATCAAAATGTTCTGCTTTATATACTGACATTCTTAATGTACTTTGTACTCTAGCCAACTACTTTCAAATATTTATGTCTGATCTTATGCTTCAACACCGCAGGCCCTACCAATCCACAGTCATGCTATACTACTATACCTTCATTCATTTATTCAACAGATACATACTGAAGGTTTGTTTTCCCCACAGATTTGAGAATGGAAAATGTAACCAAGATGAACATTAATCTAGCTTTTAGGATAGTTTTTGAAGCAGAGTGGAAAATAGAAATGGCCTAATTTATAGTACCCTAGCATATTATATGGAATATAATAAGAGACTTTAAAAATTAACTTCCTTAATTTTACCCATTCTTAATTAATTCAACAAATGTCTATTGAATTTGAATTGGAACAAGCAAGCAGTGGGATTGTATTACTGAGAACTTTTAAAGATTAATTACAAATATGTGTTAGTCAGGTTTCCACCATTATATTGCAATGCCTGAGATAATCAATTTATAAAAGTAAAAGTCTTATTTGAGCTCAGTTATGGAGGTTCCATGATCAGTTGGCATCAATTTGGGGGGGGGGGGTCTGTGGCAAGGCAGCAAATCATGACAGGAGTGCTTAGTGGAAGAGAATTGCTCACCTTATAGCCAGGAATCAAAAGAGCAGGAGAATGGCTGTGGTCCCACAGTCTTCTCGTGCCCCTCAATAACCTAAGGATTTCCCAATTGTTCTACCTCTTAAAGTTTCACCACTTCTCAATAGTCATCCTGGGGAACAAGATGTTAATACATTAGTCTTTGGGAAACATTTAATGTACAAACTACCCCACGGACTTATCTTCAAAGATTATTCTGTTTTTCACATAATAAAAAGGACATAAAAGCAATGTCTATAACACAAAGGTATAAAGTGATAAACACTATAAGCAAAGAACAGGTAAATTCTGCTTAAAACAAAAGGAGACAGGAAGCATTTCCATCAATGGGGATAAAAGATTATGGATTCAACATTTATTTGCCATTTATATTGTCTCTTGTTATTATTCTTTCATATGTACATAGTTATTTCCACAATTATTTATTAGTATGATTTAAAACTGAGGCAGTGAAAGTTCTGCATTTGAGATCAAGAGTAATCTGGCCAACAATCATCCCTACTTTTCTCCTCGTGGTTAAGCTTCTGGTTTCCCATTATAGATGACTTACCTCATGAATGTGTATGATATTAAGACAATTAACAAAGTAATAAATGTGAAAGTGCAAAATGAGTCTAACCTAAAATGGGTTGTTCAGTAAAGAATTAAAAATTCCTTTTTTTCCCCAAAAGGAAAGAGCTTTATTGTTTGTAGGTGAACCAACATAGATATGTGAAACACACACAAATTTGTCTCTCCATGAGCCAAAGGTGAAGGAATTTAAGTGGCCCTAGGGTTAGGGGAAATATAAGGCTGATTAAATGTAACCAGGAATCTCAGTGGAAAAGTCTGCACCACCCAGTACGCTGGTCCTCATGGAACTTGTGAATAAGAATTAAAAATCCTTTAATGCTTGATATAATGCTCAGAAATTAAGAGTGTCTATTTAGTAGGCAACAGTTTGGGACTTAAACTGATATCTAAAATATATGACAAAACTATTAGGATGCATACGCAATTCTCAAATACTAGACACCACATTTTGAAATTTGAAAAAAAATATATATATATACACACACACACATACATACATACACACACACATATTCTAAGCATTATCAATACATTTAGGATTAGAACTTCCTTAATAACTTTGAGGAAGAGTTTAGGGAAAATTTAGAAGAAAATTTAGATAAACAATTCACGGGGATGACATCAAAAGATTTGGATTAACTGCCCTAAATTTCAACTGGATATCTCCAAGGCCCTAAACATCAGTCCATCATCTGCACAAGGGCAGAATCCCTGCAACTTTTTCCTGGTCTCAGTCATGTCATGTTCATTTTGGAGTTAGAAACATAGAGTACAATTAACCAACATTACTGTAAATTCTCATTCATTATTCAGGGTCATTGAAATTGATAGAAAAATTGATCTAACTCCAGATAAAATTCCAACTTTTTTTGTGGCATTTTCTATTAGAATTTTTATTGACACAAGGTAATCTCAATATGCTGTAATAAAAATGGGCACCCTTAAGCTTAAAATCCACACAAAATTAAAATATCTTCCACAAAAGAGCCTTCTTGTGAGAACATTTCCTCAAATTCTATATTTGCCAGAATTCTCTTGGTGGCAAATAACAGAGCCCTTCACCCATCACTTTGAGTAAAAAGGCAAAACAATTTGCCCCCTGTCAAAAATTCCAGTGTTGGCCTACCTGACAGCTGAGCTGGATCTGGTGCCTTACATTGTGTTAACACATCTCTCTGCCCCTTCTCTGCTCCCGCTTTCTGTTCTGCTCCCCATATTTCCCTCACTTCTACCCTCCCTCTATTCCTTTCTACCTTTCTTCCATCTTTCCTACTGCCAATGCTGTGTTCTTCTTTGCTATCTGTCTTAATTGTCTTGGAACATAAATATCTTCCTCATTGGAGTTGGACTTTTGGCCTTAAACAACTCCTGCTCACTTAAGACTATTAATTCCCAATAAAATGGGAGGGAAAAGCTTTGAAATCACTATAGCAGAAAATCCTCAAAGCTAGAGAAAAACTTGTATCAACTGATGGTAAATCTACCACGGAGACTGAAGAGAAGGAATATGTTAAATAATCCAGGTTTAAAACATCTGACCAGCTGGGCCCAGTGGCACAGGCCTGCAATCCCAGCAACGTGGGAGGTTGATACAGGAGTATTGCAAGTTTGAGGCCAACCTCAGCAACTTAGCCAGGCCCTAGGCAACTTAGTGTCAAAATAAATAATAATAAAGGTCAGAGATGAGGCTCAGTGGTTAAGCATTCCTGATTTAATCCCTGGTATCAAAAAAGAAAAAAAAAGGGGGGGGGCTGGGGTTGTGTCTCAGCAGTAGAGTGCTCGTCTATCACCTTCAAGGCCCTGGGTGTGATCCTCAGCACCACATAAAAATAAATAAACAAAATAAAGGTATTGTGTCTAACTACTTCTAAAAAAATAAATACTTAAAAAAAATGAGACAGGGGTCTGCAATATGTGGAATAAAATACACAAAGATACTTCCAAGTCCTAATCCCTGGTTCCTTTTTTAGAAATAGGATCTTTGCAGAAGCAATATTAAAAAAATCTTAGAAGATGATACCACTCTGAATTTAGGATGGATCTTAAATTCAATGACTTTCATCCCTGTGAGAGCTAGGAGAGGAAGAGGTGAGACACAAGAAAGAAAGCCAGGTAAAGACAGAGGCAGAGGTTGAAGAGAGGCTGCCACAAACCAAGACACACACAGAACCTCCAGGAGCTGTAAGAGGCAGATTGTTCTCCGGAGCCTTCAGAGGGAATGGGACTTGCTGGCACCTTGATTTTAGATTTCTTTTCTCCAGAACTGTGAGTCAGGATTAAGCTCATTCTCTCAAGGAGCAGCCCTAGGGAACTAGTCAGGGCGACTCATTCTAAGAAGAGAAAATAGGCAAATACCACCTGCTATGTTTCTTTGTATTCATTTTCTTTGTGTATCATTTAAGAACTTTCCTTGGAAGAAAACAGATGACATTCTTCAGGGAAAAGAAGACAAATATCCATGGTGGTCTTTATCAGCCAGTGAATTATTTCTTGTAGTCACAGCCAAAAGAAACTCTTGAGTTGTTCTCTTATTGGTATAGAGGAGGGGTATCTAAGTCCCCTCTTCTGGCATTTAGATAAAAGAATTTCCAATTAAAATTGGAAATTCTTATTTTAAGGCTGATATTGAAGAATTTGCCAAATTTTTAAATTTTCTGTTTCAAGCACCTTTGTTAAATTTGGTAGGTGAATTTACTAATTTTGGATGAAGTTCAAGTCAAGGTAATGGTATTATTTTGTAAAAGAAATGGACCATGCTCCTTCCACAGCTCTTGCAAAGATAAACAAGCTCTGACAGATTGAGAGAAATTTGATGGCATATACCGGTCTTTGATAACCATTCTGTACTTGGTTAAAAATTATTTTATAATTAGGATTAATAAAATATTAGGAAATATAAAGAAGTTTAATGAAAGATTGATGTAGAATATCTTTCCACATTTAGAAAATAGGTTTAAATGGAACAAATTAGGCCATTTCTAGTCTTGATTTATCCTTGTATATTAGTTTGTATTAAACAAACTATTATTAATAATAAAAACCTTTTATTATTAATAATAAAAACCTCGTGCATTAATCTCCTGCTATATCTTGCTTGTGTATAAAAATACTTTAGGTTCTTAGAAAATTTACATTACTATATTTTTATCAGCAATTATTCAGTTGCAAGAAAACTCTCTTTCAAATGAACTGGGTTAAAAAATAAATTCTTAGAAAGATACAATCAGTGGTTTTACTAACATCCACTTATAGAATTCCTTTATGGGACTAGTTGTATCCCCTCCCCAAATTCAGATGTTGAATTTTTAACCTTCAGTACCTCAAAATCTGACTGAATTTGGAATCAGGTCTTTACATAGGTAATTAAGTTAAAATGAGGTTATTAGGGTGATCTTCAATCCAATATGACCCATGTCTTTATAACATAAAAGAAGAAACATGAGATGGGAATGGAGCCACATGCCCATAATCCCAGTGATTTAGGAGGCTGAAGCAGAAGGATCACAAGTTGTTGGTGGTCAGCCTCAGCAACTTAGTGAGACCCTGTTTCAAAATAAGAATAAAAAGAACCGGGGATACAGCTCAGTAGAATATCCCTCCAACTCTCTCCACACTTTGATCTTGGACTTCTCACCTCTGAACCATGTGATAATAAATTTCTATTGCTTAAGTTACCCAGTCTGTGGTCCTTTGTTATAGCATCTAAGAAAGCTAATTCAGCTTCTATTATTACTACTACAATTACTTCCAGCTAACATTTTTATTCTTATAGGGTACCACACATTGATTTGAGGGCTTTACATAACCATATAATTACTGCCCAAATCTCACAAGGTAGGTAGTATTATTCCCATTTTATAGATATTGAAAACTAAGAAACAAACTTTAAGTAACCTAGACAATTAGTAATTTGAGAATATATGTTTGGACTCAGGTCACCAACTCTAGAGCTCACATTCTCAGCATATGCAAACCATAATCTATCAGAAACATATTACTTTTGTGAAATAACCCAGTATAAACCTGTCTTACTTAAAAATGGTGTTACATATGTGGAGTTACATACCATATGTGATGTTATATACTATTCCTCCTTTTGTATGCCACACACTATGGTCTTGTAAATTCAAAGTGTGGATCTCAATTAAATTCTCTCGCAGGAAGAGGGATGCACACATTCTTTACCAAACATGATTCTTTTCTTCATTTTTTTCCTAGTATTATCTTCTCCTCCTTCTTTTCCTTCCTTCTTCCTATCCCTCTTCTTCTCCCTCTTCCTCTCCCTCTTCCCCCCTCTCTCTCTCTCCCCTCTTTCTTTGTCTTTTCCTTTCCAGGAGTGAAAATGCTACTTGATTTCAGAGAAAGTCTTCAAAACCCACTCAAGAGAGATGAAGGCAGGAGTTTGCAGAGCTGGCCAAATAGTTCACCTTGGTCTAGCATGTTCTTGATCATTATTCCAGGCCACTGTCTCAGCATTGGCCTTGGGGAGATTTGCTGGCACCAAGAAGGTCATTGTTGCTTGTGCAATAGTTTTGATCTTCTCTCATAAGAAGTTAATGGACATAAGTTCCTGGAATCCAAGGTCACCTCAGGACAGAATGATTCAGGGGAACTTAGAAGTAAAAAGAAAAAAAAAAGTAAGATGTAGTCTGAGAGACAAAATAGAGTTAGGTCAGTCACTAGGCCCTCCTTCAAAAAGGCTAACCATTTACTTCAAAACATGTATATTATTTAGCTCCTGCTTGCACTGAAAACCGTGCTGAGGGCTGGACTGAGGATGCTTCCCTATAGGAACTCTAAACAAATGCAAGAGTCAGATCTCTATCTACAAATTGAAAGATAAACTTATCCAAATGGGTGCAGCAGATTCCTCACGCACTGAAAGGTCAAGCGGGCAGTCTATCAAAGCTATTGCTTTGTGAGTGGAATCACTGCTTTCCATTTTAAATAGGAGCTAAACTCTATTGACACATAAGTTGTTTTGAAATGAGAATGTGCCCTTTCCTGTTTATTCCAGAGGCAGCAGTTTTATGAGTCTGCTGTAACACTATATTTTTACAAGGGACAATTATGACCATAAAGGGAATTGTGTGGTGAAAACTATAGAATCTGCTGTTAGGCAAGAAGATGACCTTTTTACTAAGCTGGCTTGCCAAATGTGAGCAGGTTCTTAGCATTTGGGAGAGATTTACGGCCACTGAAGGAAGCCTGACTGCCAACCATAGACTGAATGTCCTTATTTCTTTAAAAAAATATATGCAAAGACTGACAACTCATGATTCATATATTCACTCGTGAGTTTCTCCTAAGCATGAAGACTCAAAGTTTCTTCAATTCTCTATTCTATTCCCTGTGTCTCCACTGCAGGCTGTTTTCTCCTCTTGGTTCCTCTAGAGCACATTCATTTAGTGAGAGTCTACATAGACACTTGGAAAAGTTAGTTTTATAAAAGCAAAATTTCCCAGGAGGAATGTCTACTTCAGTCAAGAAGCAATATGCCTAAAAGTTTCCAAATCCACTTACCAAGAAACTCTTGGGAACATATTGCAAATAACTTAGTTCACCTGCATACTAGGAAGAAAGAACAGTAGGTGGCATAGAGGGGCTTGTGTTGTGCTTCTTTCTGGCCTGTAAGATAATGTGAGCAATAAAAACACAAACTGGTCTCCTTTCTAATGACAGAGATTAGATGGCATGAAGAAAAACAATGCAATTAAAATCCCAATCAGAGGAAATTCTAAAATAATAAAAATTAATTTGTTAAATACTAAGAAGATAATTAAAATAGGGATATGCAAAGAGAATCTTGGAATAAAGAATATTCTTATAAGAATAACATAAATCTAAAAAGACATTAGAATTTGAATTTCCAATGTCTACTTTTTCTTGAAATATATAGACTAACTTTAAAGGTGCCTGTAGTACTTGTACTTTATAATTATAAGGAGATCACAAAAACAAATTAAGAAAGAGATAAATACTCCAGTGAAATAATAGGATACAGTCATGTATATATTAGCCATGTATCCTGGGTTGAACTGGACCCTATCAAATGTCCCAGAAATATAAAAGCCGTTTGGGCGTAGATCACCATGAAGAGGTGGAGTTTGCTGCTATAAGCCAAGGGAAGCCTGGGGCTACCAAAAGCAGAACAGGCAAGAAAAGATCCCACCTGAGAGGGCTTCTGGCCTAGAGAACTCTGAGAAACTATTTCTGTGGTTTCAACACTGCCCCTACCCCACCCGCTCACTCCTGTCTTGGTAATCTGTTACTGAAGGCTTAGGAAACTGACATACCAAGCAACTGACAAACACAAGCAATAAAAACAAACCAAATGCTCATTGAATTTTAAAAGTACATTTGAACATCTTAGTGAATTCATGGCCATTGTAATTTTGCTTCTACCTGTGCCTCATGCATTTCATTCTCCACAAAGCTGTCGGAATGTTTTTGTTTGAATATGTGAGTTTAAATCAGACTCCTGCTAAAAACCAATTAATAGCTCTTAGGTTTGGTTATAAATAACAATAAACCCAGATACTGGGGGTTTAAACAAAAATATTCACTTAACAGAGGTTTGTAGGACAGGGATGCTAAGAGTCAGGGAAAACTCAGTTTCTTTAAATCCACAAATGCCCTCCTTATGAATATGTCATTATAGCCTACTCCTTCACTAATTATACAAGTTGGGGTCACCACCATCCAAATCCCTAAATTGGTCAATGTCCTAGAAATGTTTCCTTTCATTTGCTGGTTCAAATGGTCACATGCTGTCTTTGGAAGTATCTGCTTTCTTGTTAGTCACCCTGGAGTATTGACTATATTTTTCTCATGTTTCTCATGCCCTAAGCTTGGAGGCTGGGATGTGCCCTCCGTGATACACATTAGTGCTTCACCAATAGTTTCCTCCCTTCTTCCTAAACAACCAGCTTTTGAGTCAAAACCATTGGACTTCGTCACTATCTTGCCATCCATGATGCAGTCATCCACATACCCTCACTATGCTTCTTTGAAAATGTTAGCTCCTGAATCATGGCCACTTCCTGCAGCATCATTTTTGTCATAGTTCTTGTTAATGTCATTATCCATTAAGACGATCCTTCTAATTCCTCTTACTTCCTTGAGCTGCTCTCCTCCATTAAGTTCATCTTCTATCCTCCTTTAGCTATCTTAGCCCATACTTCATCCCACCCTCATATACCATCACTGTTAATTATTGCACTCGTAAACTCAGTTTCAGGCATCCACTCACTGAAAATGATCTCCTAAATACTGCAGTTTAGTGAGTCATATCTATGCCACTGCGGTCCATTCAAATTACTTTTTCACTCTACTTTCACTTTCCTTAGTTCTAGACTTCCACATTCATCAAACCTAAATTCCATGGTCACTCATTATAATCACACTCATTTAAATTCATGACTCCCATATCAAATGGCCCTTGGTGTTTTCAAATATCCCTACATTTCCTTGGTCTACTCAATTTCCCCTATTCTTAAGTAATGACTTCATACTTCTAAGTACATGTTTTTCACTGTCCCCTCTGATAATGTTGCCTATTTTGCAGTAGGAATTGAGGCAAGTAAAGGAAACTTTCACAAGCCTCCACCACTATACTTTCGGACCCACCTGCGTGTATGCCTGTGTACTCTGTCTCCCACCCTGTCACAATGGATGAGCTGTCTGCATGTCCTTATATAAAGCTCTCCTCCACATTTGTGAACTAGACTCCTTCTACTGGACCTATTCAAGAATATTACCCCTGTGATTCTTTCCTGTCTGACATGCATCACTTAATCGCCATATACAAATGCTTTAATATGTCCTGTCTTAAAAAACAAATATCAATTCAGCTTAATATTATTTGCAGAAACTGTCCCATTTCTCTGCCCTCTTTAGCAGCAACATTCCTCCCAGTACTCACTTCCTCTCCTTTCCTTTCCTTTTCTGTTAAATTCAATAATCAGGATTCTCTCTCCACTACACTCTGAAAACTGCTCTTGTCCTTAATAAATCTACTGGTTTATTACTAGCTATCATCAAAGTTAACCCATCTGCAGCATGTGACTCAATCAATCACTCCCTCTTCCTTGATGTATTTTCTGCATTTAAGTCTTGGGGCATAATAATCTTAGTTTTTATCTATCTCCTTACTACTTTTTCAGTGTTCCTAGCCTACTCTCTTTTATTTGAATTTATTTTTGTTTAAAAATATAGACTTATTTTTTGAGAGAAGTTTGGGATCTGCAGCCGAATGAATCATAAAGCACAGGAATTTTCCCTATTGGATTTCAATACAGTCCTTGTCCCTGACACATATGTACCCTCCTCTGTGATGAATGTCTTGCACTAGAGTGCTACATTCATCAACCCATATGGAAACATCATAATCACCCCAAAGTCCGTGGTTTACTTTAGGGTTCATTCAGTTTTAGACATTCTGTAAGTTTGGACAGATGTATTATGTCATATTGTTGTGGGGAGCCACTCCAGAAAGCACTCTAAGTCTGAATTTCAAATCAAAAGAGAACTTTATTTACCTGTCCAGGGACAGTCACCCACCACAAAGACTCAAGCTCTATGGGAGGACAGCAACTTCCTGGTCTATCCAATGAGAATATAAGCACAAAAAACACAACTCAGTGACTTGCTTATCGTCATGTAATCTAGCCGATCACAGAAATTAAAACATTAATAAGTGGGACCTATGGGGCTCTAGGCAGGACTAGAATTTTCCAGTCAGCAAACAAGTGATAAACAGAAGCTTAAAAAAAAAAAAAAAAAAAAAAAAGCATTAGCTTTGCACTTCAATTGACCACAGTCCTCGGTTCAAGCAGGTGCTAGACAATTTAGGCGGGGCTCGGCAGGGCAAGAATCTACTTCAAAGTCATGTACACCCACAAGGGCATTCAAACCTAGGAGATAGCTCACCATGACCACTGCTGAAACCTGAGTAGGGGACAATTTGTGGGGTACAAGGTACAGAAAGACAATTTTATAAGAAAACAGCTTTCATTTCAGTTTCCCAGAAACAGCTCTTGTAACAGTTTTTATAGAAGGCAGCAAAATGGCGTCTTAGGCCTGTCTATGACAGTTCTTGCTTTATAAATTGTCTTATCTCACTTATCAAAATTTTATATCTATAATCTATATTTTTTACTGATCTATAACCCACAACTTACACTATTATCTATTGTATTTATCAATTCACACCACAACAATGTAACCAGTATTTTAGCACCATATAGAGGTGTTTCATTGCCTTAAAAATTCTCTTTGTTCACCTGTTTTCTTTCTCTCCCATTTCTAATACCTGGCAGCCACTGACTTTCACTTTTCTACCATGATTACTAGATCATATAACAAGAGCAGTTCATTTTTTAAAGAAACTACCTAATTGTTTCCAATGTAGCTGTACCATTTTGCACTCTCACTATCAATGAAAGAGAACTTGTGCAGCTTCCCATTTTGCCAGCATTTGGTGTTGTCAAATAAGTGTGTAGTGGTATCTTGTTGTTCTTATGAGGCTCTTTTGTCATGATGTTCATTTCCCTGGTGACACATGGTGCCAATCACCTTTTTTTATACCTTTTTGCCATCTGCATGTATTTTTGTTTGAGACTAAATAGCACACTATTGAATAATGAATTGATAGCAGAAGAAATGAAGGATGAAATAAAAAAAATTCTTAGAAGTAAATGAGAACATATTAAAATCTCTGGGACACTATGAAGGCAGTACTGAGATGAATGTTTATTGCATTGAGAGTATTCATTAAAAGAATAAAAAGTCAACAAATAAATGACCTAACACTACTTCTCAAAGTCCTAGAAAAAGAAGAACAAATCAACACCAAAAGCAGTAGAAGACAGGAATAATTAAAATCAGAGCTGAAATCAATAAAAAAAGAAACAATTGAAAAAATTGACAAAACAAAAAGTTAGTTCTTTGAAAAAATAAACCAAACAAATCAGATAAACCCCTGGTCATGCTAATGAAGAGAAAAGAGAAAACTTAAATTACTAAATTACAAGATGAAGAAGAAAATATCACAATGGACATGTCTGAAATACAGAAGATAATTAGAAACTATTTTGAAATTTTATATTCCAATAAAATAGAAAATATCAAAGACATCAACAAATTTCTAGTGACATATGACCTACCCAAACTGAATGAGGAGCTCATGCACAATTTAAACAGTCAATTTCAAGTAATGAAATAGAAAATGCCATCAAAAGCTTACCAACCAAGAAAAGCCCAGACCAGATGGATTTTCACCTGAGTTCTACAAGACTTTCAAAGAAAAATTAATAGCAATACTCCTCAAAGTATTCTATGAAATAGAAAAGGAGAGAACCCTTCCAAACTCATTCTATGAGGCTAATATTACCTTGATACCAAAACCAGACAAAGACACATCAAGGAAAGAAAACTTCAGACCAACCTGATGAACATAAAAGCAACAATTCTCAATAAAATTCTGGCAAGTCACATACAAAAACATATTAAAAAGATAGTGCACCACAATCAAGTGGGATTTATCCCAGAGATGCAGGGTTGGTTCAACATATGGAAATCAATAAACATAATTCATCATATTGATAGACTTAAAAACAAGAATCATAAGATCATGTGAATTGATAACAGAAAAAGCATTTGACAAAATACAGAACACCTTCATGTTTGAAACACTAGAAAAACTAGAGACAGTAGGAACATACCTCAACTTGTAAAAGCTATGTATGCTAAATCCAAGGCCAGTATCATTCTAAATGGAGAAAAATTGAAAGCATTCCCTCTAAAAACTGGAACAAGACAAGGATGTACTCTTTCACCCCTTCTATTCAACATCATCTTTGAAACTCTAGCCAGAGAAATTAGACCAAAATAAAAAAGAAGAACTCAAACTATCACTATTTGCTGATGACATGATTCTGTATCTAAAAGATCCAAAAAATTCAACCAGAAAACTTCTAGAGCTAATAAGTGCATTCAGCAAAGTATCAGGATATAAAATCAACACCCATAAATCAAATTCATTCCTATACATCAGTGATGAATTCACTGAAAGAGAAATTAGAAAAACTACCTCACTCACAATAGCCTCAAAAAAAAAAAAAAAAAAAACTTGGAAATCAATCTATCAAAAGAGGTGAAAGACCCCTACAATTAAAACTACAGAACACTAAAGAAAGAAATTGAAGAAAACCACAGAAGATGGACTGATCTCCCATGCTCCTGGATAGGCAGAATTACTGTTATCAAAATGGCTATACTACCAAAAGCGTTATACAGATTTAATGCAATTCTTACTAAAATTCCAATTACATTCTTCATAGAAATAGAAAAAGCAATCATAAAATTTATTTAAAAAATTAAGAGACCCAGAATAGCTAAAGCAATTCTCAGTAAGAAAAGTGAAGCAGGAGGCATCACAATACTAGATCTTAAACTATACTACAGAGCTATAGTTAAAAAAAAAAAAAAAAAAAAAAAAAAGCATGGTATTGGCACCAAAACAGACTGGTAGACCAGTGGTAAAGAATAGAGGACCAGAGTCAAACCCTCATAAAGATGGTCATGTCATACTAGATAAAAGTGCCAAAAACATTCACTGGAGAAAAGATAGCCTATTCAACAAATGGGTGCTGGCAAAACTGGAAATCCATATGTAGCAAAATGAAATTAAACCTCTATCTCTCACTCTGCACAAAAATCAACTCGAAGTAGATCAAAGATTTAGGCACTGGAACACAGACTCTGTGCCTAATACAAGAAAAAATAGGCCTGAATCTTCACAATGTCAGCCTAGGTTCTGACTTCCTTAACAAGACTCCTAAAGCACAAGAAGTAAAATCAAGAATAAATAAATGAGATGTATACAGATTAAAAAAGTTTCTTCTCAGCAAAGGAAACAATCAATACCATGAGGAAAGAGCCTACAAACTGGGAGAAAATCTTTACCATATGCACCTCTGATAAAGCATTAATCTTTAGGATATATAAAGAACTCAGAAAACTTAACACTAAAAAAAAAAAAAAAAAAAAACTAAAAAAAAAAAAAAAAAAAAAACAAATAACCCAATCAATAAATGGGCTAAGGAACTGAACAGATACTTCACAGAAGAAGAAATACAATCAATCAACAAATGTATGAAAAAGTGTTCAATATCTGTAGCAATTAGAAAAATGCAAATCAAAACTACTCTAAGATTTCATCTTACTCCTGTCAGAATGGCAATCAAGAATACAGATAATAATAAATGTTGGTGAGGATGGTGGGGGGGGGGGGGGAATGCCATACTCATACATTGCTGGTGGGACTGAAAATTGGTGCAACCAATCTGGAAAGCAGTATGGAGATTCCTTAGAAAAACTTGGAATGAAACCACCATTTGATCCAGCTATCCCACTCCTTGGGTAAAAACCAAAGGACTTAAAATCAACATACTACAGTAATGCAGCCATATCAATGTTTATAGAAGTTCAATTCACAATAGCTAAACTATGGAACCAACTTAGGTGTACTGCAATAGATGAATGGATACAGAAAATGTGGTATATATATTCAATGGAATATTACTCAGCTTTAAAGAAAAATGAAATTATGGCATCTGCCAGTAAATGGGTAGAGCTGGAGAATATCATGCTAAGCGAAACAAGCCAATTCCAAAAAAACCAGAGGCCGAATGTTTTCTCTAATATGCAAATGTTAATTCACAATAAGGCAAAGGGCACTAAAGAAGAACAGCATTACCTTAGATTAGGTAGAGGGAAGTGAAGGAAGGGGAGGAGAAGGGATGTGAGGAGAGGAAAGATAGTAGAATGAAACAGAAATTATGTATATATGTGACTGCATGACTAATATGATTCTACAACATGAACACTTAGAAAAATGAGAAATTATATTCCATTTATATATTTCAAAGTGCATAAATGCATTCTACTGTCATGCATAACTAATTAAATAAATTTAAAAATCTATTTAAAAAAGAAAAAAAAAAGGAGATGATTAAGCATGGAACAGGGTGAATACCTAGAATTCCAGCAACTATGGAGGCCAAAGCAGGAGGATTGCAAGCTCAGAGCCAGCCTAAGCAATTTAGCAAGACTGTATCCCAATACTTAAAATAAAAAAGACTGGGTGTAGTTAAGTGGTAGAGTGCCCCTGGGCTCAATCCTCAGTGTTAAAAAAAGAAAAGGAAAGTAAAGGATGCTTAATGTCAGTCATTGGTAAAATGCAAAATAAGATCATGAATGAATGTTACTATATGTTTACTAAAATGGTTAAATTAGAAAAAATGAATCTATTTCAAGTTCTGGTGATAATACAAAACAACTAGAGCTCCCACATACTGCTATTAGGAATACACTTTTCAAAATAGTTTGGTAATTTTTAATAAACTTAACACTACAGTTACCATAAAACTATATCCCCACACTGTAGTCTTTAAACAAGAGAAAAAAAAATATTTGTGCAAAAAGAAAGTTTGCAAGCATTTGCATTGGCCTTCTTCAATCATCCCATGGGTGATTAAAGCATTGGAAATGCTTCAAATGCTCATCATTTTGTAATAGACAAATAACTGTGGTGCAGACATAAAATGGAATCCTATTCAGCAATGAAACAAAACCAACTCTAACTGCATGTAATAATTTGACTGAATCTCAAATACATTAGACAAAGTTGAAAGAATCCATACTCAAAGTCTACACATTGTATGATTCCATTCATAAGACAATCTAAAGAAAAACAAAATCTGAAGGACAGGAAAGAAATCAGTCTTTGCTAGGGGTAGAAGAAAAGGGAAATTTAAAACATCAAAAAGAACTTTGAAAGTAATGAAAATGTCCCATATGTTAATTGGAGTGTAGATATAGAAACATATGGACAGTATTTGTCAAACAAATTATCAATGGCTTGTGACAACAAACATCTATTATCTCATAATATCTACAACTCAGAAATCCAGACTGAATTTGACTGGATTCCCCTGGCTCAGTGTCTCTGACAGGCTGCAATAATTTGTGAGCTGAGACTATATTCAGCTCATGGTTCAGCAGGGAAGAATCCCTAAACTCACTCACAAGACTGACTGCAAACTCAATTCACCACTGCCTCTTGCCCAAGTGTCCTCCTCAGTTCCTTAAGACAGTTCACAGCATGACAGTCAGCTGGCCATGTAGTGGATGAGCTACACAAACACAGCAAAAGAGGCCCAAGATAGAAACGACCATCATTTTTTTTTTTTAAACTGAACCTTGGAAGTGACAGTCCATCACTTTTAACTTATTCTCTTCATTACAAGTGAATCACTACACCCAGCCTACACATGAGGGAAGGGAATTACACAAAGAGATGAATGCTAGCTGGCAGATTGCTGAGAGCCACAGCCCAGTTGGAATGAGGCATGGCATTTGTGCCAGAAAGGAGTGGTTGAGAGTTGAGGCCAGCGAGCCATTGAGATGATGATGGTTATGTTAAGCTGTGTATTCAATTGTATATTAGACCCCTGCTGTCTGCCTCAGTTGCCCAGCTACTTTGGAGTTCTCACGGGATTCCTGGAGAGTTCTCGTTGGTTGGGGAAGTTCCAGAGGAGGGATTTCCAGTTGGTGGTGTGCCTGGAAGGGCTGCATGGGTGTCATTCATGGGAGTTCGGGGGAATAAAGGAGTTCCTGTTTTGAACCTACAAGTGCCTCATGGCGGCTCGGTTATTTTGTGCCCAGCCAGACTGCGGCAGCAGATCAGATTATGGAGGGTTAGGGTAGTCCTGGAACTATTATCTATTGCATAAATGCCTCAGCCAACCCAATTTTTTTTTAAGAAAGGTTTGAAATAGGATTAAACTAAAAATGTATCCTTAAAAGTAGCTAAGAAAAGGAGATTTAATTAGACCAGAGCATGTTGAAGATGTAAACTGATATTCATATCAACAAGACTAGAGAGATGTCTGTACTAGGAAGTTCAGATAGCTGTGAACACCATAGGGAAGAAGAGATGAGACTGAATACTGTTGATTAGACACAAATTGGGATTTAATAACAAGACTGAAAGCAAAGAATAGATAGCAGTCTGAGGAATTGGAGAGACAAGAATGATGTCAGCTGGTGGTAATCCTGATCTGAGAAGAACTTCAATTCAAACAGCTAAGCAAAAAACAGATATAAAATCAGGTGACAGAGTTACAGATTGATAAATGTTAAATCATAAATTCCTATATACCAGATTTTTAGAGTTTACAATGTGGTCTTAATTCTGTAGGCATTGGCATGTAATGGGGACAGGAGCGAGGTAGATCATCACAGAGAACTTATTTGATAGAAATTCATGAGAAAAAATAAAAACCTTAAAGGGTTTCTCTGACCACAAACTCAATTTGTGCCAAAAATGAAATTAATTTGCTTGAAAGGTCAGTTCAATATTAGGCTTTGGTCAAAAACTTGCCATACCTAGGGCGGCGGTTATGAGCTCAGTGGTAGAGCTCTTGCCTAGCATGTGTGAGGCACTAGGTTTGATCCCCGGCACCACATAAAACAAACAAACAAACAAATTGTGTCCATTTACAACTTAAAAAAAAAAAACTTGCCATGTCCAATGAAAGAATATTCTCATATACCTTTATGGTTTAGATCATACTATAATTAAAGTAATTATATATTTTCTTTGTCAGTGAGATTGATCTTTAATATTTTACAAATATATTAATAGTTAATTGAAATCTACAGTGGACAATGTAAAGAAATTTTTGAGGGACTATGTAGCATGCACACGAGAGTTAAGCAAATGTGTGTTAAGGCTGTTACCATAAAGCAAAACTCCTTCTTAGAAAAGATAAAAATTAATCAAATTATTAGCAGTATGATATTTCATCAAATAGAGTGAAAATGTAGTTTTCAATAAAGGTTCAGAAATCAGACATAAGAAGATATAGTATGAAGAAAACAGATAACTGATTAGGTGTTTTAGTTCAAAACACTAATAAAAGAAGAAAGAAAAACCTATGAGACAAAACTAGTACTAAAAAGAACAACCATTTTCTTTTGCCCATAGTTTACACACGTAAATACACATGGGTGCACTGTACATTTGCAATATTCAACCTGTACACTTGAATGTAATCTACCAAGAGCGATTAGTGGAATAGTGAGGATTATGACTAAAAGGGAGAATCACAGAAGTTATTAACTTATTAAACTTACACTTGAATTTATAAATAGTAATGGAAAACCAAATTTATTTATCTAAATAAGGAGAGCATTGAATCGGAAAGGATCTTGCTGTTCCAGCAAAAACCATTATACTAAATGAGTTCTCAGCAATATCTCAAAATATTAAAAGGATAAAGGATAAAATATTAGAAGTTTATCCAAACTTAGTAATATAACATTGTTACAAATATAATGTTATAAAAATGCTTAAGATCATCAATCTTCAGGGAAATGCAAATCAAAAACACAATGACATATCACCTCATAGCTATTAGAATGACTATCAAAAAGAGAGAAGAAAACAAGTATTGGAAAGGATGAGAAGAAAATTGAAATTTTGTGCATTGGTGGTAGAATGGGAATATGAGACTGTCTATATCTATAATTCAAGATTTTAAAAGAAGGAATTCCTGTCTTTGGGACAACATGGATGAACCTATTTGGACATATATTAAGTGAAATGTCAAGCCCAGAAAGACAAGTACCACATAGTTTCATTTATATGTGAAAACTATAGAAAGTTGAGCTCACAGATTTAGAGTAGAATGTTGGTCATCAGTGACTGGGGGAGAGGAGGTATGAGAAATGAGGAGATTTTGGTCAAAGGATATAAAATTTCAGTTAGGACTGAAGATGTAGCTCAGTGGTGGAGTGATTTCCTAGCATGTACAAGGTCCTATATTCCATCCTGTTGGGAAAAGTATAAACGGCAGCCATACCCCAGAGAAAAAACCCCAACATGGCGCCTAAGCACCTCTTCTTCCTACCTTCTTCTTTTCTGCAGTGGCGCGAAAAGTTCCCGCCAGTGTGAACTCTCCCGCCGGCGCCAATTTCAAATCTCGCTGGCGGGGAACCTTAGCCCCAATGAGAACTAATTCCTGGGCTCCAGAGCTGATATCTGAAAGAACTTGCCAATAAACGGGTTGCCTGCCATTTATCTAAACCCTACCATCTCCCCCTTAGTTCTATATAAGCACACTGCTTTTTGCAATAAAATTGGAATTCTCCCGGCGAAGTGTCTTTGTGTGGGGAATTCTTTCATTCTGGTGCCATGACTCGGATACGGGTGAGCTCTTTCCAACAAGAGCCCCGTCCCCGCTCCGCCGAGACACTCCGCCCTGGTCCGCTCTTTTCAGACTCCGGCTGCCTGCACTCAACACACTGATCTGGCGTAGTAAGGATCCCCTGACCCCGGCTCGCCAACTCCCTTCGGGCTATCGCTGGATTTGTGACCGTGATCCTCCGGCACACTCCAGACGCCCGGTGGGGGAGAGGGAATCCACCCCACTAAGACCTTTACTGGTTGAAGTGGACCCTCTGGTGATCCGTTTCCCTTTGGGGCGTGAGGCTTCTGTGTTTACACGAGAGGCTCTGTGGTTTTTTTCCCTCCTCCGCTGCCGCTGCCGCTGCCGCTGCCGCTGCCGGCTAAGAGTTGCTGTTTCCTGTGGGGCTGCTGTGTCTGGCTGAAGCTGCCTCTCTGCTCGGGAAAACTGAACTCCCGGCCTGGAACTGCGTTCTGCCGGAGCCTGAGTTCTGTTTTCATTACTGACTTCTTCCACTGCGGTCGAAAACTTTCCTGACGTCAGGTTGCCTGTGGCTCCGACCCCATTGGGTCTCACAGATCGCACTTCACTGGTGACGACCAGGTAGTGCCCTCTGTATTTCCTCGCGACGGCTGGTCATTTTGGGGACGCCCACCTGACCCCCGTTCGCCCTGGGCTTCCTGGAAGCCGGTCCAGCCCGGGTTTTCTCTTTGTCTCTCTTGCTTACTCTTATTCTCTCTCTGTCTCTCTCTTCCATCTTTCCCTGTGACTATGGGCACCTCTTCGTCTATACCTGAAGCCTCACCTCTCAAATGTTTAATAAAAAATCTGGCCACACTCTCCCTCACACCAGACATCAAGCCCAAACTTCTAATCAAATTCTGTACCCAAGATTGGCGTACATATCCACTGGATAATGGCAATCATTGGCCTCCAGAAGGCTCCTTAGATCCAAACCTCCTCCGGGACCTTTTTAACTATTGCCAGCGTCTGAAAAAGTGGAAGGAGATTCCCTGCGTTGAAGGTTTTAGCTTTCTCGCACAGCACCCTGCTCTCTGCTCCTCCTGCCCTCCCTCTCAGGTCCTTCTTGCTTGCAAACCCCTCTCTTCCCCTACTTCTACTCCTGACTTCACAGATTCTTCCTCATTTGACCCAGCAGATGAACCCCCACCTTATCCCCCAGCCCCATCTGCCCCTTCTCTCCCACTATACCCTCCTCTTCCTCTGCCTGATTCCACAGATCCTCAGCCTTCCGTTTCATCCCCCTCCTCTCTGCCCTATTCTGCCTGCTCCACCTCCTCCTCCTCCACAGAGACACTCCCTTCCCCTCCCTCTCCTTCCTGTCCGCCGCCTGCCTCTTTCAGTCCTCCTGTTACCAGGTCTAAGGGACTCCTCCCACCCCCAAGACAATCGCACCCCTTCGTGAGGTAGCTGGTCCCGAGGGTGTCATCAGAGTCCACGTGCCCTTCTCCATATCGGACATTACTCAGCTAGAGAGGAAGTTAGGCTCATTCACCACTGACCCCACCACTTACATTCGGGAGTTTCAATGGGTCCTACAAGCAATAGCCTCACTCATCATGACATCTACATGCTCTTGGCCAATACACTTCTCCTCGAGGAAAGGCGACGGGTCTGGGAGCTAGCCCAAGCCCATGCTGATGAAAATCATAGGACCAATCCTAACCATCCCACGGGCCCTCATGCTGTCCCAGAGCAGGATCCCCTATGGGATTACAACACCCCTGAAGGCTTACAGTCTCCTGACCTTTTTACATCCTGCCTCTTGGCGGGCCTAAAAAAGGCCACCCGCAAGGCTGTTAACTTTCAAAAGGTGCAGGAGGTCATTCAAAGAAAGGAGGAAACACCTTCAGAATTCCTGGATAGACTAACCAAGGCCCTTCAACAGTACACAAATCTCGACCCAGAAACCCCTGATGGCCGTCATGTCTTAATGACATATTTTCTGGCCCAAAGCTACCCTGACATTAAAGCCAAGCTTAAAAAGCTTGAACAGGGCCCTGCTACTCCTCAGACCGAAATCCTCGCTGTCGCTTTCAAGGTCTTTCATGGTAGAGAAGATGAAAGTGAACGCCGTAGGCAGAGGGCTGAAAATGCCAAATTCCAAATGTTGGCCCAGGTCATTCAGAGAAGGTCATCACCACGCCATCCTAGTAAGACACCCCCTGGAGCTTGCTTCAAATGTGGTAAGGAGGGACATTGGGCCAGGGATTGTCCTTCGCCGAGGACACCCTCCAACCCCTGCCCAAAATGCCATCAAAGGGGACACTGGGGGGCAGACTGCCCAACAACCCGGAAGGGAGGTTGGTCAGCTGCCCGGCAACCCCAGCCTCTCCTGGGCTTGGCAGAGGAGGATTGATGAAGCCCTGGGCCTTCCCTCCCGACTATTACCATCAAAAAGCAAGAGCCTAGGGTCACCTTCCTGGTGGATGGACGCTTCATTACCTTCCTCTTGGATACTGGTGCCGCTTTTTCGGTCCTGAGGGAGTATTGGGGTCCTACCACACCCTCAAAAACTCCTATTGTCGGGGTAGGAGGTAAACAGATTTTCCCTCAAACCCCCCCCCCCCTTATCATGTTATATGCAGGGATCCCTTTTGTCCTTCACACACTCCTTTCTCGTTATGAGCCATTGCCCCATTCCCCTTCTGGGAAGGGACATACTCTCACTATTGAAAGTCACCATTCACATATCACCCCACACCTCTCCTACCTCTCATTTCCTCATGATGTTCCTAGGGGCAGATACACCTCCTTCAAGCACTCTTCCACAACTATCTAAACCAGTTAACCCTGAGGTTTGGGACACAACTACACCCTCTATGGCTAAATGCAGTCCTATTCATATTGTCTTACGGGACCCTTCAAGATATATTAGTCGACCACAATATCCACTCACAACCACAGCCCTCCTTGGATTAGAACCCGTCATCCAGGATTTATTATGAAAGGGGTATCTTAGGCCTACACACTCTCCTTTCAACACCCCCATTCTGGCAGTTAAGAAACCTAACGGGTCCTACAGGCTGGTTCAAGACCTTCGCCTTGTCAACTCCTCTGTGGTCCCCATCCACCCGCTAGTGCCCAACCCTTACACCCTCCTCTCTCAGATCCCTGCCACTACTACCCACTTCTCGGTCCTAGATTTAAAAGATGCATTCTTTTCTATTCCCTTGTCCTCAGAATCTCAGGATATCTTTGCTTTTACGTGGACTGACCCTCACACCCGCCATTCTCGTCAGCTTACCTGGACTGTCCTCCCACAGGGATTCAGGGATAGCCCCCATCTCTTTGGCCAAGTTCTTGCCCAGGACCTCTCATCCTTTCACCCCACCTGTCCTGACTCTACTCTCCTTCAATATGTCGATGACCTTCTTCTATGTAGTCCCTCTTGGGAACACTCTCAATCCCACACCGCCCAGCTTCTCAATTTCCTAGCAGATAAGGGATATAGGGTGTCTCCCCCCAAGGCCCAGGTTTCCCAGTCTTCTGTCACCTATCTTGGTTTTCGTCCTTCACCTGGGAAAAAGGAAATAACGCTGGATAGGAGGCAACTCCTCTCTAATCTTCCAGTGCCCCATACGAAAGCCGAAATACTATCATTCCTAGGACTAGCAGGTTATTTTAGGGCCTGGATCCCAAATTATTCTCTTCTAGACAAACCCCTGTATGACCTAGCAAAGGGACCCCCTAGTGAATCTCTTGCCTCCTCCCCCAACTACCACTTCCACAGGCTTCAGCAACTCCTCCTAAAGGCACCCGCCCTTCACCTTCCTGATCTTTCAAGACCATTTCATCTATATGTCCATGAAAAAGGGGGACAAGCACTTGGGGTCTTAGGTCAAAACTATGGGCCTACATTTGCACCTGTGGCATATTTGTCCAAACAACTAGACCCTACCATCCGTGGGTGGGCCCCTTGCTTAAGAGCTCTGGCTGCTGGACAAATTTTACACAAAGAAGCCTCTAAGCTGACTTTTGGGGCCCCTTTAACTATCCACTCCCCACATCACTTGAAGGATATTTTAGCTTATAAGGGCCTTCAAACCCTTCCTCCATCCAGAGTTCTGTCGCTCCTCACTTCCTTTCTGGAAAACCCTAATATTACTTTCCTCCCCTGCTCTGCACTGAACCCTGCCTCACTGCTCCCAATGACTCCCACGTCTAACACACCAACTCATAATTGCTTGGAAACCTTAGATGATTTCCTCCCCTGTCATTCTTCCATTTCTGAGGGACCACTCACCAAGCCTGACCTTATCTGGTTCACTGACGGCAGTTCCTTTAGGCAGAACGGCACTCATTACTCTGGATATGCTGTAGTTTCAGCTACTGAGATTATAGAGGCCAAAGCTCTGCCTTCAGGAACTACCAACCAGCAGGCTGAACTTATAGCAGCCACTCGTGCCTGCCTTCTAGCACAAGGCAAATCCCTCACCCTTTATACTGACTCAAAATATGTCTTCCATATCTTATTATCCCATGCTGCAATATGGAAGGAGCGAGGCCTACTTACCACCAAAGGTAATGCGATCACTAATTCGGCTCTTATAACCAATCTGATAGAGGCCTCCCACTTACCCACCCAGTTGGGAGTTGTCCATTGTAGGTCCCATCAGAAGGATGGCTCTCTCATCACTGAGGGCAATGCCAAAGCTGACCAGGCGGCACGAATAGCTGCTACCACTTCCAATTATGGCCCCCCTGGAGGACATATAATGGCCACTTTAGACAGCTCATCTGAAGCCCCTACTTCTTCCAGTAAGAACAAGGATCTTTTCAAGTTCCTTCATACTCTATTCCATTCCAATTCTCAGTCTTTAACCTTCTTTTTACAGAGCTTCTTCTCCCTCACCCCCTCTGACAAAGCCATGCTCCAAAATATAGCCTCTAATTGTCAGATCTGTCAGTGGACCAACCCTCATACTCCTTTAAGGCCCAAACCTTTCCCTTCCCACCAAGCCCGGGGACACATTCCCGCTGCTGACTGGCAGGTAGACTTCACCAACATGCCCACAGTACGGCTCACTAAATATCTCCTTGTCTTTGTGGACACTTTCTCTGGTTGGGTTGAGGCATTTCCCACTTCCAATAAAAAGGCTTCCACTGTAGCTTCAATCTTACTGACAGACATTATCCCCAGGTTTGGTATGCCCACTTCCTTACAATCTGACAATGGCCCTGAGTTTATTTCTAGGATCACACAAAAGGTCTCTCAAGCCCTCTCCTTCAAGTGGCATTTCCACTGTCCATATCGCCCCCAGGCTTCAGGGAAAGTGGAAAGGGTAAATCGTACTCTAAAGGAAGTCCTTACCAAATTGACAATGGAATTAGACTGGGTCAAACTCCTTCCCTTGGCTTTGCTTCGAATGAGAGCTCTCCCTAAGAAACCATCTTTACTGTCTCCCTTTGAGATAATGTATGGAAGACCTCTTATACCCCCTGGGCTGGTCGTTTCACAAGGACCTCTCACCCGAGATTTGTCTTTGCCTCTCTTGTTTCATCTCCGCTCGGAACTCTGGAAATATCAGGACTGGCTTCTTCTGGACCCAGTCTCCTCTCCAAACACTACTCCCTTAACACCTGGGAGTCTAGTCTATTATAACACCCCAGAGGAGAAAGGGCCTCTTGCCCCAAAATGGGAAGGACCCTATCCTGTCATTCTCTGTACCCCCACCGCCGCCAAACTCTCCTTACCAGACAACCGTCTCACTCCCTGGATTCACATTTCTAGGTTGAAGCCATATCACCAGGAGGCCCCACCTGCTGACGACAGGACCACCCCAGAGGAACTCCAAGAATCACCTCCTGAACCTCCCCTTTACTCCTGCTCTCCACACCCATCTCACCCCTTTAAGTTGCGACTCACACGGTGTTCTCCTCAGCCCAATTCCTCTTAAAGAAGGCACAATGAGCTCTCCCAACACCCTAGTCTTCTCTCTCTGCTTGTTTTTTGTGCTCTGCTTATTTTCTGTGCTCTGTTGGGACTGGCCTTTACCCTCCTCTCCTACCATGTATTTATTCACTCTTCGGGAACGATACTCAGAACATGGCATGCAGAAGGTCCGCGCAGTGGATGCAACTACTTGCTTCATCCACAACTGCACCTCTATTTCCCTAAAATTGTCACCTTCAAGGACCTTCGTCCCTGGTAGCTGGAACTGGCCTTTCATTTGCTTCCTTTTTGATCAAACCAAAGACTATTGTCATTGGTGGCCTGAGATATATAATGGGTGCCCCTATTGGTCATGCAGGTTCCATGATGAACGTGGTAGCTATTCTTACCACTCACTTGGTTACCCTGAAGGGTGGACTTCTAGTTACCTAAAGTGGCATAAAGGCTCTTCATCCGATAACAATGGATGGTATACTTTAGATATACCTGACCTCAAGGCCAAACGTTGGGACTATGTTGAGTTTGCTGTCTATGCTCGGACAACCTCAGCCAGACCCACAGGGTGGATGACTGTTGGCCGCACCCTGATTACGCCACCTAAAGCAACCATCCAGGTAGTCGAACACATCAAGGAGTCAGAATCAAAACTTCGAGATCTTATCCATAGCCCATCCAAAGAAGATTCAGAGCCTTCAACCCCCTTAGGCCCCCCTCCCACATGGCTCAATTTGCTACACCAAACTCTTCGATTATTAAACTCCACCCCTCTTTCTGTGCCTACTTCTCAGTGCTTTCTCTGTGCTTCACTTAGTCGTCCACTTCTAGCAGCAGTCCCATTAGCGGCAGGAAATATTTCAGCAAAAACCTACAATTTCTCTAAGAAAGGACAACCCCTACATGTGACACGTATCCCACTGTGGGAAAGTTATTCCACCAATACTTCATTTCCTTTCATCTGTTTCCACCTGGCAACAATGAATCCTTTACCCATTTGTTCCTTGAGCTATAGCACCCCATTGAGCCCTGCGTTTATGCAACCTGGACATTTCCTCTGGTGTAATGGGTCTTTAAGTACCTCAACAATCAATGTCTCTGGCACCTGTTTCTTGGTTACTGTAGTGCCTCAGCTGTCTTTGTATACTCCCACCGAATTCCAGCAGCTGGCCCTACCTTCCCGCACCCGTAGGGCAGTCTTTCTGCTGGTTCTGGTAGGCCTCACTCTAACAACCTCAGTGGCAAGTCTCGGACTCTCTGGTGGAGCTATAGGTCATGCTCTGTGGGCATCCAATGACCTGCAACAAAAACTGCAGGAAGCACTCGATACCACTGCTGAGTCTCTGGGCTCCTTACAGCGGCAGGTTACTTCATTGGCACAAGTGGCTTTACAAAACCGAAGGGCGATTGATCTTCTCACTGCAGAAAAAGGGGGTACATGCCTGTTCCTCAGAGAGGAATGTTGCTACTATGTTAATGAGTCTGGGCTAATAGAAAAAAATGTTGTTAAATTGCAGGAATTATCGACCCAACTGCTCAAACCCACCTCCTCTAATCCCATAACGGGGTTCTTCCAATCCTCTCTTGCCACATACTTACTACCTATCTTGGGGCCCCTTATTGGGATGCTCCTTTTTTGTGCTCTCTTGCCCTGTATAATGAAGTTCCTTCAAACCCAATTACAAAAAATTTCTAATCAAACTTTCAACCAGCTTCTGCTTAGGCACTACCAGCCTCTGATGACCGATGAACCCCCAACATCTCCAAGAGAACAGTTCACTCAGTGCTGAAGCTCACTACCAGGCACGATGGAATGCAACGGACATTAGACAGCGGGAGACAACGAGCTCGGAGAACCTCTTAATCTGCCATCCTGGATTCATGAGTCTTTATGTCCTTCTAAGCTTCCTCATGGCCCTTGGCCTCTTCTCTGTCAGTCCCCCAACATGGAACTTCTGCCAAAAATTGACCTTTGCTTTAATTTTTATCTTCATTCTGTTTTTATTTGCTCTGATCTTCTTCAGGTGCTGGTGACGCCATGTCCAGGCAACGCTTCCAGTATTTCCTAGAGTCTCTGTTACAGGACCAGTGGCTGATACCAACAATCTCCTCCATCCAGGACTGGTTCGATGCCATCGACAACTTGTGGCTTCAGGGAACTTTCACAGACTTCACCCCTACGGAAGTAGCTGTCTATAGCCACTGGGTTTTATTTCTGGCTGCCATGATATCCCCAGACCTGCCCCCCGAGCATTCCTCCACTTCCCTTTCTAGGCCCCACAGCGCCCCCACACAGCAGGAAGCAGCCGGATCTGACCAACGACGTCCCACTTCCTAAGAAAACAAAAAGGGAGGAATGTTGGGAAAAGTATAAACGGCAGCCATACCCTAGAGAAAAAACCCCAACATGGCGCCTAAGCACCTCTTCTTCCTACCTTCTTCTTTTCTGCAGTGGCACGAAAAGTTCCCACCCGTGTGAACTCTCCCGCCGGCGCCAATTTCAAATCTCGCTGGCGGGGAACCTTAGCCCCAATGAGAACTAATTCCTGGGCTCCAGAGCTGATATCTGAAAGAACTTGCCAATAAACGGGTTGCCTGCCATTTATCTAAACCCTACCATCTCCCCCTTAGTTCTATATAAGCACACTGCTTTTTGCAATAAAATTGGAATTCTCCCGGCGAAGTGTCTTTGCGTGGGGAATTCTTTCACATCCCAAGTCAGTTAGATAAGACAAATAAGTTTAAAAGATCTGTTGAACAATATGGTGACTATGATTTATAACATTTTATCACAATGCACTGTATTCTTTTGTCCTGAACTGTCTATCTATACTAAATCTGTTTCTTGTACGTAGGGTGTGAGTACATACCATCACACCTGGACTGACATTTGGGTAACCAAAGGCAGAGTGAAGCAGCTTCACACATGGGACAATTAAATCTTTTCCCATTGATTATGAAGGTCATATTGCATGGTTTCAACTCAAATAAACATCTATATTTATGGCCTTACTAGAGTGCAAAATGGAGTAGTATGGATGTTTTAGATTCGGTTTAGTTGTTTATGAAGGAAATTTGTAAAATGAGGGGTTTGAAGGTAAATGTTTGGCATTTTACCATGCTATTGATGTTCCTTGCTTATTTCATACTTTTGTATCACACTCTTCAGAAATGGCTGACCTCATTATCACATAAATGCTTCCTACTTCCAGTCTCATACTCACATTCCAGGCAGGAAATGGAAAACCAAAGAAATAAAGAAAAGGGAAATTCCTCCCAAACCTCTGAGTTTTCTTACTTATCTTTAGACAGAAATGTTAGTGACAATATGTTATTTGGCACTAAAAGCCAATTTATACCAGTGAGCAAGAGAAAATTTAGGATTTCTTCTTAAATTTGCATTCAGTACACAATATTGGCAAATTGAAATTGGCTGTGGCAGGAATATTTACACAAGAGAATAAGCAAAAGCTACAATGCTAGCTCTTTTCACATCCAGGGTGGGGGGAAGTTTTTAAATATTTACCAGACACAACTAGCCATAGCTGCAAAGAAGGCTGATAAAGAAAAAATAATAAGCAAGCACATTGACATCCAATATTCTGTTGGCCAAGAACAGAAGACAAAGCACTAGAATATGGTCAATAATTAGCAGAAGGAAGGATTTAATTTGCATTCTCAGAAATCAACTGCATGATTACCAAAAAAACAAACAAAAACCCCTAAAATTTCTACAAAAATAATGATTATGAGAAAAAATAATTCTAAAGATATAATTAGTCACAGAGTGTAGAACAAAAAATTTTTGAATATAAAATTACAAAGAAATTTTTAAGCTGGTTGTAGTAGCACATACCTATAATCCCAGTGATTCATGGGGCTAAGGCAAGAGAATTGCAAGTTTAAGGACAGCCTCAGTAACTTAGCAAGACCCCTTTCTTAAAATAAAAAAATAAAAAGAGTTGATTATGTGGTTCAGTGGTAGACAACTCTGGATTCAATTCCCAATACTGAAAAGAAAATTAAAATATAGAGGGTAGATGTGAAAGATACAATATTTATCTAATCCAAATTTTACAAGCAATGTAAGTATTCCACAAATAAGAGTGGAAATAATAGAAGAGAAGGAAAGGTCAAATACTTAATATAGAAAACATTTCTTAGAGACTTGTAACTAGAATATGTCTTTATAAATCTAAGACATCAATGGGTAAACGGACATTTTTATCACCCTCAAGTTAAGAAAAATTGAGTTTCTTTATTAGGTTGAGAACCAGATTGATTTGTTAAATAGAAAATGGACATGCTTATTAACTACAGTTGAAAGTGTAAACTTAGAGATAATTTGATAATTTCTACAAATTGTTTAATGTGCCACATTCTTTGAGTGAGCCATTCATTATCCAGGTGGGCATTCTTTATAAATATTATAATAAATATTGATATAAATATAAAAGGACATAGGACAAACTTGATGCACCATGAATAACCATGAATAACACCAAAAACTAGACTCAATCTAGAAGTTTATTACTCAAGAATAACTAAATAAACATTAATATTTAAATTAACATTAATATTTTATTTTAAGGAAATCTACAAAGTAACTAAAAGAATAAGTTATATCTAAGTGTATTGATATGAAAGGAGTCCACAAGTTGCAGGACAATGGCTGGAGATGGCATCTGCAGAGGAAGTAGAAACAATACACAAGGAATTATTAAAAGCAATTAATCTTAGAATGGGTAAATGGAAGAAAAGTGAAGAAGAAATTTCCACTCTTTATATACTTGTTTAAAATGTGATTTTCTCATAAAAGCAAGCCTTTCCATTGTAATTTTTAATTATACTAAAATATACTCATTAACAAAGTCTAGATTTCCAAGTATAAGTATAGCCCAAAAGTGCTGAGAAAGAATGAAATAATAAAGTATTTTTGCTATAGTGAACATCAAACTTCTACAAATAAAACAGCTTTTAAAAAGTTATATACATATATCTTTATCTATAGAGAGGAACTTAGAATCCAGAAATCCCACGTTTACACTCAATAATATATAATGAAATTCATCTGGAAAAACAAGAATCCCAGAATAGCCAAAGCAAGGCTTAGTGAGAAAAGTGAAGCAGGAGGTGTCACAATACCTTAAATTATATTACAGAACTGTAGTAACAAAAACAGCATGGCATTATCACCAAAACAGATATAAAGACCAATGTAACAAAATAGAAGACACAGAGACAGACCCACATAAATATAGTTATCTCATACTAGACAAAGGAGCCTTAAATATACATTGGAGAAAAGATAGCCACTTCAACAAATGGTGCTGGGAAAACTGGAAATCATATGAAGCAGAATGAAATTTAACCCATCTGTCCCTGCACAAAACTCAAAAAGTGATCAAGGACCTAGGCATTAGACTATAGATCGGTATCTATTAGAAGAAAGTGTAGGCCCAACTCTCTATTACGTCAGCTTAGGAACCAAATTCCTCAACAAGACTCCTAAAGCACAAGAGGTAAAATCAAGAATCAATAAATGGGATAATATCAAATTAAAAATCTTCTTCACAGCAAAGGAAAAAATCAAGAACATGAAGAGAGAGCCCACTGAATGGGAGAAAATCTTTGTCACCTTCACCTCAGATAGAGCATTAATCCCCAGAATATATAAAGAACTCAAAAAATTCAACACCAAAAAGCAAACAACCCAATCAATAAATGGGCAAAGGAACGGAACAGACACTTCAAAGAAGAAGAAATATGATTGGTCCATAAATATATGAAAAAATGTTCATCATCTCTAGCAATTAGAGAAATGTAAATTAAAACTACACTGATATTCCAGCTCACTCCAGTCAGAATGGCAACAATCAAGAATACACAAAAATACACTAGTATGGCAATTTGTAAATCAATGGATGTGTAACTGATGTGATTCTGCAATCTGTGTATGGGGTGAAGGTGGGAGTTCATAACCCACTTGAATCAAAGTGTGGAATATGATATGTCAAGAAATTTGTAATGTTTTGAACAACCCACAATAAAAAATTAAAAAAAAAAAAAAAAGAATACACAAAAATAAATCTTGGCAAGGATGTGGGCAAAAGAATACATGCATATATTGCTGGTGGGACTGAAAATTGATGCAACCACTTTGGAAAGCAGTTTGGAGATCCTCAAAAACCTAGGAATAGAACTACCATTGGACTCAGTTATACCACTGCTTGGAATATACCCAAAAGACTTAAAAGCATCATACTACTATTACACAGCCATATTAATGTCTGTTAATGTCAACTCAACTCACAATAGCTAAGCTATGGAACCATCCTAGGTGCTCTTCAACAGATGAATGGATAAAGGAAAATGTGGTATACACACACAATGGTGTATATACACACATAAAATAGAATAACTTCATGATTATTGCCTGTAAATGGATTTAAATGCTATGTGAAATAAGCCAATCCCCCCAAAACAAAGGCAGAATGTTCTCTGATATGATGATGCTAACACATAATAAGGAGGATATGGGGGAGAATAGAAGTTGATTGGAGTAGCCGGATGCAGTGGCGCAGTCCTATAATCTCAGCAACTTGAGAGGCTGAGGCAGGAAGATCACCAGTTCAAAGCCAGCCTCAGCAAAAGTGAGGCACTAAGCAACTCAGTGAGACTCTGTCTCTAAATAAAAAACAAAATAGGGCTGGGGATGTGGCTCAGTGGTCAAGTGCCCCTGAATTCCGTTCCTAGTACTGTCCCCCAAAAGAAGTTGATTAGACAAAGGGAAATGAAGGGAAAGGAGAGGGAATGGGAATAGGAAAGACAGTAGAATGAATTGGACATAAGTTTCCTATGTTCATATATGAATATGCAATCAGTGAAACTCCACAGGTATAACCTCAAGAATGGGATCCTAATTAGAATAAGTTGTACTCCATGTATGTATAAAATGTCAAAATGTTTTTTACTGTTATGCATGTCTAAAAATAACAAATAAAAAGAGGAAAAACAGTAACAAATGAAAACTCTGCCCAGAAATGACAACTCACAAACCCCTGTAAATGCACACACACACACACACACACACACACACACACCTTTCCCAGAATAGCAGAGAATTTTCAAAAGACACAAATTCACTCTATAAATGTCCTATTTTCTGGCTCTTGGCTTTTTTATTTTTTCTTTTCCTGTGCAGAATTGGTAACAGAGCTAATAAAGGCTCAAGATTGCTCTTCCAAAAAAAAAAAAAAAAAAAGAGGCCTAGATTAAATGCTGCTGTTGCACTGATAAACAAATTTAAAATAAGAACTCAACCTGCCAAGTAACTTAAATTCATTGAACATAAAAGTCAAGTTGGATGTGAACACATATACCTGCATTCCCAGCTTTTCCTTGGAAAGGCTGAGGCAGGAAAACCACAAATGTGAGGCTAACCTGGGCATCCTAGTGAGACCTCATTTCAAAATTTAAAAAGTAAAAGGACTAGGACTGTAGCTCAGTGGTACAGCATCCCCGTTACCAAAATAAATAAGTAAATGTAAAGAATATTTTCAGTAATACAAAAATATCTTGCACTAAACCAAGCAAAAATCAAATAGCTTTCATCCAATTAAAAAACCAATAAGTATTCAAATAAAGAGGAAAATATGACTCAGTATTAGGATAAAATTTATTCAACTATTGTCAACCCAGAATAGAACGTGAAAGTGGCCATTATACTTGTTTGCTATATGTTCAAAAGCTAAAAGAAAGATTGAGCAAATCAGATGATGCCATTGCTAGAAATTGCCTAATGCATAAGGGTCCTCTCTGTATTATTTTTGCAACTACTAGTAAGTCTATGACTTTCTTCAAAATAAAAATTTCAATTTATATACATGTATTCCTTTTATAGCATTTAAAGTTTGCTGTTATACAAATTAATTTAACTAATTTCTATGATAAAACTTCTAACCCATAAAAAAGAAATATATATGTAATGTGTGTATATATATATATATATATATATATATATATATATATATATAATGAAAGGAAATTTTAATCAAAAGAGAATAATAGATTCAATTAGAATATCTTTTCTGTAAAAATTATTATTTTTATTTCATTAAAAATAAAACACAAATTATTCAAAGTTATTATTCTTGGAATTAGGTAGAAATTGTTATTGTTTAATAAACTTGACTACATTTAAAAAAAAAAAGCTATGAAAACAGCTCTCCCAAACACAAATGAAACAAAGAACAAGAAAGAAAGAAGGAAGGAAAGAAAGAAAGAATGGGAAAAAAGGAGGTAGAAAGAAAATGGTATGGAAAACAAATACCAAAAACTAATATTAAAGACAAAAATAAACTGAAAGCATAAAAATGTGTAACATGTACAATGAAATATTTATTATATTTACATGTAAAAATAAAATTGGAAAATAGAAAATAAAAGAAAAGAAATCTAAATCATTTTTCTGATGTTGCATAGATTATAAAACCAAACATCTAATAAAGTTTGAATTTTACACTTTGATGATCAATATGTACAGTTGGGCTCATAGCCTGACTGCCCAGAGATAACAAAGCACTGTCCAGGGAGACAGGTCAGGGCCAAAGAATAGGACAAAACCACCAGCATCTGAGAACTTATTAGTGCCTAAGTCTGCAAAATTTCTCGACAGAAATTGATAAAAATGATTAGGATTTTCTTAAAATTCATCTAACTTGCAATCTGCTAACCTCATATGTATAGGGATTTGCTCTAAGAAAACAATTAGATTAATTATTCAAGACATTTCATTCAAATACTAGTTGTGGAACAAACTTGGCAAGATGGCATAATAGAGGAAGGAGGCACTTCCCACTTTTCCTGCTGTTTGGAATTTAAACTACAGGAACATGGTTTCATAGTGAGATGGGTGTCTGAAGCAAACCATTACATATCATTATTTGTCAGAGATTTGGAGGAACCCAGAGATACTGGTGTAGTGAATGGATAATATAAGGAAATACACCTGAGCCCCAAAGGGTAAATGATGCTTTGTCACTGCAAAACAAGGGACAACACAAAGGGAAAAAGAAAGACAGTGGACAAATTTGGCACACAGAATGTGCTTGGTGTTTCTCAACTTTTAATTGAAGAGGTGATCCAGCTTGAAGACTTCATGCTGAATCTTGTTCCTAAGGTGAGTCCTTAACAAATACTTCCACTCTGTCTCAGCCAGTGCTTAGTGCATGACCTAAAGTGTACCTAACAAATCACAATTCCAAAAAAGTTATAAAGAATAGTGGATCCAGGGGTATTCAAGATAGATGTACAGAGAATGTAATCTGGTCTCCCTTTGAGCTCCATAATGTGAAACAACCATGCAGAAATTATGGAGGCATGATTATACCCAGGACAGGAAAATGCGACCTTACTTCATTTTGATTTCTGTGGCATGAATGATAAGTTGAGAAGCATTGGGGGTAGGGGAAGGCAGTGTTTGATCTGATGGGCATGATAACATTTGGGATGGAGACATGGAAATTTATATTCAGGTAGCAGGCATGCTATAGGAAACCTATCATACACCATAATCCAGGCTGATCTATCACCCTGCCCTACAAATAGAACTCTGGACAGTTGCCAGAAACCCAGATGCTCAGCTGACATTGAGATCTACTCTGCCCTAAGGGTTCAAGGATGTAAGTGTTCTGTTCCACAATACATACCCCAAATGAAGGTCCAAACTACCATTTAGAACTCATCCCTATTTACCAGAAGTTCCCAAATAAATCTCTGCACCACTTCCAACCTGGAAGAGCAGTAAAAAAAAAAAAAAAGTCTACACAAAATCCCAATAGAAGGTGCGTCATGTTCCAAGTCTCTGCACTGACAAGAGAATCTTAGAGCCATTTGAAATGTCTATATTTATAATCTACTGTAGTAGGAGGCAGTGGTGAAGATCACAAAAGGAAGTTAGATAAATATTACCCAATCCGGGCTCCCTCTAATAGGTGCATAGCCCAAGATGAAAAGGACAGAAGGAGAGTCTGGAGTAGGATTTAAATTCTCAACTTTAGCTACCTCAATGAAAGAATTTGAGCATTTTTAATTAAGAATTTTTCTTCCTTTTTCTTTCTTATTGTTAATATTTTTCAGTTCTTGTCCTGTCTATGTTTGCTGATTGATTCATGTATATGCTGTATGCATATACATGTTTCTAGGTTTTTAATTTTTCCTACTTTATCATTCATTTTATTTTTATCACCATGTAATATATCTTTCTCTTTTTCTAAGAAGTGGTGACTTCTGTTTTATTTTGTTTGGGATCGGGGGCACAGTTGTTCTTGCTTTTGTTGCTATATTCATTTTCTTATTTTTAATTATTTTTAGACTTGTTGTTTGACAGCAGGGGATGTAGATGTTGTTCTACTCTACTTATTTCCTTGTTTTATTAATCTTACTTCTCCTCACCTCTCCTCTAATAGTAAAATATCTTGTTCTCTCTCTTCTACTCCTTCACTTCTCCATTATTAGGGTATCCACATGTGACTTTATTTCCCCTCTCTCTCTCTACTCACCTTTTGAATATTCCAACCTTCCTATTTTCTTCAAACCCCAACTTTCTTACTCTTGATAATTAAACATAACTTTAACATCCTTTTAATCCATCTTCTCTATCCCTTTGGACAATGGAACAAGGCAGTTCAGAGGAAGCCACACTATCATAGAGGGTTTATAAGCATAAATCAAAATAACAATTTAGCACTGGTGAATTGAGTCTATAAAGCTGAGAAGGGCAAAAATCTCTTACACTTGAAGCAGGCAATCTGACACTGGTGGGTGGGGGACTGGGACCAATTACAATCAGACCAATTTGGTGAACACTGACTTACTTCATCCAAGCCTAGAGTCTTTACTCAATTTATGCATGGATGACCTACCTGTTGTTGAGAGAGGTCTGTTGAAATCACCAAGTATTATTGTACTGGGGTCTATTTGATTCTTTATATTGAGTAATTTTTTATGTATGCATAAACTAAGTAAAGACTCTTCAGAAATTAAAAAAAAATCAATCAAATGAACTTAACAGATATCTATAGCATATTCCATCCATTAACAACTGAATTAACTTTCTTCTTATCTCTATGTAAAATCTTCTCCAAAATAGACCATATTTTAGGACAAAAACTATGTCTTAGCAAACATACACACACAAAAAAGAAATAGAGATAATTCTTTGCATCTCATCAGATCATAATGGAATGACATATGAAATCAATAACAAGAAGAAAAACAGATCATTATAACAACTGGAGATTAAATAATATACTTTTGAATGAGGAATGGGGCATAGGAGAAATTAGGGAATTTTTTTTTAAATTCTGTAACAGAAATAGAGCATATTAAAATTTCTGGGACAGTAGGAAGGCAATTCTAAGAAGATAGTTCATAGCATAGAATGCACACATTTAAAAAATAGAAACCAAATAAATAATATAATATTACATTTCAAGGCCATAGAAAAGGAAATACAAACTAATTATAAAATTTGTAGAAGACAGGAAATAATTAAATTCAGAGATGAAATTTAAAGGAACAACATTAAATAAGGAATCAATAAAACATAGAGTTATTTCTTCAAAAAGATAAACAAGATTGATAAACCCAAAAGAAAAAAGAGAGAAGACACAGATCAACAAATTTAAAGATGAAAAAAGAAACATCACCACAGATAGTTCTGAAATCCAGAGGATTGTTTGAAACTATTTTGAAAATTTATACTTAGATAAATAGGAAAATCTAGAAGATATTGAGAAATTTCTAGACACATATGATCTACCCAAATTGAACCATGATGTGGAAAGGTTTCTCATGTTCTTGGATAGGCAGAATTAATATTATCAAAATAGTCATACCTGCAAATGTGTTATATAATTTGAATGCTATATCCATCAAAATAGCAATGACACAGAAATAGAAAAAAAATCCTAAAATTTATTTGGAAGAATAAAAGAAACAGTATAGTCAAAAAAATCCTGAACAAGAAAAGTGATGGAGAAGAATCACAATATTGGATTTCAATATATTCTACAAAAGGGGCATAATATTGGGCTCAGGACAGATATGAAGACCAATGAAATAGAAGAGACTCATAGTTACAGTTATCTGATATTACATAATTACATAGAGAGAAGGAGAGGGAAGGAGGAGGTAATGGGAAGTGAAATGAAACAAATTATATTGTTCCATTTACATATTGCCAAAAACATAGGCTTGAGAAAAGAGTTTTAAATAAATGATACTGGGAAAACTGAATATCCATATGTGGAAGAAGAAAAATTGATTCTGTCTTTCACTCAGCACAAAATTCAACTCAAAGTGGGTCAAATACCTAGGAATTTGAGCAGAAAATGTTCAGCTGCTAAAAGATTGGGTCAACACTCCCAATATTATTGGCATAGGCATCCAATTCCTAATAATACCACAAAGCTCAAGAAATAAAACCAAGAATCCACATGTGGGACAGCATCAAATTAAAAGCTTCTACATGGCAATGATAACAATTAAGAGCATGAAGAGACAGCCTACACAATGGGAGAAAATTTTCAAGTTACTCCTATAACAGGGGATTAATATCCAGAATATATAAAGAATAAAAAAAAACTCAAACAAGAAATGGGTAAAAGAACTAAAAGGACTAAATTTCTTCCATTTCTCAAAGGAAGAAATACTAACTGCCCTCAAACATATGAGAAAATGTTCAACATACCTAACACAGGGATATCCAAATTAAAACTACATGGAGATTTCATCTTACTCCAATCAGAATGGCAATTATCAAGCATTCAAATAATAATAAATTCTGGTGAAAATGTAGAGAAAGGGTATATTCATGCATTGTTGGCGGAACTACAAATTAGTATAACCACTTTGGAAAGCAGTATAGAGATTCCTTACTAGACCAGGAATGGAACCACCATATGACTATCCCACTGCTTGATAATTATCCAAAATAATTAAAATCAGCATAGTATAGTGATACAGGCACATCAGTGTTTTGCAGTGCAATTCACAATAACCAAGTTATAGAACCAGCCCAGATGCCCATCAACAGATGAATGGATAAAGAAAATGTGGCATGTATTCACAATGGAGTTTTACTCAGCTGTAAAGAAGCATGACATTAAGACATTTGCTGGTAAATGGAGAACATCATGCTAGGTAAAGTAAGTCAGACTCAGAAAGTCAAGGGTCAAATGTTATCTCCTATATGTGAAGGTAAGGGGTAGGGGAAAGATGGGAAGACACCATTAAAATGGATGGGAGATCAGAGAAATGGAGAAGGGAGTTTGAGTGGGAGAGAGTGAGACAGAAATGGGTGGAACAACAGAATGAGGTTGACCAAATTATGCTGTACACATGTGTGAATGTACCAAGATAAATTGCATCTGTATGCTTTCTATAAAGGACCAATTTATAAAAGCAATTGATTGTGGGAAGGTCAAGGCAGTACAGTGTATAGGGGGTTAGAGAGAAGGAGAGGGAAGAAGAAGGTAATGGGAAGTGAAATGAAACAAATTATATTCCATGCATGTGTGGTTATGTAAGATTGAATCCCACTATTATGTATAGCTGTAATGCACTAATAAAAAAAAAAAGAACAGGAACAAAAAAACTAGTTGTGAAAACATGAACACCATTTCACTCTTCAAAATAATGAATTGATTAAAACAATGTTCAGCTAGGTATAGATACAAAGAGAAATTCACAAACAGAAATTTGTTAATCATACGAGGTTAGAAAACAGTTTATTTTTCTCTGCTTCCATTTATTAAATAAAGTACATATACATAAAATGCATCTATAAATATATTAAATTCACTCTAAAAATATTTCTTAAATTCCTAGTACAGAAAGGCAGCACAGTTCAGTGGTTAAAAGCACCCACTCTGGAGTCAGTGGAGTCACCCACTCTGGAGTTCTGCCATTTACCAGCTATATGGACTTGGGCAAGTTATGTCTGCTCTCCCAGTATTAAGGTACTGTGAAGAAAAAGATAATGGAGTAACAAGAAAAAGAGAGAGGATGTGGGGAGTGGAAATTTGAATAAAGTGGGTATGGAAGCCCTCTCCCTAAAGGCTTAAGAAGAGAACTACAAGAAGTGAGAGTGTGGGTGTTTCCATATCTATGGAATAGAATTCCAAGCAGAGGGAATTGCATATGCAAAAGCCTGATGCTGTGGTGTACTTGAAGTCTTCTAGGATCAGGAGACCAGGGTAGCTGGAGTACAGTTAGTTATACCCAACTGCTCAGAGAAAGATGTGAGGGCACTGGTTTGTTTCTTAAACTTGAAACGCATTCATATGGCATGGAATTTTGTAATTAGCATGAAGTACTTTCCCAGTAGAAAGTACTTCAAAACAAAAATAATGTTATTCTTTTTAAAATCACCCTTTCCCCAATGAATACTGACAGTGTTCACTTACTTAGAAATGTGCGATCATACTTTCTAAGCAAAGTTCAAAGCCATCTGCCTACTGAAGTGCTCCTGAGAGGGCTTAGCAGTCGGAAGAATGTGCTTTTGCTTCCACTTAGGATAGTCCTGTTGAACACTTCGCTCTTTACTTCACCTCCCCTCTTCAACAGTGTACGATTAAAAGCCATTTTTTAACTTTAAATGACTTTTTAAAAATTGGCATTTCCCTCATGTGCCCCAAATAATGAGCATATATTTTAAAAGTGGAAAATGAATTTGATGAAATATTTTGCTTGGCTAGAAATGTTTTCAGTAGTTCATTAACAGCAAAATAATTCCCCACTGAGTGCCAGAGATCCTGTGCAAGATGTTGCCTGGGGCTAAGTAATATGTGTTCACCTTTTAATCACAGTGACAGAGGGGAAATGGAAAGCAAGTCCACCAGTATTCAACATGCAGTCTTTATTTTAATGGAGAAGAGCTGAAGCGTGAATAGTGCAAAGTATCAGATTATTCAAAAAATGTTTGTAGTTCTGTTGGGGGTGAATATAGCTTCACTATGTAAGTTTTTCTAATAATCTTAGAATCTACTTCCGTTCAAATTATGAAACACATGGTATAAAAATTCAATGCAAGTTGGCAGTCAGTCCCTCTCTTGTTTCTTGTCTATTTCTGCCTAATCTTCAAGCTAGTGATTGGCAGCATCTCTACTTTCCCACATTATGTGTCATGATTTTTAAGAGCCATGGTTTTAAAAATATAGAGCTTTCTTTGGCTCCATCTTTGCGGCCAGGTTAGTTTACCATATTGCCAGTACAGAATGGCTACTACACTTGCTTTATTGAATTGTTTTTCAACAATCTGACTGTTGAGGGCAGGAAACACTGTGTTTTTTTTTTTTTTTTTTGTTGTTGTTGTTGTTTTGTTTTGTTTTTTACATTTTTATTTGATTAAACTAATGTAAGGCTTGGTAGGTAATAAATATTTAAAATTTTAGTTGAAATTTAATGAATTCTGGACCATAGTAACTTTATACTTCATATTTTAGTAAAGAAGAAAATTTTAGATTTATTTCAATAAGCAGTTTTCTTCCTAATTCTATTCCAGATTCTCCAACAGACCAGTTAAAAGGGATATCAAGGATACAGTATAATTTCAGAAATGTGTTTTTTTTTTTAACTGGTGAATAACATTCCAGACCGAATTTGTGTTTTCAGTTTTAGCTCTGTAATGTTAAGAAATATGTATATATTTTTAAGATTGTCTTAAGTAGTTATATTGAAAGATCATTAATTATTCTGAACTAAAATAGGCCTTGTTTATTATTTGGCTTTTACACTCTTATGGGTGGGGTGGGGTGAATGAAGGGAATATTTTAATAAGTTATTAACATTGCCAATAGCAGTGTATCTTACAGAGCATCATAGAGGATGTGCTACTTGTCTTCTTGCCAATTTTCCTGTCCTATCTATAATCCATTAAAACACCTTAGTGTGGTATTTAGGCTAAGGGTCAGTGCCTAACTTCAGAGTTACTCTGCATATTGCCTTTTATTCCCCCAAATCTTCACCCTTGTAAAAAATTTAAAAAGGCAGAGAATAAGATAGTCAACAGATATTTGGCTGCATTACTAAGGAATGTTTTTCATGTTTCAATTCCCTCTGCAAAATGCAAAGCCATTAGATGCTACTTAAAAATGGCATCTCTTTCTTTGTTCAGTGGTCTACTTTTTTTTGCTGTTCTTCAGTGGATTTTTGTTTTTTATGTCTCAAAAAGCTCTTTCTGAGTTTCATTGCAATAATTGGAAATTTTATAATCCCTGTGCTTTTACCATGAATTTCCATTTTGGAAATTCATAGAACCAAAAACATCACCTCCGTCGGTGCAGAAGTCACAGATCTGCTAACACTACCTGTGAAAACACAGCCCTCCGCGGGCCACAGCTGCTCTGGACTTGACTTTTAAACATTGCTTTCCTGTATCAGATAAGTTGCTCATCCACATCCAGTCAGACCATATTCAAAATTTCTAATTTCTTTCTGGAAACTCATTCATCATCTGCTAGCAACTTAAAAGTTTTTTAAAACCCATTCTGTATCATAATCTTTAGGAAAGCTCTATTTATAACACTCTGCTTTCACTTCAATGTAGTTTTGTGGGTGGGTGCATCATAGTAGGAGCTGAGGCAGAATAGAAAGTTCATTAAATAATCATTTCACACTTTATAATATATGCACCTAATAAAAGCATTGAAAGATTTAAAATATTCCATGGAGGCTGTATTCATAGAGGCAGTTTGAAATATGATTTGAGCAATTATAAAAATATATTTATCAAGTGCAGACAACCCATCTTTAGATTCCAAGGGAAAATACTTTAAACTTTTTCTTTTACTTCACTCATTTGTCTTTATAGCAAAGTTCTAACATTTATTTACACTGCAAACTAACCACAAATAACTTTGCCCCTACTCTATCCTGCTTTTAAGAAAAAGTCGACTTTATAGAAAACATTAGATATTTACACTGAAAAATGTGTTAAATAGTGAAATAGTTAAATGAAACAAGCTAGTAGACTAGATTTTCCTTTTTAACTGATTTGATAGCATAACAATATTGATTGAATTCCTTTCAAATATTTATATTGAGTTTGTATTTCCTTTCTCACCAATTAAGTTATATATGTTAACGAATGTCTAGTAATGTGGTTCATTCAATACTTTGTTAGTGTTGTTAGCAAAAGCTAAAAACTAGATGCTCTAAGTCTAAATAAGAGAGATAAATCTTGTTTTAGGGTTCATTCTTTGGGAAGAATTTCTCATGTGGCCTATTTTATATTATAGATGTAGGACAGCAAGTATACATTACTTTGGAGAAAGTTTGGAACAGATTTTTTTTTGTATGCTTTAAACAGTTTCTACCTAAGTTTCTTGGTAGATAGAATTTAAATTTTCTGGACATGATATGAAAAAATTATCATAAGGCATGAACATCCAACTGGGAAGAAAATGATTAGGATCCCAACCTTTTCCTTTTTAGAGGTAGGAGCCTGGAGAGGTGATGAGGTCCAATTCTTGGCCCAGCATGTAGCTTTATAAGCAAATGGAGGGGAAATGGCTATGCTAAGTGGGTGTGTGTATGTGTGTGTGTGTGTGTGTGTGTGTGTGTGTGTATAAGCTGCATCATGAGAAAAGCTGGCAGGGCTCTTAAGTAACCAGCATCTGGTAGTGATTTGGTTGTTCTTCAACCGAATATATCTGAGTTATAGCTCTAGTGCCAGGAAAGACCATCCAAAGCATACAGTTCAGCATCAATGGCAGCAGATGTAGGAATCAACAAAAGCATTTCTTTGGATGGGCTGTTTCACTGGCACCATCAAGCCCTCTGGCTTATTCAGCTGAAGCAGCAATGTGGCAGTATGTTTTGGAACAGTCAGCATCTGGTTGCTATTGAAAGTTCCTCAAGTTCTAAAGTGACATATCTACATTCTGTTTTTAGGAATGAAATTGAAGCTAGTGAATTATGGGGAGAACAGCTTCTTTAAGCCAAAAGCAAATCTTGGTAAGGTTTGCCTGGGTGCTGTTCACAGCCAGGACTCCTCAAGGTGGGGGAAGAAGTGTTTCTAAACTGAAGAGTAGATCAGAGCAGAATGTCATCTTCAATCCACCCTTTACCTCTGACATTGCTCATTCTCTGCTAATGGAATGTGTGGCCCCACCAAGACTCCAGTTTGTCTTGTTTTCTAAGGAAACTTTCAGGAAGAAAGTTTTCTGAACTACTGTTGTTGCATTGGCAGACACAGCTCACACCTATCACCTTCCTTACAGAGTCCATGATGGCACTCTGGATCTGGTTATCAGTGTCAATCAGGATGTTGCACCCAGTAATTTTCTGTATGTCTGGACATTCTTCTTTCTCCAGTAAATAAATGCTTACCTGAGCAAAGTGTCAAAAATCTCTTTGGGGATGTACTGGGGAAATCATTACTAGACGTGTGCTGTGGCATTTCAAAGTCTTTCTTTAGGGGGCCCATCCTCTCCAACCAATGAGTTCTAGACTTGAGAACTGAATAAAGAGAATAAACTCTTTAGGATGATTACCTCTACCTTTTGGTTACAATTCTATTTATTTTTATTTTACAAATTAAGCAATACCTTTATAGACTGCCCATCTATGTTACCCTATGAAAACCACCTACTACTATCTTCATAGCTTTCTTTGGTGTAGGTACTCTGGCTCACTCTCTAATCTTGCCACTTATTTTAGTGGTTGTACACACAATTATTCCAGTTTTGATACTTCCCTCTCTTTGTGGAATTCTAACATATCCACCGATACTAAGGAACCTAGTAGTCTAACAGTATCTCCTAAATTTAGCCCTGACCTTAGAAGAGGGCTAGCACTGTGCTTCTCAATGATGTCGGTACCATTCTTTCTCATGTTGATAATGCCATACTCAGGCTTCCCCTAGGTCATGGATGTCATGAGGATTATGTAGTTTATTCAGAATGTCCACTTCTCTCAGAATTTTGATCACTTCTTCTGCCATCTCTCATGTACATTTCTATTCGATATTGTATAGGCAATCATTTTTCCCTACTTCCAAGACTTCTTTTCACAGAGTGATAGAACTAGATGTCTTATATGGAAACTTAAATCCTTTTCTAGAGAGCATGTTTCCATATAAGCAAGCTTTCTCTTATTTAAACTTTATATTTCAAAGACCCTTTTGATTGAGCAACTTCAAGATCCAATTTCATATATATTTCCATAGCTCAACCAGTACATGCCAGCTAGATCTTATAGCTTCAGCAGCATATAGTCCCTTTCCTCCATTAACAAGTCAACTCGAAACAACCGTTATATTGTCCTGTGTGGTAGAAGTCTCTCATCATCCTCTAGTAAAATGATTTGTTAGATTTTGGGAACATTCCTTTACCATATGAACGATCCATTTCTGCAAGGCCATAGAGTTGTTCTAGGTTCTATCATAACAGGTATGTGTTAGCTTTTCATTACTATAACAAATATCAGAGATAAATAAACTTATAAGTAGAAAAGGTTTATTATTTTGGAAGTTTTGGTCCATGGTAGGACCTATCCTTTTGTCCTTGTGGAGAGGCAGTACCTCATAGTGGAGGGGGTGGGGTGTGCTTGTAGAAGCTGATAACATCACAGTGGTCAGTAAGCAAAGAGAAGAAGGAAGAGGATTGGCCATGATCCCAGTATCCCTTTCAAGGTTCTGCCAATAATGATCTTCTTCCTTCTCAGCAGTGACACAGACTGGCAACTGACCTTTAACAGATGGGCCTTTGAGGGACATTTAAGATCCATACTATAGCAAATTAGCTTCATCAAAGTTTCTTAACTGGGTCCCTAACTTAGCTACAGAAAACTTTGTAAGATTGAGGAAATCCATCTTCTGTGGAGTTCTTCTACCCTTGTGTTTAAATCTGAGGCCTCCTCTGCAGCTTTGTCTGCCCTCTGGTTGTAGGAGATAAGAGTGCCTTTATATGCTGCCAAGGAAACCCATTAATGTTCATACTTGAACTTCATTTAATTACTACTTACTCTTAGTCTTTCTCCAATGTATCACTATTAACTAAAAATAACCATTTGATTTGACGGTCTTTACAATTATAGATGTCCTTGTATATATCTCAGTTTCTTGCAATCATTGATGCACTTGTTAATACTCGATTCACTACTAGCCAAGTTCTTGTCCATCACATCACCATAACATGACAGCAGCCATACTTCCTGCCAGTTTACCAACAGGTGATGCAGATTAGAAATTGGTTTTCTAGGCCCCTTCCAGTACTGACTCTTCTAGGTTAAGTTCATTTTAAGTAGAAACTGAGAAAGACTTGTGTGTACAGATTACTGGGAGTCAAAGGAAAACACTTGGAAAGAACTAGGGAAGCAGGACTGTCAGAAGGATGATCTGAAATTCAATGATGTTGCAACTGAGGCCCCAGATGCTCAGGTAATCTCACAGAGAAGTCAGGAGCTGAGATGGACTAGATAGTTTTCACAAATTGAGAAACAGGGGCTATACCTTGTTCCCCTATATGAAGCAGAGCTTGGATGCCACTGTTTCAGGGGAAGGGATGTACACACCATTTAGCAGAAGTGAACTGAATTAATGCAACTGGGAGCTGTTTGGCCACACTAGACTGGAGGACCTCTGCCCTGAAGGGAGTGTTTTGGTTAACATTATAGCATCTGCTACACAGGTTATTTCAATTATCAAAATAAAATGGAAAAAACAAAGCAAATATTTACATAAAATTCTACAATTAACGTTACATTGCACATTTTCTCAATGAAGGAAAAGAGCAAAAGAGAGGGAAAGCAAAGGGTCAGGTAACTTCTTTATATATCTATTCTCCCATAAGACATCAACTTGCTCATAGTATGTTTTTCATACATATATGCTGAGATAATGAATGATTAAAAATGAGGCTTCCCATTCCATTCTATAAAAATATCACATGCTTATATTATCAAATCTTAAACATCTTCAAAAACTCTGCTCCATTCATAAGTATTGTCAGTCAAGAAGATAGGGACTATGTTATTATGTGCATGTGATCTTTATGCTGAACTGCTGAGTTCTTCAAGAAGCCACTCTGATTGGAGTGCAACTTGTCCTCTTCTCCTCCTGCTCTTTCTTTGTTTTTCTACCCCAAATCTTTGCTGAATATCATCTCTTAGCAGCAGCTAATTTGTGTAGGTATATTTGATATTCGGCACTAAATTTACTGTCTTTAACCAATACAAAGCAGGCAATTGGATTTAACTTCCTTTGAATAAATGTACATTAAAATGAAATACCTTCAGTAAACTGATAAGTTAGAGCATTCATTAGTCTGTACTTGGTAATGTTAATGGTTTCTTAAAATCAGTTATTAAATATGTACTTTGAAAAAACTTTTAAAATATTCAACAATTACCAAAATTTACATTAACAATATCTGTTCACTTCTAATTTCCAAAAGAACTTTATTTGTCTTATTAATTTCAGATTAGACTTCCTGTTTTCAGGTATATCAAAACATAATAAATGCCCAACAATTATCTTCAGATTTAAATGTATTTCATATTATCTAAAAGAATTTTACATTTGAGATACTAGTTTGTATTTTTCCTTCTAAAGATTATAATAATGCTTCCATAATAAATTATAAACTTTAATTAAAAGGACTCAAGTGACTACACATAAAATACCTATTCTTAAGTTACATTATCTAATCCTAAATACAAAGGCTTCCAAAAAATGTTATGACTTTTATAATAAGATTACTTTGTTAAAGGAATATTTTAAATATTAGTAATATATTAAAGATATATTTTTAATCCTTTTGAATAGCCATTATCTGGTCAAATCACTATACTAGATGCTACAGAAATACAGTAATAAATAAGATATTTTATTTGTCTTCATGAATGTTACAACATATTGAATTACGAGATTTATGAAAATAATTTATCATAATAGAAAATAAGTAAAATAAGGTTAGCATATGCAAAGAAAAATGATCATATTATTCTGAACATAGGAATTACAGAAGATTTCGTATTATCCATTCACATAATATCTATCTCAGTATAGAGTAGCTATCTGTTTCCATCTCTGTGTCTCCCAGTAACTTGTGGATTTTTAAGAGTAGGGCTTGAATTTCCATCTCAGTATTCCCTGTGACTATAGGATAGCTCTGAGCTAATTGGTTGATCTTCTAGTTTTTAGGTGAATTTATGTATAATTACCCACACCTGGAAGGATAAATGCCAGTTCTACAGAGGCTTCCCCAGAAGAGAGGAAGGTGTCAGCTTGCTCTCACAAATCAGTTGGTAACCTCTAAATCTCAACCTAAGAAAAGCAGTGGAAATGTCTTTGCAGCATAGCTTGAGGATATATTGTAGAATGCTTTGAATACCACACAACTGAATTTGATATTTATACCTTTTGTAAATAAAAGTCCAGATGTGTCTTCATAATAACAAAATCTGAGAGCTCATCAGCCTATTGGGTAACTGAAGTCACATCTAAGTCTGGATTCCCATTGTGAATCCCGTTAACACAATCTTAGAAGAGGAGAAAACTGAACCATAAGAAACCAAAGAAATGGAACTCATTTTGCTCCTGAATTAGATATGCCAGGTCTAGAAATAAAAATTTGAAATAATTGAAGTATGTTTTAAGCCATAACTTTATCAAAAACCTACTATATTTTAGATGGAAATTATATTTCTTAAATGTTTCTATTCCCAAAAGTCATCTATTTTTCCAATTAAAGTGAAGCTCTTTGAAAATATTTCTTCTTTAATTAATTGCATCTTACAAATCTAATATCATTTGAAAAGCAATGCATTAGCTAAAGTGATTTCAAATCTTTTCAAAAAATATTTAATATGTATCTAACACAGAACTCAAAATTGTATTTCAGAAGTGCTGAAGGGAAGGTCTCAGGTATTGAAGGTAAACACTGAGCCTACAGTTCCTCTCCATTGAAGCCCAGGTCAAGGTGAGAATTTATCACAGATTTGAAACCTGGGCCTTTATCAGGCTGTAGATTTTACCATTTGAGTACCTGAGGAAAATATTAATAAAACTTATAGTCATTTTGTGAAATGACATTACTTTAAAAACATATCAGAGATGTCAGATTTTAGGTCCAACTTTTAAAAATTCTTAAAGGAAACAAGAAAAAGCTTAACATAATGAAAAATTAATGACATTTCTTGGATTCATCAGACAGAATATTTGTGGAGGAAAATAGCCATCCCCAAATTTGAGAGACAAGTGACTCCATAAAGTCACAGGTAGCATCTGCTTATTTGTAGCAGAAGCACTGGAGCCATCAACTAGTAGAAATGGCAGGGTGCTAAGTGGAGCTAAAGTCCTCACATTTTCATGAGATTTTTTTTAACCTAGAATTCAGTCATATTTTCACATGAAAATCTGAGAAAGATCCTCCTGTGGATCCTCTTCTTGCTCTAGTAAAGTGAAGACACAGTAATCCTTGTAAAAATGTATGAAGAGTCTTCCCCATAACAAAGCCCACTTTCCAGAAGGAAAGGCTTTCCAGAGCCTTGTTCCAGACCCCATGCCTCTCACCCCAGCTTCTTCCAGGTTATCTGACTGGTGTGGAGGTAGGGATGCAGGTGAGAAAAGCTATGCAAGAAAAAATTCATGTGAAGGTCACAGTCAAAAACATGATCCCATCAAATGACTGTGACTTAGAGGGAATGTTCATAGCATTAAGTACATAGGAAGAAAGACCTAAAATCAATAAGGTTCTGCCTAAGGAAATTAGTGAAAGTAGACTAAACTACACATACACACACAAAGTAACTAAATAAATAAATAGCAGTAGAAAAAAATAAATAAAATACAAAGCAGAATTCAACAAAATAAAAACAGAAAACCAACAGGGAATATCGGCCGAACAAAAAACTTGTCTTCAAAAATATTAAGAAAATTAATCAACCCATAGGTAGAATAAACAAGAAAACAAAAAGATACAAATTGTCTATCTCCAATGTGAAGGAGGGAGTCATCACTACCAACTCCATGGATATTAAAAGAATAAAAATACTAAAAGTTTATGCACACAGATTTGAAAAATTATCAATTCTTTGAAAGATTCAAACTAGGAAAATTTACTCAATAAGAAATAGATAATCTAAATAACTATGTCTTTTAAATAAATTGAATCAGTAACAAATATTCTTCCCCAAGTAATAAACATCAAGCTGATAAGTTTTCATTTGTAAAATGTAGCAAATTTTAAGAGTGAAATAATTCCATATATTCACAATCTGTTCTAGCAGAGGGAATAATTCCTGAATCATTCTATGTAGTCTTCATTACCTTAACATTAAAACCAGATAAAGACTTTGTAATAATGAAAAACTACCAAAAACTCATTGAAATCATTTGAAACCTGGGCCTTTATCAGGCTGTAGATTTTACCATTTGAGCACCTGAGGAAAATATTAATAAAACTTATAGTCATTTTGTGAAATTACATCATGATAAAATAAGAATTGTTCTAGGTAAGCAAACCTATTTCAATACACACAAACTAAGCCCTGAAATCCACCATATCAATTCACTAGTGAAGAAAAATCATGTGGACATATCAGTTGATGCATTAATGCGTATGAATAATTCATCAATTGTTATAAAACTTTTAGCAAACAGATACATGGGCAACTTTTCAACTAGATAACCACATATAAAAACTCATAGTTAGTGAAATATTTAATAGAGAGAAGCCAGACCCTTTCTTCCTGCTAAGATCAGGAACATATGGAAAAGATGTCCTTTCTTTTTTTTTTATTTTTTTTTTTAATTTACATATGACAGCGGAATGCAGTACAATTCTTATTACATATATAGAGCACAATTTTTCATATCTCTGGTTGTATACAAAGTATGTTCACACCAATTCATGTCTTCATACCTGAACTTTGGATAATAATGATCATCACATTCCACCATCATTTATAACTTCATGTCCCTTCCCTTCCCCTCCAACCCATCTAGAGTTCCTTTCTTTTTTTTTCTTTTTGAGAGAGAGAGAGAGAGAGAGATTTTTTAATATTTATTTTCCAGTTTTCGGTGGACATAACATCTTTATTTTATTTTTATGTGGTGCTGAGGATTGAACCCAGCACCCTGCGCATGCCAGGCGAGTGTGTTACCGCTTGAGCCACATCCCCAACCCTAGAGTTCCTTTCTTATCATTCCTATTTAGTGTCACACTTGAAACCCATTCAGCACACCAGGAAAAAGGAATCAAAGACTACATAATGCAAAACAAAAAATGTCTCTAATTATAAAAAACATATTTGTCACTGGAGAAATATAAAACATTGATTTAAAAATGACTCCTGAAAATGTTAAGAAATTATAGCAAGGTCACAGGAGTCATATTGCTAAAGACAAGATTAATTATTGTGTTTTATCAACAAAAAATAACAGAAATTTGGAATTTAAAATAATACCATTTAGAATAGCACCACAAAACTGAAATACTTATGATATAAATTAATAGAATAAGCTAGAAATGATATGAAAAAACTATAAAATATTGATGGAAGAAAAAAAAATCAAAGATTATCTAAATAAGAGATATTATATTTGAGGATTGAAAGAATATTGCTCAGATGTCAATTCCTCAACTGCATCTATAGATTTAAGACAATTCCAATAAAATCCCAGCAAGCTATTTTGTGTATGTCAACAAAATTGATTTTGAAGTGTATATGGAATAGAGAAAGAACTAGAATAGCCAGCTCAAAGATGAAAAAGCACAAACGTGGAGGACTTAGTTTACTTGATTATTCTGGCTCCATATAGTAGTCAAGATATCAAGGTATTGGTGGGGGGAAAAGGCATAAGGGCCAGTGGAAGACAATAGACAGCCTAGAAATAGATCTACCCAAATATACTCAAATGATTTTTGACAAAGGCATAAGGCCAATTCATTGGAGAAAGGAAAGTCTTTTCATCAAATGGTGCCGGAATAAACAGATGGACTTATAAAAATATAAAATGAACATATGACAAACCTGGTAACATACACACTGACAATCCTAGATACTTGGGAGGCTGAGGCAGGAGGATCAAAAGTTCAAGTTTAGCCTCTGCAATTTAGTGAGATCTGTCTCAAAATTAAAATTAAAAAGAAAATAAAAAGGAAAAATCTGAGGCTTTAGTTCAATGGTAAAGTGACTCTGGCTTCAATTCCCAGCACCACGAAAACACAAAACAAAATAAACAACAACAAAAAGAACACCCTATAACTTATAACATAAAGATAACATTAGTGTATGAAAATTAAAAAAAAATATTTAAGAAGTTGGCTGATCTATCCTAGGATGGAATGCAGAGGGGACAAAAAAAAATCTAAATGTATTTTAAATGCATGAAGCAACATCCCTAACAGGGTTGCAGACAAGGATTCTAACCTTAAAAATTTTTGGAAATTAGTAGAATTTATGACTAGAGACAAAAGCAATAATACCAGCACTGTTCTCTATATGATAAGTATCTCCCTCTAATATATGGCTTAGCAATTCTGAAAGTCCTGTGCAAGAATAGTGCAACTGAATGATTAAGCAAATGGACAGAAGAAGAGGGTGGGAAACACATTTCTCACTGGTGGAATAGGACCATAGGCAAAGGAGGAAGCTTGGGATGACTCATGTGGTAACCAGAGTAGAGTTAGAAAGAAAATTAACACATGCTTAGTTTAACACAGATATAGATGGAGATATAGACAGAAGATACATTGATAGATAATAGATAGATATGTTAGTATGCAAACACACATACATCTTGTGCCAACAACTTAGAAGACTTTGAAGCTTCAAGAACCTAGTAAGAATGAGCACACTTAGTGCACAGATCTTGGTTTTTAATACCATTATCCAATTAAAAAAAAAAAAAAAACAAGGTTCTTTGAGAAAAGATTAAATTCTAGGAATGGGATAGAAGAGAATCTAGAGAATCTTGCAGTGCCAAAAAAAAAAAAAAAACTATAAAAAATGCTCAAAAACAAACAGGGTTTTGTTGAAGAGGCTAAGGAGTCAACTGAAAGAGATTTCTAATGGACAGAGCTAAAGTCATTGGAGCAACAAAACTGGAGATACAGTATTAAATTATAGCCCAAAGTAGAAAATAAATATCTGTTAAGGTATACTGATATAAATATGATCAAATAAATAAATAAACAGGGGAGAACAAGCAAATCCTGAAGCAGGATTATTCTAAATATTTAGGTACTTTATCCTTAAGAAGTTAAGGTATTACTTCCTACCCTTTATATCTGAGCTGTATTTGATTAATTTCTTCTGAAGGGTGTAGTTTGGAAAGGAGGAGAAGGAATAACTTTACAGCAGAGAAACCTGACAAACACTACCCAAGCCCTGTTGTCAAGATGAACATCAGCAATGTTAAGCCAAACTGATGGCATGGACCCTTGATCTGATGTGATGAGGATGGCATTTCACTATATCCACACTGTCATCATGAGAAGCACATTGAACCAATCTCAACTGATGACATTCTAAAAAACACAGGACCAGTAATCCTCAGAATTACCAAGGTCGTCAAAAATAATCAAAATTTGAAAACTCCTCCCAATGAGCAGAAGCTTGAGGAGATACATGTAATGTGGTATCCCAGACACACTTTGTTACGTCCCATTATTAGTAATTGAGGGAACAGGAGTGTGTTAGACGCTCTCTGCTTTTCTTTTTTACTTTGGAAATATTTCTGTAAATCGAAATCTGTTCTAAAAGAAAAAAGTTTATTTTTAAGAAAACCATGCTCTTTGAAGCTGAGTACATATTTATGATCTGAAATATCTATGAATAGATCACATCACATTCCAGCCACTGAAAGTTTTTATCCTAAAGGCTTCAACTCCATTAAACATGAAAAATGTTCAAAATGCACAGTCCATTACAATTTTATGTCAAAAACTAAGCGCCATAGTCTTCTCAAAACAATTTTTAAACAATTTTTACTTATAAAAACAAAACCAATGTTTGGCAATTTCTGTCAGATTAAATTTTACATTGCTTTTAATCTTCATTGCTTATATATGAAATACATTGCAGGCATGGGAACAAAATTCACTTGGACAAGTAAATGACTTTATGCTGTATATTTCCACACATTAATAGCATCATTTGCATGCTAAAGCCATGGAATTTTTATTCTGCTGTGGCCACAAAGGATTAATTTAATGAATTAAATAGTCTGTATTGCCTTCTGAGAGAGAGAAGGTTAAAAGGTACATTTTGCTAAATATTTAAAATCTTTAACCTTTGTAGTATAGATCGCCATGATTTAAAAAAGAGACACAGGGAGAGAAAAGATAGGAACTTAAAGGATAATTGCATCTTGCTTGAATTTTTTTCCTTTTTTGAGTTCAGAGGTAATTAACATGATTCATTGAACTGATCCACAATATTTTCAAATAATGTTATAATTCTGTTATGGAAGAATTTCTAATCATGTTTATCACATGTACATAGAGGAGACAGTTTTACATGTGTGCAGGTACTACAAAAACTTACATGCCTCTCTTCAGTAAATTTGTGACCACCTTAGAACTTACTTGCTTCTATTTCTAAATGAACAGCTTTCGTGTTTTTATTTAATTATTAATTTGGTCATTTATAGAAATATAAAATCTATCTTTGAATTTGTGTTTTTGGAACTTCTGTATCAATTTATTAGCTGATATCTGGTATTCTCATCACAAACTTTCAAATACAGAGGAAGCTCATATACCAAAGGGTTTTGGAAGGATGGTAACTATATATAGCATCAAATCATTTATTTTATTGGATACAATCTTGCCCTACAACAACTATATTATAACAGATCTACCAAATATCCAAGATGGTTGAAGCATCCTGTAAATATCTAAAGTAATAAAGAAATTGAAAAAAAAAATCACTTGGCAGGAAAGATGAAAAATCAGTTTAAGTGGAAAATTACCTTATAAAGTGAGTTTTGTATTCTTGATATAAGGGCAGAAAAATATCTGGGTTCTATTGCATAATAATAAACTACAAGGATTTAAGATAATGTATTTTTGAATCATTAAATATAATCTAGCTCATAATGTTTCAATTTAGTATTCCATTTATCACTTAGAAAAAAGGTGGCCCCCATTTTATTTTTCCATCGATTTTATCCCTTTATATCACAAATATATACATGTTAACACATAAAAGTATTAAAAATTACTTTTAAAAGATCAGCAGGCTACTGAACATATTGTAACTCCTTGCTGTCCACAGATAGTTCTTATCTCTGCTGTCCCTCTGGTCTCTCTCCAGAAGCTGTGAGTCAGGAACCTCAAGCTCTGAGCCTTTGCTCAGAGTCTTTCTGCTCCAGCCAAATGAGCAAATTCTGTTGAGGGATTACTGTTTGTCTCAATCAGACCTCTAACCCCATTCATAAGCAATACTTTTGTGTCTGTCTTTTCCTCTGTATTTGGGTTGTGTTTGGCTCATCATTTTTTTTCTTGAAAACTGCACATTTTAGGTAAATTACTGCCACAACCTTATACATATTGTTTTAATCTGCCTTTCCAGAGCTTGATTTTATTGTTGTTGGCTTCTTTATTTGCACAATGACTTGGCTAAAACTTTTCCACCGAAGCCTCTTCTTCCTGCTGTATGAAGCTTGAGTTCACACCTTCTTGGGTTTAGAGTTGGGTTTGTGCGCAATCTTCATGGGACAGCAGTTGTTTTAACAGGGCCTTCTGTCTCTTTTCATGATCTCTCTGTTAAGCTCTCTGCCTCTATTGGTATCACACCCAGATGTTAGTCTTCACTAATTATGTCCTGGGGAATAAATCACTCTATAGTATGGTCCAATTAAATTTGAACAGGAGTAGACTTTGAGGCCAAACTTGGAGGTTAATTTTTGCTCTAAGAGAACATTTCTTAGCCATCTCCCTGGTTGTCTTGATAAAAGAGCTGGCCTGCAGTTTGGCTAGCTTCACCACTCGAGTTTATAGCCTCCTCTTAATTGTTTATCACTCAAATCTCTGTTGTTTGGGGAGTATTCCTTACTCTTGAAATTACCCACACTCTATTTTAAATAGAAGTAATTCCTTTGGTGAAAGCTCTGGGGTCCTCTGTGTTTACTGACTATTTCTTCCCTTGAACATCTTTGGATCGCTACTGTAGACCTAAAGATGGGTGGGGCCCATAACTTCTGTTCTCAGCTGGCTTCTGATAGCTTTTCAGTCTGCACTGGTGAACTAGGGTAGAGATGATGAGGAGTCCAGTGTTCATGGTCTGTCATGCCTGGTAGAGCATATGCCCTCAGAGTAGAGACTAGTAGAGAAGGCCCCTGTCAACTCATCCAACAGTTTATCCTCTGCAACTCTGGCTTGGAGGGTATCAAAAGGACTGGTTCCTCCTATAAGATGCAGTGCCCCTGATTGGGACCTGAGGGAAGAGGAAACTCTATTTCCTTGGCTATGTCCACCCAGAGTGGTAGAGCTGCTGTCAAGATGAGATGGTGGGGAGAGTGAAGGGATGTCACTCAACTTCCAGAAAAGTTTTTCTTCCTATATATGCTACATGCCTTTAGGACAATTTCCAGAGATTTTAAAAAGTGTGTGTATGCACAAAATACATATCCATGAATGTATGTATGTGCACATATAGAGATAGGGATATTCACACATGTATAGATACATACATACATATACACCTTACCCTGAAGAGCAGTTCCATGGAGCTCTCCATGCTGCCATTCTAGATATGGAACCCCTGCTGGTCTTGAAGCTATCAACAGTCGTACCAGGATCCATTAGTCACATGCTTTCCTTTAACCAGTTCAAGCAAGGATTCTGTTACAGCTCCAAGTTGGTGGGTTCAATCAAGGGGACATGAGAGACTAGGCTTCAAGCTCCAAATAAACTTTTGCCCTTGTACAACTTGGGGCTTCCTGTGGTTTACATGCTTAGAGCTCTAGTTTTCAGTAGAGCAGGATATTCCAATTTTACACGTGGTCAACAGGGTCATCTCACCCAAGAATTTTGTGTTCTTGCCCTTTTCTTTTTCCTTTCTAGTAAACTACTTGAAATATATGTTTAAATTACCCATTCCTTTCTTACAAAATAGCTAGCTACCTTGCCTGCACCAATCTAAATTCTGAAAACAAATAATGTAGCTCCCTCCCCACTCATGGTTTATGCACTTCAAACTTATTTGAAATCTGTACCCTATAGCATATTTCAGACTGCCTAAGGTTTGTGTCTCTGGAGTTGCAACTCTGGATCAAATAATTCTCTTTGTTTCTTAATCAGTTTGTACCTGTATTTCTCTTAAGAGTCTATATCCCCAAAGTCTGACTTAAATAGCAAATATGTTTAGCAACTTTCTAATCTCTTAAAGCATTTGGAAATATGAAACGGATTGTATCTGTAGACAATATTAAAATTTTAGCTTATTTTACTTATAAAATATGATGGTCTTAATGAATAAACAAAATGTAGTATATCCATAAAATAAAATGTTGTTAATCATGTAAAAGGAAGAAACTTCCAACTCATGGCTCAACCCAGATAAGCTTCAAACACATTATGCTATGTGAAAGAAGTCAAAGGCAATAGATTACATATTCCATAAATCCATTTATAAGGCAAACTTATAAAGACATAAAGTAGATCAGTCACTGCCTGGGATTTGAAAGGTCATGGAGATAGACTACAAATGGGCATAAGGGATCATTTTGGTGTGATGAAAATATTTGAAACTAAAATTTTGATGATGATCTCAAAACTCTTGTAAATTTGTTAATATTACAGAATTGTACTTAAAATGGATGAATCTGTATTATGGAAAGCATACCTTAATAGAGTTTTTAAAATATAATTGTCTTACATGACTCCATAACTCCTATGTTTTGCAGAGTCTAGTGTATCACATGTTCAATAATGCTGATTAGATGAATGAATGAGTAAACCAATGAAAGATCAGCTTCTTGATCAGCTGGTAGGAACAACAGCAGAGAAAAACTCAAGCAGCTCTAGGTCTGTATAAGCTCATCATACACAGTAAGGAACAAATGACATACACAACATGCAGATGATGGGAGACTGGAACAAATCTGATCTTGGGCTAATGCTAATCATCTGGTAGGTGGTTACTTTAGTGCCATTTTACCCTCCACAACCCAACCCATTTTGATCTAAGGGAAAATGGAGGGAAAGAAAGATGGAAAGCTGAAGAAAAAAAAAAAAAAGAAGTCTCCAACATGCCACCCATGCTTCAATCAAAGGATGCCATTACTTTCTAAATTTGTATTGTTATCTAGGTTTTCATGTGAAGCAACTGCCTGTGCAAACAATTTTATAAAAACAACTTTGGGTAATCATGTGGATTATGCTAATCGATTTTTTTAAAGAGAGAGAGAGAGAGAATCTTTTTTGTAGATGGACACAACACAATGTCTTTATTTTTATGTGGTGTTGAGAATCAAACCTGGGTCCTGCATGTGCTGGGTGAGCACTCTACTGCTGAGCCACAATCCCAGCCCAATGCTAATCAATTTTAAACACATTATTTCAGGAATGCTTCACCTCCAGGTCAGCCTTAGTACCCTTAGTTTACCCATATCACAAGACCCACACATGTTACATTAAATTGGGTCAAGCAGAGACTTTATCATGCATAATTCTACTACCAGGAATATACTAGTTGCTAAATAAATATTGCATGATTTAGTGAAGTGCTAGAGTTACTAAAAAACAATACCAAAAAAAATCAGTATTGTAAACATAGCTTACATCTCTTAATGAGCTGCACAAAGCATAATATCCATTTGATGATTTGCTATAAATTTCATTACCCTGTTATACCCACACTGAAATATAAATACTTTAACAAACTAACCAAATAATAAGTGACAGGTTTTACACTGATATCTGTTCACAGAACCATGTTGCCTAATCAAAAGCCAATATGAAGGTCAATGTGAAAACTAATTTTTTCCAACTCAAAGCATTATAAAGCTCAGCTTCTACTGATAACATAAAACCAGTTAAAATGCATTCCTCTAGTTAACAAAATATCCAATGTTTCCCTCATTAGTATATTTCAAAGCTTTTGGTTTTTCATACTATCAGTGCTTTAGCCATCTAGGTTCTGACCTACCAGCAGACAAGAACCAGGTATCTTGTGGCTTGTGCTTTTCGTTAATATAGGCATTTCCTTCCCATTCAGTGAGAAGAAAAAAGAGAGGAAGTGAAATTTAAATGAGAAAGTTTTGCTATTTGATTACAATGCCAATAAAAAATTTGATATGGATTGAAGTTGAAAAGTACTGCTAAATGCAGTTTTTCAATTATCTATGAAGTTCAATTATCCAGGGATCCCTCTCCTTTATTACAATAAATAACTGTGAGTTAATGTAACTTTTTTGTATAGAATTTAAATTTCACCATGCTCAACTTCATTATCTGGAACTGGACTTTCATTTCCAAATACTAAAGGGGTTTTAGGAAATTGCATTATTGTTATTTTTTTCCACTTCTTTGAAAAAAGCTGGCAAAAAGGGTTTCATGCATCAAGAAAACAGTAAACCAAAAAGATTGTCAGATAGCCTCTTTTCAGCACTTTATATTTTTATCATGTTTCTGAAAGTTGGTAGCTATGATAATAGGAAAACATTTTGAGACATAAGAACATGCTTACAAATATATGCATATGCACGTAAGCCAACAAAGTTTGAAAGAATTTCTTTTTTTTAAGAATTTCTAAAATGAAATCATTAAGTAGGAAAATATTCTATAGACATTTACATCTTTTTGTATGGACATATGACATCAGAGTGTCTTAATACAACTATGATGGTTAAGAACCTGGGCCAAGTGTTTTGATCGTGGCTTTCAGCAAGTTGTTTTACCAATTTGAGATTCAGTTTCCTTCAGGGTAAAAAGGGCATGACAAGAAGTTATATAGAATCAGATAAAATACCTATTTATAGATATGAATATATTTTTATACATACATGCATCTATATCTATCTATGTATCATCTATCTGTTATCTATCTATTTATCTATCAATGTTAGCATAGTGCCTTATACATAACTAATTGGAAAGTAGTTTCACTGAGGTGATTATTACCCTCTTTGATTTCTTACTTTCCCTCCTGCCCATTTAAAGTCAGCTGAAAATTTGTCAGTTTCTGTACTGTCTCTTAAATTTTTCCAGTGCTCCTTTTCCCTGATACTATTCTTGTGAAAAGCACAGTTCTATTTCCTGCTTTGTTGCAACTGTCCTTGTCTTCTCCTATCTTTTCTCCTTTAATTTACTTCCAGGTCCTAGAAGAGGTTTCTTTAAAGGAGAGAGTTGATCAGGCATCATGGAAGAAATCTTTCATACCTCACCCTATATCATTAAAATCAGAACTCACATTGGCATTCAATGTCACAGTGTACTGTAGCATTCTCACCCCCTGTGCTTTCTTTCTTCTTCCTCTCATCCATCACCCCAAAACATATCCTAAAGCATTCTATCTATTCAATGACAAGTTATTAATTTCCCCAATTCACAACCTTGGTTTGAATTACTCTCATTGTCTTTAAAATCCCTCCTCTTTATGGTGTGGCCTGAAACACCCTCTAGGTACCTCATTCTGAATTTGAGCACTATACAAGGTCTCCCCAGACACTGACTTACATTTATCTTCCAGAAGTCCTACTGTGCACCTGGGTGTGTCTTCCATTTTCTGGAACATGACATCAAATATCCCTTTTGCTTATCTGAAGATTCTTTGAATTGACCAATATTATAGTTGAATGTTTGATTTCCCAGCACAATGCTGACATGAAATGGGAACTTTCAAATTACTTAGTCATGCTCTAGAAATCTTTTCATGCCAGAAAGTCTCATCTTCACTAGAATGCCAGCTTGAGCAAATTATCAAAGTCCTATTTATACAAGAGGGTATTTGAACAATCAGCTCTCTTACCCTTTACTCTAACAAAAGTATCTCAAATGTTTGCCTCTCAGGAGCACTCCACAGCCTCTCTTGATTGAATACTCTTTCTCCATTATGATCCAGTTGAATTTTGCATCTTTCCTAGAACTCTGACCATGTAATCATTTTTTTCTGAGTGTTTTATATTTGTGCCTTTTATTCTCACCATATCACATATCTTAGGTAAAATTCTTTCCATGGTATCTACATCACAGTATTCCACATAGATTAATGATAAATTGAGTTGTGCACTGAGACCATAACCTAATATATATAAATTTCACACTTTTGAAACTGTAGACATGGATATGCAGATACATGGCAGCGTAGGCGATAATATCAATGCTCAATTACAGATAAGAAATTGAGAAATTAACAGAAATCATGAAATTACCATATGCATTCATCTTCTCTTCCCCAAACTGAAATTATGGTATTATTCATTAAGAAAAAAACTGTCTAAATTTTAAAAAATGTGGTCATATTTAAAAATGCCACATAGTTTGTTAGAAGGATGTAGAATTAAATATGTAAATGAGGAAGTATATATAAAATATATGAAGTTAAAATTGTTTCAAAATAACAAATCATTATTACTTTTTTATATATAAAATTTATAAAATACATATTATATAATCTCTAGGAGTATTATGAACATAATATAAAAGCACAGAACAGGACTGAAAGAATATATGCCAGAGAAGTCATTAATTATCTTTGAGGAAAATCAAGAAATGGACTAGGATTAGATGTGGTGGTCATGAAACTAACCTTTATCTCTTTTTAAAAAAGTTTATACAATATTTAGACTTTTATAAAAAGGAAAAACGTATTCTGCCTCTAAACAAGATTGTAGAGTTCAAATCCTATCTCTGCCATTTACTACTTATGTGAATGTAATTACCTATGGGAAATATTTCTTCACCAATTCTATTTATAATACAAACTTGTAAGTAGAAGTAGCTTCATGGGCATGCAAATAATTTGTGAAAATTGAATCTTGTATTAAGGAGTATAATATTTAAATGGGAGAGATACATTCCTAATCCCCCAAACATATAATATACTGTTTAGATGTTCCATATTACAGAGAGGATGTTTATATAAACTATATATTAAAATCTAAAAATGAAAGTTAATTGTATCAATTTAGAGGTACATGTGGATTTTAGCCATGAATTTCATTACATCCTTAGATTAGACCATTTTTCATATACAACTAATATAATTATGAGATCTTTAAATGGAAAATTCAGCAAAAAATCAATAAATGGAATGATTTTCCATTGAACACCCTTTCTCGTGTATAGTTACATCAACTTTCTACCCCTGGCTACATTTTTTCTTACAAAAATGTCTTCTTAATAGTTGTAAGTTTATTTCCATTATTATTACCTCCAAAGTTTAGAAAACTCTGACCAAATAGCAAAATTATGTTGTAAAATATAAATGCATATAACATGGTAGAAAAATTGCTCAGATGATAACTCTGAGAGGAATCCTAGATAATACCTGTGTTATGGTTTGGATGTGAGGTGTCTATAACTTTAGGCTAATCAGTGAGTTAATCCTGAAGTGGGAGGGTGTAACTGGAGGGAGTAGGAATTGGGGCATGGTTTGGAGTATATATTTGTACCTGGAGAGTGGAGTTGCTGCTTCCCTCTGCCACACTCTCCTCTCCCACCATGATGTTCAGCCTCACCCCAAACCCTGAGAAATAGAGCTGGTCTTCTATGGCCTAAGGCCTCTCAAACCGTAAGCCCTCAAATAAAATTTTCCTCCCTATAGTTGTTCTGGTCAGATCCTTTAGTAACAGTAGCGAAAAAGCTGACTAAAACAACCTGCTTACTGGTATGTAAAGGAAAGAGAAGAATGACTCATTAGCCCCCAACACTGCTACTTTATTTTACATTTCTAGTTTAAAAATGAGTCAGGGCATGGCGTGTGATCCCAGCTACTCTATTCTGCTGTACTCCAAGTTAAAGGCCTAAGCAACTTAATGAGACCCTGTCTGAAAATAAAGAATAAGAAGGGCTGGGGATGTAGCTCAGTGGTATAGCACCTCTGGGTTCAATTCCCAGCACCACACACACACACACACACACACACACACACACACACACACAAAGTCAGTGCCAATTTGGAATATCAGCTCTTGTTTTGCTCAGACAACATCATACCTTAAAAACTTGCAGTCTCCACCCTTTGATGTTGTTTTCCTTGATGTTTTTGTGTTATTAAGAAATTCTGTTACTGAAAATATTTCTGATCAGCATCATTACCCAATATTTCCTCAGTATACAATACAGGATAAGAATTGCACCTGGTACTGGCACTATGGATAGTAATAAGTGACATTCCTTGTCTTTGTCAAACTCACAATCTCGGGAAAAAATAACTAGGCAAGCAGGTAATTTCTTGCTACAGTAAATAATGCAAAATTAAAACTAAATGCAAACAACACTAATGATTTTATATATGTCATTGAACTTCCCCCCCCAAGAGTCTTTTTCTGGCTAATCCTATTAGTTTTCTATTTTTTCATCTAACCTGATCTATATATGGAGTCCAAAATTTTCTCCAAAATTTATAGCGAGGCTAATACAATGAGAGAATGAATTCAGAAGAGGATTTCCTTTGAGGTTCTGACTTCTCTTAGATCAGAAGACTTGGCTAGATCTTAATTAGCATAATGCTTTTTGTCATGAGCCACAGGATGTCTCTAGCTCAAAACCTGAGCATTTAAGAAGCAGTTGAGGATCAGGGAGGATTATCATCCTGTGGACACCTGTTATAAATCTGAGTAAGCGAAGCCCTGGCAATATCACTTTCCAAGTATTCCTATTTGATAAAATCAGGCCTGACCACCACCTTGTGTTCCTGCCAAGTCTATTATGTATAATTTTTAGTTGATGTAATTCTCTTAAAGCCAAACCAGAGTGCTGTGCTGTAAATAAAACTCACTCTTTTTCTCAGCAGGCAGCAGTGTGATTACTCTTACCAACTTTATTTCCCTACCCCTGACAAACTGTGCATGCCATGGAGAAGGTGCTTGGGTGTAAGAGGAAAAGAATAGAGCATTCCTGAACTATAATGATGTGTACTTTATCAAGCCAGGGACTTACACAATCAAAGAAATAGTAATTGCCTAATAGCGTGTCAGGTGACCATCGAGTTTTACATATAAAAGAATTCAGAATCATAATACATAACAAGTAAAAGTGGCATTTTCAATATCACAGCTGGATTAGAGCAACCTACTATTTAGTCTACTATTTCCATGTGAACACTGAGCTCCTGTGTCAGATTTTTCATCTTGCCACAAATTTGTGCTACTTGGACTTTTCAAGTTATAAATAAGCACTCTGGTAAATAATTTCAAGTAAACGATCCTGATCTTGGATTTTTCACCCTTTCTATCCTCTGAGCCCCTGTTGTGCTTGCAGTTTGAATCACTCAACCCAGTACTTAAGTATAAGCCTTAAATTTGGTTCTTCGAGATACAACAGAGTCTTCCATTTTTGTGTTGCCACACTGAGAAACCTAGCAAGTACTGGCACTAGTAAATTGCTTCTGTTTTATTTTGTGGTGCTGAGGATTGAACCCAAGGTCTTGTGCATGCTAGGCAAGTGCTGTACCACTGAGCTAAATCCTGAGCCCATCCCAAGTTCCTGACTTGTTATACTCACTACTGGAATGGGCATAAAATAACAACAGGAAAGGATTTGAGCCCACTTTGTGGAGGACAATCAAGTCATCTTCAAAGGAACAGTAGGTTCTTGGCTGAAGGAAGAAACAAACTGTTAATGTTAAGATAATATCCTTTCTTTCTGCTGAGGAGACACTATACATTTTAAAGGCAACAAAACATTAAAGACCACAGTGAAAAAAAAATGTCTGCTCAGAATTAGAAAATATCAGTGGCCCATGACTTTAAAAAAGCACCAAAAAATTCAACAATGTTAATGAATGTACCAATTAAAGAGACTAAAAGTTAAGGAAATCATATGGTGGTTTTACAAACACACTGAAAATAACATAAAAAATTCTACTACTTATTGAGTGCCAGTATTGAGTCTCTATGACATTATGTTTCACAGCCAACCAGGGTCAAATAATAATTTACTTTCTGATATATTCTAGCCCACCTACATATGTATTAAAGGAAATAGATACTTCCTATTCTCAATAAAAAGTAACTAATTAGCAGGCAAGAAAAATAATCCTTATGTCTAATGTGTATTGAGCTATTAATTAAATCCATACTATTTTGAGGTCCAGGATAAAGTTCTTCTGTATCTGAAGTAGGAATTGGATAGCTGTCAAAAAGTAAATTAAAATAAATAAAAATTCTGTGGGTTTACATAATTTTATCCAATCCCAAATGACCCTTTTAGCTTAATTTACCCTTGAAGGAAAATCAGTTCTGTTTTCCCTTCCCTGTGATTTGCCAGATAATTTATAAAAATATTTTATGGCATTTTAAGTCCTAGGCAAAGGATCAACATGACTCCTCATCCACTCCTCCTTTCCTTCTTGGCAATATCTCTTACCACTAAAACCAATGTGGTTTCCATTCAGTCCCTCAGGCCACTCACTTCTCCACTTTGAAAGGTAACTCCACAAGCCATTAGACCACTTTGACAAAGAATAATAATTCACCTCAATGTACCCTTCACATCTGTTAAATAAATGAGAGTAAGGTGGGTGCTCCTTCTGTGCTACAGTTCAGCTCCTAACTCAAGCAGTTGTGAAAGTTAAAGTAGAGAGCCAGCAATTGCATGGCCACCTGCTGTTCTTTGTGACAGCCGCCACTGCCCCTTGACACTGAAGTGCGTGGTACTGTCACCTGATAACCAGGCAATCCAGAAGTTTTGGGGTATGTTAATGAATGTACTGCAATGTACAGCGGTCTGCAGATTTATGCTGTCATTCTGTTACCAAGAGTAAAAGCTAATAACCTCTGCTTCCAAATGTATGTTTGCAAAACTGTCAGGCCAAGGTGGTTTTACTGCATTATTAAAAATAGTTGCCTTTTCCAACTCCGGCCATGGCTTAGTTTTATGATTTTAGATTGAAATCAAAGTGAACTATAGTTCTTAGGATTGCATGTATGAAGAAAAGTAGCTTTGGTTTCTCACAGGGGAATGATGTATCATAAACATATTTTTATAAGCCCTACCCCACTCCATCATCAAGATTCTCTAATTTATAAGCACTAATGATCTGTTATTCAAGCGGAAATGTTGTTGGTTTTATGGTTTTTGCTTATTATTCAGAACAATGGTCTCATGACTATGTAACATCTCATATTCCACTCAGGGTATCTAGCCCAAGAGAAGTTGGATATGCTTTTTCTCTTATTTGAATTGTGAAATTATGTCAATCTGAATCAGACTTAATCCTTTATAAAATTTATGTACATGGATTGCTGTCTGACTGATTAAAAACAGAAATTATTTAATGAGAAACTATATAAATTGAAAGTAATACCATACACAACAAACTCATCAGAAATACACATGGGCTTTTGGCACAAACACAAAGTGTCATGCTTTCTGCTCTCATGGGACTGTCCTTTGACAGGCAGAACCTATCAACCCTAGGACACAGTATGGTAACTGAATTGAGTAAGATAAAATAATTGGGTTGGAATTTATTTTTATAATATGGCAATGGAGCTCTTCCTATTTTTAGTTCAGGAGGAAATCTGATTCCAGTCTAATGTAGTTGATTTGTCCTGTACACTTGTTTTTTTATGGAAAACTTGCAGTGAATGAGTTGAAGGGAAACTTGTACGATTCATAAATACTCTAACATGACTACACTTGTCCCCTGCACTCTTAGAGGCTAGAATTTACAGATAGATACCCAGGGATCCTGTGATGATGCATTGGATTAATTCACCAGCCTCTTCCTTCTTTAGTTTCTGAGCGACCAAATCTTTAAAGCTGACATAGGGGAGAGTGGTGATGTATTGGATTAATTCTGTACCCCTCACTTTCATTTTCAGTCCCATGTGTTTCAGAGGACATTTGTCTCCATCTCAGCCACATCACACCAAGCCTTTGATTTGTCAGCTCATCTGGTCAAACACCACTCAAAACAAGAAATGCTCAGAGAGAAGAGCCCAGCTCAAGAGCCATACTCCATTTCTACAGTTGCCTTCTGCTTTCTCAGAATCAGAATTGTGCCTCTATAGTTCCCTTTCCCCAATCCATCAAGGTTTTAAAGTGATAGTTTGGGGCATTCACACACACACACACACACACACACACACACACACATACACAAATGAATGTATAGGTAGTATATATTGCAGGTTCTATTTAATGCTAAACATCAACTTTTCAAAGCCCCTAGATTTTTCCTCAGAAATCATTCTTTTCTGCTGTGTAATAGCTCCACCTGAGGCTGTAGATTAGGTGTTTCTCCAGGTCTTTGTGCTATAGCAGCATGGAATATAAGTTTATTATGGAAAAAAAGCAAAGAGAGATCAGGGAAAAAAAAAAAAAAACAGTAGCTGGTGTTGTACCTCAGTGGAAGAGCACTTGCCTAGCATTTATGAGGCACTGGATTTAATTCTCAGCACCACATACAAATAAATAAAATAAAGGTTCACCAACTACTAAAAAATATTTTTTTAAAAAAACCAGAGCACTACACACAAACTCAATCCTCACCTTCCTTGAGATATTCTGAAACTAACTAGCATAAAGCAAGTAATATTTGCGGTTTGTACATGAAAACACTTCCATGTATAGTAGTTTACATAATCCTCATATCAAAAGGAAGTAAAGTAATTATCAGTCTCCACCTACATTTATACGTGAGCCTTTTACACATTAGGTAACTCATCCATGGTCACTGGATTTTAACCAGTTTTTGTGAATCTGTATTATTCTCCTAAACCATACTGTTCACCAGAGAAAGAGTAATTTGGTTTCAAAACAATAAAATAAAGATTAACATCACATAACACAGGCAACATACACTGTTAGCTATGATCTATTGGACATTTCCAGCACACTAAAGCAAGCAGTGGGTATCTGCATGAAATATGTATATCATTGCACTTAGGAAGAGGAAATATGAACCCTTTTAGAATATGTATGCCAAGCACAGTGTATGATGCTCCCTACAGTTGCCCTTTCGTGAAATTCACACTATAATCACATATTCTACATTTTTCTTTGAGATGACAATCTCCACAAATGGAAACAGCAACAGTTCTCTTAAATATAGACATAAAGAAGGTAAATAAGGTCTAGCTTTCCATTCTAGATTCTGGGCGATTTCAACTCTAGAGTTTCTAGATTGCTTAGGACTCTACCAGAAGCCTCTACTTCATTCTATGAACAGCACCTGCTAAATTAAGCTCATGTTTTAAACATTGATTCTTTGAAAAGTGTCTGGAGTACCCGACTTATGCCACCAGATACCTTAGTCTTACAGCATGGCACTGTGGAAGGAAAATTGTCCAGTGATGAACTGGTAGGCTGTGTAGACATATGGTCATCGTGAAAAAAAATACTTTGTGGGTAGAGCAAAAACAGGAAATAACATCAAGAGTCATGCACAATTATAAAGAAGAAGTAAGCGACTCTCTGGTGAAACAGAGGAAAAAGGTGAGTTTCCCAGAAAGAGCTCCACCAGGGGCAGTATGAAATGTTGAAAACAACTACTGTTCCAGAAAGTCTGGTTTCCCTATGTACTAACTACAACATAAAAATGAATTGAAATTCAACAAAATTGAATTCAGAAAATTCATTTAAATGCCAGAGACTTGTCCCTATATTATTGTTAAAAATCTCTTGAGCCAGATGTAACAGTGGATGCCTGTCATCCCAGCAACTCAAGAAGCTGAGGCAGGAGGACCTCAAGTTCAAGGTCAGCCTCAGCGCTTTAGTGAGGCCCTCAGTAACTTAGCCAGACTCTGTCTCAAAATAGAATAAAGTAAATGTACTGGTGATGTGGCTCAGTGATTAAACACTCCTTGGTTTAATCCATGGTTTAAAAAAAAACCTCTTAAGACACAAGCTATTTTAAAAGACATGTATTAGTGGGGTTGGGAGGGGGAGTATGGGAAGATTAGAGGAACTCTAGATAGGATAGAGGGGAGGGAGGGAAAGGGAGGGGGCAAGGGGGTAAAAAAGATGGTGGAATGAGATGGACATCATTACCCTAAGTACCTGTATGAAGACACGAATGGTGTGAATAAACTTTGTATACAACCAGAGATATGAAAAATTGTGCTGTATATGTATAATATGAATTTTAATGCATTCTGCTGTTATATATAACAAATTAGAATTAAAAAAAAACTTTAAAAAAGACATGTATGGTATACATGAGGATGGAGGGGAAAGTGTGCTATAAAATGCTCTTGCAAATATAACTTTATGAAAACAGAGTTGACTACATTGGTAATTTTGCATGCACTTTATTCAGTGTTAATAAAAGAAATGTTTGATTATATGTATAATGACAGCACAGTAATCATTTTTCAACTTCATATTTAAATTTGAATGAACTATCATTTCATCAAGTCCATAATATGTTTGTAACTAACATTGTATCTTTGGCCTTAGTCAAACTTCTATAATTTAGGTGGCTTTGCCGTCCTCCTCACATAAAAACATTCAGAGAGTGATTTGGCTCTTGTCATAATGTTCTATCATGGTTTGTTTGTTTTGCTTTGTTTTGCTTCATTCTGTTTTGTTTAACTGTGTAGGTCTACTGGCCACTACTGCAATGTTTAAATTAGGCTCATGCTGGCCTCTGTTAACAAAGATTAAGGATGACTCATGTCCTGATTGCCTCTGGGAAATGTTGGGTAAAAGGAAAATAAGCACTTTTGGCAGCAAAGTGATCCATCTACTCAGAATAACTGCCCCAGATAAATGAGCTCTGAAATGGGGAGTGATGAGACTTCCTATCATTAGGTAGGCCAACAGGAGGGCCTTACCTGCAGTCTCTCTGTTTAATGTAAAAGAAATTTTCTTAAGAACTTGTCAGGCAACAGGATGGTGGAATGAAGTGCATCTCCAACTGTGTCCATAACAGGCAGGCCCTAACCATTAGTCATTTAGTATGCAGAAAGTTGGGAAAGAACATTCTATTCTCTGCCAAGTTATCAAGTCAAAATACAGGTGAGGTGATGGGTAATTGTGGAGACCTTAATGCTATTTTTATATAGAATTCAAATAAAAAGGAAAAGTAAAACCTACATGATTTCTATTTATTTTACATTCTACCACAGTTGAGGCTGAGGAGTGGGAGTAGGAGATATTTAACTTGGCCTCAGGAAACCTGCATTATAGTCTTCTTAAATTAAATTGAAATGTGATCTTTGGAAAATCTGGCTTAAGGACATTTTCAATTATAACATTGTATCGTTCTTGATTTATATTCCTGGTAACTAAAAGAGAAGCCACCATTGTTCATGTTCTGGCCAATTCCATGGCTATTTCTATTCTACATCTGTCCAGAAGGTCAAAAGCAGAGTCTAAATTAGGGCATCTCCAAAAGACAAACAGCATGGGGCATGTTCAATATCAGCTTATTCAGGATGCACCAAAGACATGTTCTAAAATTTATCCTATGACTAAGCCTTGAGTAGAAACTTTAAAACAGTCCTCTATTTTCAGATCTCTTTATTTAATGTTTTATGGAATCCGAGAACTGTGGAGCAGAGAGAATCACTTTTCTTTTCAGTCAACACGATGCCATGACAACCATTTGAAATGTGGAAGATTGTCAAATCAACAATTGTTTTGTCTACATGATGCCAAATAACCACAAGTTTGATTGATATGTTTTTTTAAGTACAAATTTGTTCAGTTGTTGTAGCATGTAGATACATGCCTTTTAATAATCATAGTTTTTATTTTCTTCACAGGGTACAAATCAGTTTCAAATATATAATCTCATTTTTGTTCTGATCTTCCCAACCACCTCTGGGCTATCAGTACTACAAGGATTATATTTATTTTGCAAATGAAGACTGTAAGTGGGGCTTCCATTGTGCAGGTATAACTGTCTCAATGAATTTGTCTTATTTTCTCCAAATGACACGTAAGACAGAACAATGATTTGCATATTGAGTAATAGTAATTTTGCCTGACTCAACTAAAGTGCTCAGTAAATGGTATTTAGTACAATTTTGTTGTTTTCCATTATCAACAGTGGGGTCTCCACTTTCATACTTTCCTGCTGATGACTGTCCTTCTAGCTATAGATATACTTTGAACCTCATTCACCTGAACATTGGAGGTTCTAGAAAAACAAAGTACTTTTCCATTGGGAACCCAAGTTTGACTTGTTCACTTCAGTAAAAGATAGATATTCAGTAAAAAAAAAAAATAGAATTCCATTCTAACAGATTGATTCTACTGAAATTTAACTAACATTATAAAGATATTGAGGCTTAAGAAAGTAATTTGGTCAAGACCACTTGATGGGAAGTATTATAAGCATGAAACCATATCTATGTCATTTGAAAAGCCATTCATCCAAACACTTTTAAAAATATATTTTTAGATTTAATGTCAAACTCTAAAATTCTTATTTTGGACATCCTCTCTCATTGAACCAATATTTTTACATCTTGCTATGGAAACACAGATACCTAGGAGAAAGAATGTAATTGTTCAACTTCAACTGTTTAGTTGAATCCTGCTTGTTAAACTTTGTTTAGTTCCCAAGACACAATGTTCTTAAAAACCAAGTGTGATTGAGCAAGAAAATTGTTTTCTCAACTATTTTGTCACCAATTTACATTTCAAGAACTGACCATGGATATAGAGGATCTGTCATCTGGATCATCCTACCCTGTGATTTATTCATTCCATCAATCATCAGACACTATTGAATGCCAGCTGTGGTGGCAAACAAGACAGAATCATGGAACTGCATGGTATTTGCAATCCAACAAGTGGTTTAAATATTGGATAACTCATAAGGAGTATGATTTACAGAAGTTGAGGTACTGTTAGGTTTGGTACTAAAGTAGGCTATCTTTAAATAGTAAGAAGATATTTATGCTGAAATCTGAAGTATGACTGAGTTGGCTAAAAAAACAGCAGATTTTCCAGGACAGTGGCTTATGCCTATAATCACTGTGACTCAGGAGGCTGGGGAAGGAAGATCACAAGTTCAAAGCCAGCCTCAGCAACTTAGTGAGGCCCTAAGCAGCTGAACAAAACCCTGTCTCAAAATAAAAAATAAAAAGAAAGAGAAGGAGGGCAGATATTTGGGGAACTAGAAAAACATTCAGTGTCTCTGATGGTCAGTTTTATGTGTCAACTTGGCTACATTATAGTATCTAGTATCTTGATATTGAATTAAACACTAATCTTGCAGTTGAAATAAGGATATTTTTGTGATTAACATCTACTATCAGCAAGTTTTAAGTGAAGGGGATATTCCTTGATAATCTCCATGGGCTTTATACAATTAACAGAATGGCTTGAAATGACAAACTGAAATTTCCCTGAGGAAAATAAATGCCATATGTGGGCTGCAGGTTTAACTTCTGCCTGAGAATTCTATCTCTTGGCTACTCTAAATGTTTCACGTTTGCCAGCCCCAACAATTGTACAAGCCAAATTCTTGAAATAAGCTGTATATCACACACACACACACACACACACACACACACACACATATAAATATATAAAACACATATTCACATACTAAAATCCCTCTAATAAGTCATTATATACATTAATATTAGAATTCTGATAGAGATATTTTGAAAAATTTCCTTTGAAAGAGGGGTGATATTTAAATAAACATCTTAAAATTTAGACATTTAATAGGATAATGGGAGGTTAGAAGAATTTGGAGATACATAATATAAAAAGACTAGATTGTTTTGAAGAGATCATAAGTGAAAAAAGAGAAAAGGAGACCTTTGCTTAAGTGGCAGAAAACTTGACTGAATTGTGTTCTACAGTTGTGTGAAAAGCCAATTTTGTAGGCTATGAACTTGGATGTTTAAGGAAATTTCCAAGAAAAGTGTAGAAGGTATAGCCTGCTTTCTCCTTACTGCTTTTATTAAAAGTGATATAGATAAACTGAGGAAGCAATCATTAACAACAAGAAACTAGCACTTACTGATTTAGGAAGTTCTTCCTTAACCATATTAAAAAGGATAATGAAATTAAGAAAATCACAATTTTGAGGAAGTGTATTCTGAAGAGAAGTATAAGGGGGTGGCTAACCAAATTTTGTTAGAGAAATTAGGTATGCGATTCATGGATCCAAACAACCATCTCAGCAAGAGCCAAGTATAGTGAGAGACAGACATACAGGGAATGTCTTCTGGAATGGTATGGATCACCTTGATATTCAGGTATTTTGAGACTGACTCTTTTATTAGCAGAAATACTATCAGTTTAGACAGAAAGGGACATGGATCAGATTAAATGAAAGAGGGTTATCAAACTTTTAAAATTATAAAAGGGGAAACAGGTCAATAGGTTTATCCAGATGTAAACCTCAGCTATAATTATAAAAATAAGAAATAAAAAATAAATAAAAGAAAAGTGAGAACAACAGTGATGCAACTGTTGATAAGGGTGAAAATGATAAGGAAGCTGCCTTTGAGAGTGTGGCAGAGTCTTGAGGCAGAGAAAATTTGTACTCAGGGGTACTTGACCACTGAGCCACATCCCCAGAATTACTTCTGTATTTTATTTAGAAACAGGGTCTCACTGAGTTGCTTAGTGCCTCTCCATTGCTGCGGCTGTTGTCTCCTGAGCTGGAGAAAATTATTTTTAAGTCTTCAGATCTAATGGAATTTGCCTTACTAGATTCCAAAATTGCTTAGAGTCAATGATTCCTTCATGCTTTCCATGTTCTCTCATTTGGTATGTGAATATGTAACCAAGTTTCTATCACCACTGAATTTTAAAAGGAGATAAGTTATTTTCTGGATATATAGACTCATAGGAATTTTGTGGTATGATGATCGTACCTACAGACTCACTTTTACCTGATTTAGGTGATTTTAATGATGAAATTGGAGTCTTTTTGAGATGACGCTATGAAGGTTTTATACTTGAGGTTAATGCTGCAATTGATTGAGACTTTGCGGGACACTGGAGGTAGGTTGAGCGTATTTGGTACGTGCGACAGATATGAGGCTTTGGAAACCAGAGAGAACACTGTAGTAGATCAATTGTGTCCTTCCAAAAGACATGTCTACTTGGAAACTCAGAATGACACTTTATCTGAATGAGTATTTTGTGAATAAAAAAAGATCTTGAGATTATAGATTATAATCATAGATTATATTTGGCCCTCAATATAATGTTGAATGTACTAACAGAAGATACAGAAGGAGAAAACCCAAAGACACATGGGATAAGGCCATGTGAAAATTAAAGCAGAGATTGGAGTGCTGCATGGAGGAACCAAGGAAGGTTAAGGATTGCCTGCTGTGGCCACCATTCACTAGGAGATAAGGCACGGAATGGGTCTCCATCAGAGCCTCTAGGAAAAACTCTGCTGACACCGTGATTTTGGACTTCTGACTATGAAAAATTGTATTTGTCATTTTAAGACACTGAGTTTATGGTGGTTTGTTATAGAAGCTTCAGGAAGCTAATATAAGAGTCTTAATGCTTCTTAGAAACTAAAAAAGAAGAAAATAAAAGTGTGCATGACTGACAAGTCATTAGGGTAAAGAATTAGTCATAGCCTGTATATCCAGTGCCTTCTAGGCCAGTGAGAAGATTTTCTTCAGAAATATGATATGATCAAATTTGTCTTTTTGAAGGATCTTTGCTGAGAGCCACAGCCGAGTCAGAATGGCCCCTGGCGTTTTGCCAATAGTATTGGTTGAGAGGCAAGCCATTAAGATGATGCTGGATTGATTCGGTTGTATATTAGACCTTTACTGTCCGCCTCAGCCTGCTACTTTGGAGTTCTCGTGGGGATTCCCGGAGAGTTCCCATTGGTTGGGGAAGTGTGGGAGGAGGGATTTCCGGAAGAGGGATTTCCGGTTGTTGGTTCCTGGAGGAGCCGAGTGGCATTCGGGAGAGTTCCCGGAGAGCGTGTGTGGAGTGTGCTGGTGGAGTTCAGAAATAAATTTTGTTCCTGCTTCAGTGGCTCGTGATTTGTGCCCAGCCAGACTGCGGCATTTGGCGGCCCGTTCGGGGAACGCCTGAAGCTCAGAGGGAGAACAGCAGCAGATTTGGATTCCAGAGAGACTAACCAAAGCGATTTCTACAGACCAAAAAGAAGATGATTTGACTCAAATCCATAACAGCTGATATCCAGAGCTCCAGCTTGGCTATTACATCTGCAACAGTGGTTCTCCCACACCTGGAGGCTAATGAATAATGAACACCATTAAGGCCTATTTCAAATGTAAAAAACCTTGAGGCTTGCTTGTGGGAATACCTTCAGACCTATATGCAAGTTTAAAAAAAAAAAAAAGGATGGGATATCCAAAAAAGAGTCAAACCCAGGTGGTAAGCAGGATGTCTTTTTTTCAATATCTATTTTATTATTGCCTTTTCCCAAATCATAAAGTTTTATTTTGTTTTTTGAGCTCATACAGACCTAGGTTAATGTTTTTCTGATCAGTTTCATTTTTTGACTGTGGAGTTTTTAAACATTGCAATGGAGATTTCACCTGTGTAAAGCTACAAGGCCTTTACTATTGTCTTATGAGTTGTATGTTATGTGTGCACACTTGTGTTTTGTGTTATATGTCTGTATGTGTGTATGTCCATATATTATATATGAGGAGCACTCATGAAAAAATGGATCCGAATTTTTTTTTTATTCACGTGATTTAAATGGTTTAATTTAAATTGGGTAAACAGCTGTTGAGGATTGTTTTAATATGTGAACAAATAAGGAGGTTAACAGAGCTGTTTGTTTACTTTCACCTTTCCTTTTCATTATATTTAATAATTCTGTTCAGGATAATGTAAATTGTTCAGAAAAATGTTTTCTTAGTGCCTGTTGGAATGTTACATATTTTTTTTTTAGCCTATGAAGATAGGAATCTTCATCCCAGTGCCAGTGAAGACAAAGATAAAACCAAACTACAGCTTCTCCGATAGCTATCACAGTAAACTGTATAAACTGATGCATCAATGAATAATAACTCAACAAGTAATGCTCAATCAAGGAGTCAATTTACTTTGGGAAGAAATGGACATATTGATAGATTCCTCTGCTTTGAACTGCTTGCAGAACTTGCCTGGACTATATATCACTTGTATGCATTGTGAACTATCTGTTGGTGCAGCGAATTATGGTAGTGCTGGCGTATCTTTGCTGATGGTGTCACCAGTGGTACAATTTTTCCATAGGAGCCATCAATTGGCTTGGTGTCATGGCAATTCTGTATCCTCCTCCCTTCTGCTAGTGATGGTCTAAAATTTGGGGGCCAACAGAGGTGAGGCAAAGAACCTCACCCCCCCACTGGTGCATAAGCCTATCCACAAGTATGGCTGTATGCTGGACCGGTAGTCAGTGACGGGTATGATCCAATTGCAGTGGTACCAACCTAAGACAGGAGGCTGACGCCTTGAGGTCAGCTCATCCGATGACGGGTAAGGACCATATGTGTATTGGACAACCTAACAGGCTCAGTCCCTAAGCCACATTGCTTGTTGTTTAATTAAACAGAAGGGGGGAGATCTTACCAGCCACTGTTACAATGGATCAGAGCTGGTGCAGAGAGGAAGGCAGTTGAGTGTCAGAGGAAAAATAGGAATTATAAAATCCAAGAAAAAATTTAGAAATTGGAAGACTAGAAAGAATTGGAGGAACAAATCAAGTAAGGACAAGCACAGGTAAGAGTCCCATAAGACAATGCAAGAATAATTATAGTCAACTTGTTTCTGTTTATTTAATGCTGATGAATGAGTGGGAAATGTGTGGTCTTCACAATAAGATCAACGTCAGAGGATGGGCTCTGTGGGCTGCTTTGCTTATAGGCAATTTGTCTAACTACTCTGAGTCACAATTCCTCACCCTAAAACTAGATGTATGGAGCTATTTCATGGAGTGAGAAATTTAGGTTATGATATAAAAATCTAATAGAGTAAATTGAAGAGAGGAGGAAGGTATCTCTGGATGCTTTTTCTCATCTTCTTTTCATATCATTATTTTGAATACTTTTCTTGCAACATGACTCTCCCAACTTTTCCCTTCTCCATTAACTGAACCAGGATTCTACCTACCTCTTCATTTTTCTTCTCCCTCTTCTAGCTCCTGCCTTTGTTTAGATAGACTACTACCACAATTCTTCTACTTCCTCACATGGGTCTTCTCAAGCCACGTCCCTTTCCTACTGCACACACATGAGTGAACACAACAATCCTTCAGAACCACTAGCTCCTGTCCCTGTCATGGAGCACCAGAGCTCGATTCTACTAGCAACTGTTTCTTCTCATATTTTGCACTGACTTTGGTTATGTTTTCATTCAATTAGTGTTTCCTCTCATTTCAACTAGTTTAGAAATACTCCAGGAAAGAAAACTACATTTATAAGAGAGCAAGTAGATAGTTTGCCACACTGACATAATCCACCTACGTTACAGTTTTTACTTTTTCACTTCCTGAATACTTTCTAATGGGTCTCTACATTCTGGTCAAATTCTGACATCCCTTGCAATTTTTTTTTAAGATTATGGAGAGTAACTAGAAATGATGCACTGTGTCTTGATTCCCCTTCTTTCTATTGCTTAACATGAAATATCAGAGTCTGGGTCTCTATTCTTCCTGAAAAGTTTCATCCTCAAGCAGGTCTCTATTTTTTTCCCTTACAGTTCACTCCTGCCTCTGTGGTCTCCCCATCTCTTCCTACCAAACCAACATTACTCATGCTTCATGGCCACCTCACTTCCCAAAATCTTCCCCAATTACTCCAGCCTCTCAGTCCTTCTATTTTATTCTATACTTAAGAGTCAATCCAAAACTTTAGTTTGTAAATTTTATGCAATTTTTATTTAAAAATGGATTAGAGCTTGTGTAGAGAGGAAGGCAGTTGAGTGTCAGAGAGGCACTCATCTCTCAACTAACTATACCATAAACTACTTGAGGACAAAGATTAGATGATATTTTTGAAAACACGGGGAACAAAGCAAGCAATGCTAAAGAAGCTATAAAAAGTATGACCAAGAGCAATGGAGGGATGAAAGGCACCTCCAAATCAGCAGGGAGTCCTTTCAAACCTCACCTGCCCAACTTTGCTTCTAGAAATCTGTCCAGAGAAGTGAACCTCCATGAGCAATCCTTAGACTCCAGGCATCAAAACCACCTATGGTCCAATAAATGCAGCCCCCCACCCCCTACCATAAGGATTCCACAGGGAGGCCCTTGGCACTGCCTTTGCTACTAACCTGATCAGGTGATTCTGATTCCAAAAGCTGAAGGACAAACTTCTGAGACATACTACTCTAGGGATAAGTACTGCAACTACATGTTCTAGGTCCTAAAACAGAGCAGGAAGAGAAGCAGACTATAGCCAGGTAAATTCCCACATCCTGGAAATTATGGTCTGGAATACTGAGCTCTGGGCATCTCCATCTCTTTGTAACTACAATGTCCCCAATCCTCACCTTGAGACTTTTACATTTTAATAGGCATTCATCGAATACATACTACATTGTAGTAAGTCTTCTATACCAATGTTTTTAAACCCATAAAAATGTACAAGATCAAATTGTTTTACTGTCCCTCTGGTTCTAAGAGAACTAAGGCATAGATAGAACTTGTGCGAGGTCATAGGGTGAGTATGAGAACCAAATTCAGGCAATGTGGCTCCAGGCTCTGTACTCTTAACTACTAAAAAACCACCACCCATAAGCTCTCATTTCACATTCACTTCATTCTTCTTGCAGCTACTGATGTCAATAAAATCAAATAAATACCTGTTGCATGTCGGATACCATGACACATGCTAAGAATGTAATCTAGAACAAGATTTCCTTCATGATTTCAGGAAGCCTACATTATAATGAAGAATCGAGAAATGAAAACAAACCTACAACCAACCATTGATAAGTATTACAATACAGACAAGAACAGAATATCATAGAAGTATACAGGAAGGAAACCCATTCTCAGACTTGGGGTTGAAAAGGCTCTGCAGAGGAAATGTCATCAAAGCTGAGGTCAGAAGGAGCTCCTGCAAGCAAGTTAGTTGAGGGACTCAAAGCACAACACCACGGGTGGTTAGAGAAAGGTGGCTACATTATGAGTCAAAGGGTTTGGCATATTATTAGTTCTTTATAATTGTAAGGAATGTAAAAGAAAGTGTATGGCAACAGATGAATAAAGAAGGAAAATTTTCAAAGATCTTCATTTTTGTTTGTTTCTTTCAGCTTCTAACCCTAAAGAACCCACTCAAACTCTCTATTATTCTCACTTCTCAGTAGTTGATTTGTTTTCTTGACTCATGAAATAGGTTAAATAAAATCCTAGCCACTCAGCCGAGCTCACCTGAGATTTTTCCTCTAGAATTAATATGTGCTGATTGGTTAATTAACCTTACAAATAAATAATTTTAAGCATTCCCACACATATGACTGAACATAATCCTCCTCAAACAACAAAAATATCAAAGTGGACTTGGAATTCTATGTATAAATATATCCACTAAGAGGAAACCTAATCTAATAGGTGAAAAGTTGAATCCTTTTTGTCAGTTGTTTAAATACTTCTAATTTATAGTTAGAGACCTTCAATTTCAATCTTCATTAACAAGCACAGGGCAATAAAGATGGATCACTATATTAATAAAACAAAATTATTATGTGTTATTTATACAGGACAGCAATAAAATGTGACTGAGAAGATTAAGCATTCAAGCATGCTGTAATTCATGTCAAAGTAATGCCCTACTTCGAAATCAGATCCTGGCTTAAACAATGATGTAGAAAAAAATATTCAAAGCAGCAAAGGGGAATGGCTAAGCAAAATATCAAGCTTCTTGTAGAACATTGAAACATTTTAAGCCAATTTTTAAAAAAAAAAATCACTTAAAGGATATAATCTGGAAGAAAAGAAGGTTAATAATGGCTCAGTCTTCCTTCCCCTCTTAATCTGCCATATTTATCCAGTGTCATTTAGAAACCTTCATTCATAAAGAGCCAGCAAGGTAAAGTGTTTCAAAATGTCTGCAGAGCACTCTATGATGCTTTGTCTGAAACTGACAATCTGCATCACTAAATAGGGAAAACACAAAGAAAACATAGAGTGACACAGTTTTTAAAGGAAGAATATCTACAATCAACAGTTGACTTAAACAAAACCCCCCAAAACCTAGTGCTGGCAGCAGGCTGAACCTATTCCTATTGCATTTATCTCTACTAAAACTAGAAAGTACCTCTTTGAAATCAAATTTTGAAAGTATGTCAGTAGTAGGGTTCATTGCAATATTTCTGAACCCTGATTTTTTTTAAAAAAATATGCATTAGGGCTGTAATTTTTTTAATCTGGATCCTCACCAAGAGGTTTGTAGCAATATATTAGGGGAAAAGAGAACAATGGATATAAATCTGTTGCATCACCCTGGAGAATCAATTTCACCCAAATAATTATGGGAAAAGTTTCTATTTATCTTTTCTTTTAAAAGGTTTTGTGACACACACACAGCTAAGACTAGTTTGGGGGTACAAGCCTAGAAAGTAGGACTGATTTATGGGAAGTAAGGGATTGGTCAATTTTTTTTCTTACTTTGTGTTGTGAACAAATTCATGGTACTAACACTGCACTTGAATTAAAGGAATGAATTTTCAATGAAAGGCATGGGTTATGATATTGCGATAGTCTTTAACTTGGCATTTTATGAGAGGGCATATAAATATATATATGTATATATATACACACACACACACACACATTTATATGTAACACACACATAAATCATTAGCTCACCAGAGTTATTTCAATCTCCTTTCCACAAATATATATATAGATATAGATATAGATATAGATATATAGATATATAGATATATAGATATATAGATATATAGATATATAGATAGACAGATAGATAGATACATAGATAGATAGATATAGATATATACACACACATATTTATGTGTATACACACACACACACACGTATTTTTTTAATACATGATTTCACTAGAGTCAAGAAAATGTAACCCCAAAGTAATGACACTTATGATATTCTGATCCCAGAAAGAAGTCTCAGAACTAAGGTCTCTCTTACCTTTCTTTCCCTATGCATCTCCTAATTTCTACAGCTCTTTGACCCCCCTTTCTCTATCTAGAAGTTCCCCTCTGAGAAAGAATGTGATTGTCTTCAATCCTCTGCCCAGGAACATCATCAAATAACCACGAAAGATCAGCCACCTCTATTCCACTGAAGGAAGCTCTGAAAGCTACCTAGAAGACTTCATCTTCATGGTATATTGATGACTTTTGTTCATAGTCAAGTTCTACCCCTATCTTCCAGAAACTTTCAGCTACCTCCCCCAGGGCTGATAACAGGATGATATCAGACTTTCAAGTCCCCAGTGCACCTGACAACTCTAGGTCACTTTGGCCCATGCTGACTGGTTCTAATTGGAACGTGTTCTTATAGATTTTATGGATAAAGGGAATTATCCTTTTCTCCCTGTGGAATCTGGTCTGTGTAAGGATCACAAAAGTGCCCCACGTTAGGGGAACTTGTGTTCTGTCAGCAGATAATAGGTTGTTTGCTGTGGAATGAAACGTATCTTGTCAACTTAAGCCAGTCAGGGCTTCCGGTAAATTGCTTTTTAATAAAGAAAGCATGGTGGGGGTCAGCACAGTGGGTCCTGTTTATAGAATGATTCCCTTAACCTCATGTTCCTATCACTGACATCTCTATCGGGTGGAGGAATCATTTGTCTCTAAAAATTCCAATGTCCAGTATGGTAGAAAAACAAATATTGGAGTTTAAGAATCTGTGTGATTTTAGTATCATATTTCTTTTGCATTTTAAAATTTAATAACTTAATTTTTCCCAATGAATAAAGATTTAAGGTCTAAAAAAGAAAGTTTTTCTCACATTTGTAAAATGTGAATAATAGCTGCACTGTAATTTAACAAGGTATAATGCACATGTAAGTACTTTTAAATCTGTAGACCACGACATGAATGTCAAGTATTCCTATTTCAATAGTACAGTCACCTTCCTTTCTTTATGTAATTTCCCCCACATACACAAAAATATAAAAACTATAAAATAATTTGTAAAATTTTAACTAATATATCCTAAAACATTAAGGCAAAGAGCATGGGTGAGTTAACCATTATTAACAGTGATATAGCAGTGATTATTTTTTTTAAAAGTAAACTTGTTGAATATTTTATCTGTCAGACTCCAATCAGAGGATGTAGTCACAATTATTATTTTAACAGAGTTATTGAAAGTGTAGAACATAAACACCAAGGTGTCACAAAGGTACCTTACCTCTGTAATGTATCGTGTGAAAACAGATGTCATAATAAGAGAATGGGCAGAAATAAACTCAGGTGCTCAAGGTAAAGCACACATAGCTGACATTCAGTTCTCCCAAGGTGTATAGCTGCCTGGCTGGTGCTGGACTCTCCAAGTCCAGGAGTGGAAAAGGAGATATGTATGTTCAGGTCTCTAAGGAGAGGAAGAAAAACCCTTTCCCAGAATTCCAGTCTCCCTTTTCCATTCCATTGGCAATTCCTAAACCTGGGCCAACAGTCAAAGCAGAAACTTGTGCAGGAATCCAATACCAGAATACCAAAGCAAGCAGCAAAGGGTGGATTTGCAGCTGATTCAAATAAACAAATGGTAGGCTGGATGAAAGAGTAAAGAAAAAGATAGGAAATAATGAAAGAATGAATTACTCACCTAGACATTGGCTCATTAGGGAAGAATCAAAATTTTCTGTCTTCCAGGCTCTCAATAGTATACTCTTACGCCTTTACTCCCCAAAACTAAATATAAGCTGAAATTTATTAAATATATCACATTTAAATGCACTAGGGAAGTTTCATATTTGGAGGTATTTGATGGCAAATTATTTTGGAAGACAAACACCCGTTAATTTTACTGGTTTATAACTTCCAATTTTCATACACTTGGTTTGCTTAAACAAATTATATCTAATTGAAAAATGTGAGGTTTATGAAACAGCCATAATTATAAAACCTCTATGATCTACTTCACTCCCAGGGGACTCCTCATCATATAATGTTGTAGCAGATTGAATTGGCCCCATTTTAGGTCTATGCATAATGATGAATTAACACAAGTTTTTGTGGTTTCTCACTCAACCCTGACCCAAGAAGAAACTACAGAAAAGAATGGGTTGTGGAGAAATATTCTGGTTATCTCATTTTCTTACTTATTATCCTTGATAGGTCCTTGTTTCTGTTCCCTCATTACCATCACCAATAGAAGTAATAAAATCATGACACCAGACACATAGGACTGGATTAATCACCTTCTTATTACTATAATGAAATACCTGAGGCAAATAACTTATAAACAGAAAAGGGTGATTTTGTATCATTACTCTGGAGGATACAGTTTAAGATTAGGTGGACTCTATTTGGGGCCTCTTGACAGGGCGGTATATCAGGTGAGAATGCATGGAAGAGCAAATTTCTTATCTCATGTGCCAGGAAACAAACAAACAAACAAAAAGATAGGAGGAGACCCTGGTGGCACAATCCCCTCTGAGAGCAAACCTCCAGTCATTAAGGATCTCCTACAATACCCCATCATCTAAAGGTCCATAGTAGCTCACAATAGTGCCATCCTGAGGGTCTATCTTTCACAGGTAGCCTTTGGGAAATGCTACCCATAATCAAATTAGAGAAACAACAATAGTCATGGTACAGCAAGCCTAGCTAGAAGAGAGAGAAAAATAAGTAATCAAGACAAAATATGTCTCTACGCATTTCTTCTGCTATTCTCCACTCTTTCCACAGAAAAAAAGCTAAGACATTAAACCCATAAAACCCTTGGAGAATATAATTCCTGGGATACAATTATGAGAAGTATAGAGTGATTAAACAAGAACTAGCAACCTGTGCTATGGCCCCATCTGATCCCACACTAAATTCACCAATTGTTATGTAGGGAGCGCTTGAGTTTCAGCTTTTCAGCCTGATTAAACATTACAACCCAGTGTAGCCAATATTCTCTATTACAGGGAAAGAAAACTGAAAAGGCAAAAAGTACAATGAAAATGCAATTCATCAATCTGTACTACATGGAGTCGAGACACAGTCTGGCAAAAATATTAACAAAAATTTCGACAATAAGTACATTTTAAGGTTTTTTTTTATAAAGAGTATTTTGAAGATAAAGAAAAATTAGATTGACAACAACATGTCAACAGCAAGACTAGCTGCAAAGGAACTAGAGTAATATTCAAAAATATTTAGAGGAGTGGAACTCTGGACATTATATCTAGATCACTTCCTATTTAAATGTGTTGGTACAAAGATAGACCTAAGAATACAGAACTTAAAAGTATTTACACACAGTGACCCTCCTTGAAATTATAGTTGGAAAAACAGAAAAAAACCCAGGATTTTCTAAGGGAGTATAAATAATTTAATAAAATTTTCCATTATTTTATAAATCAGTCAAAACAGCACTACTGAAGTATAACCAAACAATCATGGACTAAAATATCTATATTAGCAATAATGGAGGTGGTGAAGGAAGATGGCATTCCCTGGAGAAAATGAAAAGGAAACACTGTAAGTCTTAATTGGGTCAAAGATACACTGTTAAATTTAGGTATTGAAAGGTAAATTTTATATATATACATTTATATTTCATAAAATATGTAGAAATAATGCACTTATTACATACACACATATACATAAATATATGGTTATTTTATTAAGAATATAGAATATGTAAGAATACACAGCATTAATAGAAGCAAAAAAAAACAGTAGAAAATATGCAGGAAAGAGTCAAAAATAGAACATGTCAAGAAAGCAGAATTTAACAATAATTAAAATAAGCTTAAAATTTTAAATTCATTAATTAAAGTTGAAAATATCATACTGAAAAATAAAGATAACATCCTACCATACACTGTATATGTTATAGATAAAAAACTAAGACGTTATAAAAGTTTGAAATTAAAGGCAAGGGATAATATATACCACACACTTATGAATCAAATAAAGAAAATATAATAATTTTAATATCAAAAAAGTAAATACAATTTTGAAGTATATATCCACCTAAATACATGCAAAATAAAGAATGTACTAAAAGAAGAAAAGTAGGTTGATGGAGTAAGGAATTCAGACATACTTATAAACCCTACAACAAGGAACCAAAGAATATCCAGAATAAAACTTAAAAACCATAAAGAGAATTTGAAAATTGAAAGTTGCTTAGTTTAAGAAAATTATTTTTCTCTTGTTTTGCTTTCATGGTGAAAAAAATTAAAGTGAATCTTTAAAAAAATAAAAGGTAGATTAAATATTTAAATGTGGTAAAAGTAAAAATGACAAAAGAAATTTTAAAATAAATTGCTACTCTTCCAAAGAAAAAGTACACTTTTCAATCTAAAAGAACTCACAAATTATACTGAAACAGTAGTAAAGACACATTTGACTACATCAAAATAAAATTTGTGTTTATCAGTACTATAAATAAATGAATGATATATTGGAAGAAAGAAAATTATAGTCCCAAACTAAAAGCATTAATATCTGTAATCTAAATGAAACTCAAAAAATAAACATTGAGATGTAGGCTCTCTATTCACCTCATAGATTGTTTCTTTTGCTGAAAAGAAAATTTTTAGTTTGAGTCCATCCCATTTATTAATTCTTGATTTTAATTCTTGCTCCACAGGGGTCTTATTAAGGAAGTTGGGGCCTAATCCCACATGATGGAGATTAGGACCTACTTTTTCTTCTATTAGATACAGGATCTTCTATTAGATACAGGTTTTATTTCTAAGTCCTTGATCCATTTCGAGTTGAGTTTTGTGCATGGTGAGAGATAGGGGTTTAATTTCATTTTGTTGCATATGGATTTCCAGTTTTCCCAGCACCATTTTTTGGAGAGGCTATCTTTTCTCCAATGCATATTTTTGGCACCTTTGACTAATAATTAAATTTTAAGCTTAATTTAATTACTGTTAAATTTTATGTATTAGTCTCTGTGTCCTCTATTCTGTACCATTTGTTTGCCAGTCTGTTTTGGTGCCAATACCATACTGGTTTTGTTACTATTGCTCTGTAGTATAGTTTAAGGTGTGGTATAGTGATGTCACCTGCTTCACTCTTCCTGCTAAGGATTGCTTTAGCTATTCTGGGTGTCTTATTTTTCCAGATGAATTTCATGATTGCTATTTCTATTTCTATGAGGATGTCATTGGGATTTTAATCAGAATTGCATTAAATCTATATAGTGCTTTTGGAAGTATGGTCATTTTGATAATATTAATTCTGCCTATCCAAGAGCAAGGTAGATCTTTTCATCTTCCAAGATCTTCTTTGACTTCTTTCTTTAGGATTCTATAACTTTCATTATAGAGATCTTTACCTTTTACACATCACATAGAGCACTAATCTCTAAGATATATAAAGAACTCAAAAAGCTAAGCACCAAGAAAACAAATAACCCAATCAATAAATGGGCTAAGGACCTGGACAGACACTTCTCAGAAGATGATACACAATTAACAAATATATGAAAAAAATGTTCATTATTGCTAGCAATGAGAGATATGCAAATCAAAATCACTAAAGATTTCGTCTCACTCCAGTCAGAATGGCAGCTATTATGAAGACAAACAACAATAAGTGTGGGCGAGGATGTGGGGATAAACGTACACTCATACACTGCTGGTGGGACTGCAAATTGGTGCAGTCAATATGGAAAGCAGTATGGAAATTTCTTGGCAAATTGGGAATGGAACCACCGTTTGACCCAGCTATCCCTTTCCTTGGTCTATACCCAAAGGACTTAAAAATAGCATACTACAGGAACACAGCCACATCAATATTTATAGCAGCACAATTCACAATACCTAAAATGTGTAACCTAGATGCCCTTCAATAGATGAATGGATAAAACAAAATGTGGCATCATATACAATGGAATATTACTCAGCAATAAAAAAAAATAAAAGCATGGCATTTTTAGGTAAATGGATGGAGTTAGAGAAGATAATGCTAAGTGCAGTTAGCCAATCCCAAAAAACAAATTCCAAATGTTTTCTTTGATATAAGGAGGCTGATTCACAGTAGGATAGAGAGAGGGAGCATGGGAGGAATAGACAAACTCGAGATAAGGCAGATGGGGTTGGAGGGGAAGGAAGGGGTCATGGGATTATAAATGATGATGGAATGTAATGATCACTTTTATCCAAAGTACTTGTATGAAGACACACGCAAAAACAAACAAACATTGAGAAAACTCATTTTTATCCAGAGTACATGTATGATGACACATGCAAAAACAAACAAACATTGAGAAAACTAGAAAAGCTCAATTAAAAAGTGGACAAAAATAGGAATAGGTCAATTTTAATGGTTAGCAATGAAGACAAATTAAAATACACATTAGATGCAGGTTGTGTCTACTAAACTATATATATGTGTGTATATATATATATATATATATATATATATATATATATATTTCATATACTATATATATTCACTCCACTAAAAGTGTGTGTGTGTATAGATATACACACACATATATTATATATATATATATATATATATATATATATATATATATATATATGGTATAGAACTAAATGTTAGCATATGGAAAGACAGACACTTTATATACTACTGTTAGAAATATACAGTTAAATTCCTTCTGGAAATAAATCTGACAAAGCCTAATAAAACAAAATTAAATATAGCATATAGTCACAAATATATATATATTAAATATAGTCACAAATTCCACTCCCAGAGTAGTGAATACAGAGTTTTGTTGATATACATTCCAAACTTCATAATACTCTACTGTAGTAATATATGAGGCAACTTAAATATCTTAAAAATATAGCTTTGGATTTTTGATAAAGGAAGATGATTAGATCTATTATTACTTTAAAACTTATGCCCAAGGAAACAACAGGATATATTTCAACCCTTAGAAAATATGCCTATAGGAAAGGAGAGAGAAAGAAATGGAACTGGTGAGGTGAGGAGAAAATAAAACAGGAGAGTCCTGGCATGCCAATAAAGTGAACAGGACAAACTACAGTGCAGAACTGATTTGAATCTCTGTACATGTTTTCTGACCTTTCAATAGACAGTCCAGAAAAATTTGTCTTTGTAGAGTTTGTGTCAAGTATTCTCATACATAGCTGGTGAAATAAAACATGAAAGCATTTGGAAAATAATTTCAATTACCAAATACCTTCTGATACTTCAAATGTGACAAATGCAATTTCATTCATGCTATGTGAACATAACAAAAACTTAAGCTAGACTGGACACAGCAATGGAATCTGCAACATACCCAGTATAACTCTGGAGGCCCTAGGCATCTAGATATAGACACCTGGATATATTGCATAGATTGTAGATTGCAGATTGTAATAAATCCAGAGATAGAGAGAGGGAAGGAGGGCGGGAGGATAGAGGGAGGGGAAGAGAGAGAGAGAGAGAGAGAGAGAGAGAGAGAGAGAGAGAGAAAGTGCATTTCAAAGATGAATCTGCAAACCAAAATTTTAAAACATGTAAAGAAAGACAATATTAAAAAGTCAATAAGATGAACAAAAATCAAATGAATACAATGAAAACTTGAATAAATGTCAACAACGATCCTGTTTAGAACATATCACAGACATATAATTGTTGATATTGTATTCCTTTCCTTACCATGAAGTACTCCAGTTCTTTACTCTGTTAAACTACAGGGGTCTATAGGTACATGCTTGAGATCTTCAGGTTGGAATCAACCCATATTGCCCATATGGCTGCTGCCCATGGGTATGTTATAGTATCACTGTGGCTTACTTTGGAGTTAGATAGATAGATAGATAGATAGATAGATAGATAGATAGATAGATAGAAAGAATACCATTTTATATGTAGTAAAATATTGAAATAGATGGTAGAAAGGAAGTTTATTGAAATTTGCGCTCAGTACACAAATTTCCTCCTAAGTCTCCTGCTTAAATACTTCTGTATCATCTAACTCACTCTTTTTCTCTTTTCTCTTTCTCTTCCTTTCTCTCTCCTTCCTTTCTTCCTTTCATTTCTCTCTTTCTTCTTTTTCTTTCTCTTTCTCTTTCCATCTCTCATTAATCTCCAAGTAGATATTTGAGCTCAGATCTATCTCCTGGGGCTGCTACACAATAACTCTATTTGCCTTCAAAAGAAACAAACTACATACCTTACACATTATAGTTGTTTAAATATTTTAAAACAAATACCTCTTCTTTGTCTTCTTTTCTACTAAATAAACACCTCTACCTTGTAGGTTTTCTTTAACTGGCATAGATGTCAGAGGCCTCTCATTCACACTTATCCATTTTTCTGAAGTGTTTAGTATGGAAATATTCTATTTTTAATTTTTCTTTTTTAAATTTTTAATTTATTTTTAACTGATACATACACAACAAACGTTTTATGTATTAATGGGATACCATTAATATGTTCAACCATGCATACATTGTGTACCATTTGAATGAGGTAAAACATTAATCTAAAATATTTGTCATTTCTTTATGATGAAAACTCAAAATACTTTCTTCTAGCTTTTTGAAATTTGCAATACATTGTTGTTGTCTATAGCCACCATACTGCAAAATAATACCCAGTACTGCTTCCACTTATTGTAATTCTAAATTAATACCCATTGGTTAACCTTTCCCCAGCCCCCTAACCCTCCCCAGCCTCTGGCAACCACCATTCCACTCTCAATTTCTATAAGATGGGACATTGTTTCCACATATGAATGATATTACGAAGTATTTATATGAATGAGATTATGAAATATTTGTCTGACTTATTTCACATAACATATTGATCTCCATTTCCATCTGTGCTGTTGCAAATGACAGGATTTCATTCTTTCTTATGGATAAATAGTATGCCATTGTACACATTACAACATTTTCTTCATCCATTGATCATTACATGGACAGGTAAATTGTTTCACTTCCTGGTTATTGTGGATAGTGTGCAGTGAACATGGGAATGCAGGGGTCTCTTCAGCATATCAATTTCACTTCTTTGGGGTACATACTTAGTAGTGGGATTATTGAATCTTCTGCTAATCCTATGTTTAATTTTTAAGGTATATTTATACTGTTTCATACTATTAGATTCCCACCAACAATGTGCAAGTGTTCCCTTTTCTCCACATTCTTACTAGCATATATTATCTTCAATATTTTTGATAGCAGTGATGTTTATTGGGGTCAAGTGAAATCTCACTGTAGCTTTGATTTACATCTCCCTAAAGATTAGTAATATTCAGCAATTTTTCATGTACTTATTGGTAATTTATATGTATCCTTTGGAGAAATATCTATTGAGATCTGTTAGTCATTGTTAAATCAAATTATTTGGTTATTTCTGCTATTAAGTTTTTGGACTTCCTTATATAGTTTGGATATTAACCCTTTATCAGATTAATACATTGCAAATACTTTATCCCCTTCTGTTGGTTTTCTCTACATTCTGTTTTGGAGAAGCTTTTTAATTTGATATAATTTCATTCATCTATTTTTTTCCTTCTGTTTCCTATGGTTTTGAGATCTGTCCAAAAAAATAAAAATAAAACAAACAAAACCCTTGTCCATGTCACTGTCCTGAAGAATCTGAAATATTTCCCCTATGCTTTCTTCTAGTAGTTTCATAGTTTCAGGTCTCATACTTAACTCTTTAATCCATTTTGACTGGATCCTTATGACTTGTGAGAGAGAGGGGTCGAGCTTCATTCTTCTGCATATGGATGTAAAATTTTGCCAACACTATGTATTGAAAAGGTATCGTTTTCCATTATGTGTTCCTGCCACCTTTCTCAAAAGTCAGTTGGCTATATATGCATGTGTTTTTTTCCCCTAGGAGTACAGAATTCAACTTTTTTTATTGTTGGAAAAAGTACAAAAATTAATTTTAAGTCTGAGACCCAAAACAAAACTCACTCTTTTATTTATTTTCTTTCAAAATAATTTAAAGAAATAACAAGACATATATTGTCCTAAAATCTGAACAAAGAAACCAGAGTATGGTAAAATAAAATAATAATACTATGTTTAGCTGGAAGTCTGGATGTAAATTCCAGTCCTGTTCTTCATAGGCTGTAGGATCCCAGGAGCAAGTTATTTGACCATTAAGAGAATTGATTTACTCAGCTTGAGTATGAGGAAACAAAAATTTTATTTCCATAATGATTCATAAACTTGAGAAGTGGTTCAAAATGTTTTTGAAATAATGGTGGTGGAATATACATATGAAGAAAGCACTACCAAACTGAATCATGGTTTGATAAAATAAATATTTAAGTGTAACTCTTCCAAAAGTGTGAATTATATTCATCCAGTTGCAGAGATTATTTCTGAAAATACATGTCTCAACACAGTCCTTTTAATCTAGCTCATTTAGATTAACTCTGAAAGCAGGGGGAACAAATCTCTGCTTCTGTATTATTTTTCCATGGTACGCTTCCCAGTTCTCATGTTCCTTTATGATATATTTAATTGAATGGAACTCAGTGATGGAAGGGATGCAATATTTTGTAAACATAGTTGACAGTTTGCAATTGATGGGGAGTGTCCCTCAATAAGAGAGAAATTTGGTGCTGGAAATCAATAGAATAAAATTGTGAGAAGCATGAAAACTTCACTTATAAAAAGAAATAGCTGATTTTTATTGGGATTGGAAGAAAAATTACTATTCTAGATATGGAAGTGTCAGGTAGTATTTTGATCCATCATAGTTCTCTGAAAGTGATCTTTTACACTCTAAATTTGTATAGACACACAGAGAGAGACACCAGGGATATATTCAGGAATTCAATAAGGCACAGCAAAAAATGGGCATTGGCACCTCTGGAATTCTGGGAAGAAAACATAGTTGCCCAAATGTTACAACCTGGAAACTGTGCTTGAATGATTTAATTAATAGTCAATGTTTGACTTTAGAAACAGGTCATTATTGGATCATATAAGAAGGCAATAAAGGATTTGACATTGTCAAGTCAAAGAACAATCTCAAAGTCCCAGCGTATTGAGTGAGCAGAATTTGATCATTTCCTCAAGGAGAGGGACTTGGTGATAAAGGAGAGAGATACTTTCTCAGTCATTGGAGTGCCTCTGAAAACTGATCCCTTACTCAGCCTTAGAAAGAAAGGCAGCTGTTCCCTGCCTTTTTAGACAGGGAGAAAAAAAAAAGGAAAAGAAAAGCAAAAGAAAAAGTGGCCCCAGTAGCCACAACAGCTGTCACTGCCAGAGATGAGAGACCTGGAGATTTCAAAATGGAATGAATAGTGTTGGCACTACAATAAAGATATAGAGAATTAATAATATACTGGGCAACTTTCTATTTTCTCTAGATCTCCCTAGCTTTCCATCAAAAGCAGCTGAGATTAATTAAATGAAGCCAAGTATTTCACTTGACAAAAAAATGATAGGTCTAGCTTTTCTCTATTCTCTGCTTGATATACTGAATGTTGTATTATAATACAGAAAGCAACTTGGTAAATGGTCAAACCATGACTTACTTGGCATTTATGAAAGGTTGTTTGTCACTTGGCAGGGATGCTTTTAAGGCTTGACCACACAGTGTTGGATTGGGCTCTGATGGTGCCCTGGTTAAAGCAGGCTAAGGAAACATAGAGAAATATTTTTATCCAGTGTGTACTTAACCCTGCTGTCCTCAATACTGAGGCAAGATGTTGCACACCTTTCTCATCTTCAGATCAAAGAAATCATCTTGGCTCATCCTCATGTATTTATTATGAAAATGCTCAACTAGCAGGGCATGGGGGTATATGTGTATCATCCCAGCTACTCTGGAGGCCAAGGCAGGAAGATCACAAGTTTAAGGCTAGCCAGAGAAACTGTCTCAAAACAAAAACAAGTGAAAAGGGCTGGGAATGTAGGTCAGTGGTAAAGCCCACCTGGGTTCAATCTGTAGTACTCCCCACCTCCACCAAAAAAGGCTTAACTAATTTTATTGACATAAATGTTGAAGTTGACATTGTTAATACTGTTAGAATTACTATTTCCATCATCATAATAATCTCATAATAGATATTGTATTTAAAAATCCTTCTCAAAATTAGTCCTCTCAAAATTTTTTCTCCATTCCAATTTCTTCAATGAATTTATAATTTTCAGCTTATCCGTGTTACATAGAGTGATGCAAATACTGCCAGAAAAACATTGGGGAAAAAAAAAAAAACATAAGTTCCCCAAATAATGTAAGTCCTGTTAAGATAAAATATAATTTAGGATTGCTTGGTATTGAACAATGGAATCCTAAGGGTAAGTGCAAGAACCAGCCAATGAATATGTTATTCTTAGCAACTTAGTTGAGAGAAGAGAATGATTTAAACACATCTTAATGAATATCAAAGAAAAAGGAAAATAAATGCCACTGTAGAATGTTTGTAAGTGCCATTACTACAAAGACAGACTCATAAGAATCTATTTTAAGTAATGCTTCTTTTTTTTTAAAGAGAGAGAGAGAGAGAGAGACAGAATTTTTTAATATTTATTTTTTAGTTTTCAGCGGACACAACATCTTCGTTTGTATGTGGTGCTGAGGATCGAACTCGGGCCACACGCATGCCAAGCGAGCGCACTACCGCTTGAGCCACATCCCCAGCCCAGTAATGCTTCTTTTTTAAGACATAATTTTCATAAGAATTTTCACTTTGAGTTGAAATACCTAATAATTTATATTAGTCACTATGGGTCTTCTTTTTTTTTTCTTTTTAAAAAATCATTTAGAAAAGCAAAAGATGATCATCCTAATGAGTTTACAGGGTGATAATTTTCATATATAAGAAAATTATTCATATTTCAGGCCCAAATAGATGAAAGCTTTTTCAATAGAAAGCATGCAATAAATTTAGTGTGAATAAAAACTTAGGAAGGATTCTGATTAGCCTAGGCTTCTATTCAAGTAATTAGGAATAAACCATTACATTCTGTATTGGAAAGGTGAGATAAGAGCAAGCAGCATTCTTAAATATATATCTACCCTTATATTATTCACTTTCTAATGTGTGCTAAAACAGAGCATACATATTGATAGTAGTACTTATGATACCCATAACATAGAAGGTAATAACCATTATTATAGTTTCAAAATGAGCAACATTCAGATTGGCACGAAGGAGTGAATTCTAAAACGTGTGTCCATGAGCCGCTGTGTGGCTATTGCCAATGGAGGTCAAGGCAGACTGTCTCCAAAGGCATTCCAAAGTTCATCAGGGGTTTGTCTGCACCAAACATTTGTAGCCATTCTTCCAGAAAAGTTCTGGTACTCTAGTATTCCTTATTTTAAATTGAAATAATATACCTGACCTAGTTTAAAGCACAGAACTTGCATCAGGTAGGCTATAGTCTTGCCATCTTATCACCTACATGCTTGTCATGACTGAGCAGATGCTCCTCAAGTGTAGCTCATTATCTGAAGACTTCCTTCCAGGCATGAGCCCCGTCAGGTAATGTGGTCATTATTTCTCAGGGATAAGGATTTTTTTGGTTATTTTTTCAAAGTCACATTTGATGATAAGCAGAGCACTCCTGACTCTTACTCCTTTCCCTTCTATGCAAAAGGCTATTGGTGGGACAGTTAGGCTAATGCTCAAGAGATCTTTTCTCATTAAGAACTTTCATGTGTAGGAAAAACTGTCAGAAAAAGTACTTTAAAAAATTCACAAAATGAACTTCTGATTGGTGTTATTTGCTGTAGAATTCCCATATTGCTTTAATTCTTAGGTTCATTTATTAGAATGTTTTTGTAAGGAGTTGCAAGTCATGGATAAAAATTCTGTCTTAAGCATTCTTATTATATAATACGAACCACAAGTGCTCTATTATATATACAATGTCACCTAAGACTTTTTAAAAAATGACCAACTTTTATAGAAAGATGTCTTCTGTGTAGAATGTATATTTACATATATACATGTGTATTTACATATATAGATCCAATTCCCATTTAAGGTGATTCTTTGTTGTTTGTGTTTTCTTTTAATATGGATCAGGAGCTCTGACACAGTTCCCAAAACTAGCTAAATCCCACCATATCTTCTCACATATTTTTTTGTTAGTCATGTAGGTGACACTTTTAATTCTCTCCCATTATCATTATTCAAGTTAACCTATTTATTAGTTATAATTATTTCAAAAAGGATTCAGTAAAACTGCCTACTTTTCCAGGGGGTAAAAATTCAACATTTCATTGCTTTCTCTTATTTCTTTATGCTAGAAAACATCTGAATCTTCTCTTTAGCTCTGCTTCCTTGCTTCCTGAGCAAATTTCCAAACCCTCCCATTATCATTCACCTCCCTAAATGCTTCCACCTCATTTCTCCTGTGTGCACTTTACTGGAATTATAGAACAAACCAATTTAATCTCTGATGCTTGACAGTATATTTCACAGGTTAGTTTCTCTTTTACATAATACCTATATATGTGGATTGATCAAATACAACATTTTAAAAAGGTTAAACTTACAAGAGAAAGTTAGGTTACATTAATTTATATCAAAAAGGCTGTGAACTCTTTCCCACATACATATCTAGATAAGAATATCCACTTGTCTACACACACACACAAATTTATCCAGATGGATAAACAAATGCCCTATTAGCTTGCTGCACGTAAGTGAAATTACCTGTATTTCAGTTATTTGTTTACTTTTCAGGTACATAAACTATTGTGTGTGTATGTGTGTGTTTCTTTCTTGTAGCATAATTTCTTTTGGTTATGGTTCAATACGTAAATCATCCTATCACTTAAATCGACTCTTAGAATTTGAATTACCCAGGTTAGGATGCAGTAAGGATGCAGTTAGTCAATTGTGATTTCAGTGGGGGTTAAATAGTAAATACTGTGGCACTCACATCCTCTATTTTTTAATGTTCTACCCTTTGTTATTTGGTAAAGCTCTTTGTACACAAAGGATAGTTGATACATATTTGATAAAGAAATGAAGAAAATGGATAATCTCACTTTTCTCAAATGTTACCTTATTTTTTGTCATTGGTGTTGGAACTAAAACATTTCACTACTTCTTAGTGCTGAAAGAAACATATTCATGTTTAGGTATATTTTTTCTTTTGTTATTAGTATAATAGTAGTTTTATTTTTTTGGTTCTGTGTTTTGTTAAATGTTTTGTACTAAGGATCTTTGAATGGCAATGATAACCTCATCTTGAGTCCAATCAAGTAATCTAAAATGTTCTACTATTTGGAATTTTTTTACTCTGCGTTTTTGTCAATTTTCTTTTTTTATAAGGGGACATGTTTGCCGAGAGTGTGCAAGAACCATAGTTTGATCCCCAGCATTGCATTAATTAACTAAATATATTTTTCTTTGAATATTTGAATTAGAAAACCCTATAAATCACTTACTCATTGTGATATTCGTTTAACTTGACATATATTATTATACAATATAATAAATATTATAAAATTAGAGCAGAATGAGGAATTTTTTTTATTTCTAATGCATTGCTGTGTACTCCTTTGCTGTGGCCTCTGCACTCATCCCAAAGAAAGGCAGGGGTCTGCAGCCATAGGAGTGATAGCCCTCTCTTCAAGTCTACTGTGCTGCAATGCTCTCCTCCCCTCCAAGGAACTTGTTCATTCAGCGTGTTTCCTCTTTCTCCTTTCTGAACTTCCCCACAGTGCTCCCTTCCCATCCCATAGGCACCTTTGAATACTTATGCAACCTAAAATTGTCTTACTTTCTCTTAGCAGCTTCTGACACTATGAACCAAACCTATTTAATGACAGTATTTTCTGCTTTTGGTTTTCCTCAACCCCTCATTCTATCATCTTTCTCTTCTCTGAGAGCTGCTTACCAACTTACTCTGTTAACATCCATTTTTAAAGTGCCTCTGGGTTCTCTATGGTAAACTCTTCATTCCAGTTTTCCATCCACATGGTCTCTTCCAACCTCATTGCATCTAGTGTCCACCTTAATGCCATCGATTCTCAAGTCTACATCAGCAGGCCCACTCTCTGTCTCTTCTGAGCTTCAGTCCAATGTGTCAAATAGCACACCAGACCTGAGGTGCATGACCCACACACCCTAAAACTCTTCATGCTCGTGGTATATATTGTTGTGGTAACAAACACAAATACAGTATCTTAAAACAAGACAAATTTATTTATTACTGTTCAGTTCTAGAGGTTGAAAGCTCTAAAAAAAAAAAGGTGTCAACTGGGTGTTTCCTTTCTGGAAACTGTAGGAAAAAAATTGTATTTTCCAGCTTCCAATTTTTTTCTTTTTCTCAGATTGCATCAACCTATAACTCCACAGTCATATCTCCTTCTTGTACTCCGACCTTCCTGCCTCCCTCTTATGATTACAGCAGTTGGCCTAGAAAATCGTACTTATTTCTTGGTCCTTATTTGATTTTATTGGAAAAGTCTTTTTTTGAGATGGGACATGTATATCTTTGAGATCCCAGTAATCTGTCAACCATAATGTATAGCACTGACCCACCCTTTTCTCTTAAATCTCTTCTTTCTCCAATACTTATTCTCAATGAATGCCATATATTTAGTGGTTCAACTCAGACAACTGTTACCCTTGATTCTTTTCTAACTCTCTTGCTCCACAGATTCAAACACAGAGTTCTATTGATGCTGTATCCTAAATGTCTTTTAAACTAATCAGCTTTTCTATATCTTCACTGTTACCAACAAAATTCAGGTCACCGACACTTCTTAGACTTCTGATCTATTTCCTTGCAAGTTGCCTCTTTCATTACCTCATCTGTTTCAAAACACAATACTCACTCTGCAGATTGGCTGCTTAAAATTCATCAGTGAGTCTCTGTTTCACTCAACATAAGGATAGAACTTGTTTGCTTGTATTTTAAGTTTGCCCTGTTTCCCCCTTTAGCCTTATTTCTTGATATCCCATGCCCTTTTCCCACTTTCTTTCTGCGCTCAGTAGTTTCATGAGCTCACTAGCTCCATATTATTCACAGTAAAAGTTATTTGCCTCTGCCTGGAACACTCTGTTCTACCAAATCTGCACTTTACATAAATGGCTCCTATTTCTCCTACTTTTCCCCGGCTCTGATATCATCTGGTTGTTGGAAGCCTTTCTTTCTTCTGTGTTCAGGCCAGCAGCCAACTCACCATTGTTACTACTGCAACTGAACTTTACCAACCTAACAATGGAATGTTATCACAGGGTCTCTTATTAGTACCTCCCGCCACACAGAATTCTGTAGAAGGGCAGGACGCAGTTTAATCACTGTGGCTAGTACAGTGTCATAAAAATGTGCAACATATCTTGTTAAAGAAAGTTATTTGCAACAAACTATAACTTCCATGAGATTCACTAACTATGACAGGAATTTAATGATATAGCATTGTTCAGCTTTCAATGAACCATTTGGTGTGGAGCCATTCTCATGAAATATTGGAAATTTTAAATTCCTATTTTTTTGTAGAAGAAATCCAATTCAATTAATGTTTGTGGAAATCATAGTAGAAGCAAGACACTTCATGAGCTACTGTCAAATTGACAAATTCCCTTCAATTCCCTGAAAATGCTAGTGAGAAAGTTATGCTGTATATAAAAATAATGGTGCAATATATAATGAGATTCCTGTTATGAAACATGTCCACAAGGATGTAGAACTACAGAAAAGGAAAGATATTATTGTAGTGTGTCAGTATACTTCAGCTAATTGTTGAGAAATAGTTGAGACCAGAAAGACCATTACCCTGGGGAGGAAACCCAGTTCTACTAACATGAATGTTAGTAGACAAAATCCTAAATAAATACAATATCCAAAATAAAGAGAACACTTCCTGCCTAACTGACTAGCAGAGGCTCATCTCTGGGGCAAGCAGCTACAAGGTGGTCATGACATCCAACTACAAAGAGTTGACTCCAGGAAGAGTCAACTTTTGCATGTGGTCCAGCATCTGAGGGTGTGGTTCTCAATTCTTCAACCTTGCATTCACAGTGCCCAATGATGGCACTCCTCTGCACTGCATCCATTCATTCAATCTAAGTTTAGAAATTATCTCTTTCCATAATAACTGAACCTGTTCAAAAATGTCAATAAAGATGACATCATTGAATGGCAGTAAAACCAAAACAAAACATAAGGACTTTGAGGAAGGAGACATTCTCTACTTATCCATTTTAAACAAGACTTTGGAGTATTTTCACTCTTTCTCATCAAATAATGAAGTCATTGTTTCCACACCTTTCTCAACTGCTGTCGGAAAGTGTTAACACATGGACTGTAGCTTCAGTGGAGACCAGACATTTGTATAAGGAAATCTCCAGTAACTGTGATATGGGACAAGCCATCCTTTCTATGCCTCATCCAAATTCCAGACCCATAAAATCCTTGAATATCATAAATAATCATTGTTTTATAGTGTTGACTGTGGTTGGTTTGTTATAAGTAATGGATAATCAAGAAAAATAAAAAGGTTGATACTTGATGAGTATTTGAAGAAGTAAATTGAAAGTAAGGGCAGAAGAGAAAGAAGGAGGAAAGAAGGTATGAGGCAGGCAGGCAGGCAGGAAGGAAGGAAGGAAGGAAAGAAGGAAAGAAGGAAGGAAATGTAGGCAGATAAGCAAGCAGGAGAGAGAAGAAAGGTTGGGGTGGGAAGAAAGACAAAGAATGAAAAAAAAGAGACAGGATAAAGAGATAATAAGACCCCAAAAACAGAGAGGTAGAAAGAAGAAAGGGAAGGAAGAAAGGAAGGAAGGGAAATAAGTTAGAAAAACAGGAAGTAGGAAGAATAAAATGAATCTCTAATATAGTGTGAAGAAGAAAAGGTTTTCTAAAAGCTAGAATATAACCTAAGACTTAAATAATGGGTAATTCTTAGAAATATAAATATTGTAAGATAAAGAGCATGTGGATTGGTCATTTAAGTGTTAGTAATTTTTAAAAAGCCACTTTATGTGGAACAGTTATAAAATGTTAAATATTGGGGTTATGGATTTACATAACATATGGAAAAAACAGGATACTACAGGGACAGAGCCACATCAGTGTTTATAGCGGCACAATTCACAATAGCTAAACTGTGGAGTCAAACTAGATGCCCTTCAATAGATGAATGGATTAAAAAATGTGGCATATATACACAATGGAAATTTACTCAGCATTAAAAGAAAATAAAATCATGGCATTTGAAGGTAAATGGATGGCATTGGAGAAGATAATGCTAAGTGAAGTTAGCCAATTCCCCAAAAACGAATGTCAAATGTTTTCTCTGATATAAGGAGGCTGACTCATAGTTGGATAGAGAGGGGAAGCATGGGAGGAATAGAAAAATTCTAGATAGGGAAGAGGGGTGGGAGAGAAAGGGAGGGGGCAGGGGATTAGTAAGGATGATGGATGTGATGGACAACATTATCCAAAGTACATGTATGAAGACTTGAATTGGGTGTTAACATACTTTATATATAAATAGAGATATGAAAAATTGTGCTCTATATATGTAATAAGAATTGTAATGCAAAAAACCACAAAGTACATGTATAAAGGCATGAATTGATGTGAACATACTCTATATACAAAGATATGAAAAATTGTGCTCTTGTGTAATAAGGATTGTAATGCATTCCACTGTCATGTATATAAAAAAATAAAATCAATAAAACTTAAAAAAAATTTTAAAAACCCCATGGAGAACTTGGGATCAAAGGTCAAGGAAACTTCCAGTATTAGATGGGGGTAGGGAGAAATCTTATAAGCATGCCAGGAAACCACTCTGAATCTTACATCTACTCACTTTTCTGGCTAAAACTGTGCTTGGAGAATAATGACTTGGTTTTTCCAAAGCCTTCCAAATCTTTTATTACCACTTCCCCTTGGCAGTCCCTAAACTGGATCCATTCAGGAAAAGGGATTCTGGGAAAAGATCTCCTGGCTTTGTCACTGCATCCCAGAGGAAGAGAAGCTGTAATGCTGAGTCAAGCTCTGGCAGCCCAGAACATGAGGCCAGAGCAGGTGAGCAGTGCCTAGGTATGTGGAGACAGGAGGACTCAAAAGAAAAAGTAAATCTGCCTTCACTCCTTGATAGCAGGTAAGGGTTGAAAAGTGAGTTGGAGCCAGGTATCGCTTTGTCTGCAGGAAGTGGGAGAAGGAAAACAAATAACAGAGGAAGGGAGCCAGGGGAAGCAGACTAAGTAGTAAGTAGAATTTGGCAGTTGCTCACATTGGGCCTGATTCTGGGTTCAAAGCAAGGGATGCTAGGCTATAGCAGTCCCTTTCCCATGTCACTGTTTTCTGCACTACAGACTCTTCATTTGCCATTTGGGAGATTATCACCAAATCCATGTATCATCCATAGTATTACTTCCCTAACATTTTATCTTTACATATATTTGTTTATTTAAATTAAATTAAATTTATATTTGAAAGAACATTTTTATCCTCATCAGGCATTGAAAGTCTATATCGCTGGGTAAAAATAGAACATATCAACATAAAGACTGAGTCAAATAGACCTGAAGATTCCTGAAATGCCAAGAAAATAGAAATCATTTTTATTCTTGCATGATTAAAAGAAAAAAAACCAAACATCGTCATTAAACATGGTTGTTAAACACTGTAGTTTTCAAGAAATTTTCACTAAAGTCTCTATTGCCAAAAGACAAATGATACATATTGCAACAAAGAAAGAAAACATGTACTCTTTGGGGAAAAAAAATTATATCTATAAGAAACTTTCCTGAAAAGAAAATATGCTTTCTCTTTTAAATATGTATCTCAGTGAATGGAGAATAACTGGTTCCCAAAAAGAGGCTGGATAATACCTAAATACTAAAGTGAAGATTGGAAGGTGGGATAGACTGTCTTACAGGGTCATGGATTCTTCCTCTTGGGGGAGGTATCAATAAGGGCCCCTTGCCACAAGTGTCTGATCATGGCCCTTTAGCAAGACTGTGGATTGAGTGGCCATCCCTTCCCTACTTCAAGGGCCATGATTGAAGTCATTTTTCCTTAAACCTCAGAACTAAAGCAGGACAGATTGTACAGCCCAGAGGATGGAGTTAGTGGGGTTTAAATGCAAACAGAAAACTGTATGTCTTCTCTTCTATTCCATTATACTGAAATTGAGAGAGTAAAGACAATGCTTAGCTCAGATTGTAAAGACATCTGGTTTGGCAAGTCCTAAAATAATTATAAAAATAATGTTCCTGAATTCTGGCTAGCTATTTTTACTGGTGGTTTTGCATTGATATCTACTCATCTTTTCTTGACCCAAAACCAAAACTACAAAGTGATTATTAGGTAACACACATACAAAAAATCAAAAAAAGAGCACACATGTTAGCTTTTTGCTATAATCAAGGGACTGAAAAAAATTGTGAAGAATACTGGGTGAAACAGGGATATTGACAGGAACATGATAAGGTTTGTTGGTGATGGTGTTATTAACTTGGGGGGGAGGAAGTAGGAGATAATTCCAGAAGCCATAAGAACAATCCCTAGTTCATTTTAAAATGACATTATAGAAATGAAGGAGGAATGAGATAAAAGACTAATTTAAGACATTAGTAATTGAAAAAGAAACTGGATCATCTGAAAAAGATTTCAGTAAGTGATATAATAGAAGTAAAGGAAAAAAGGTATAACAGGTATATATATAACAGGTATATAAAGGTATATATATTTTCAGATTATAAAGCATTTAATGATGCTGCCAGATTAGGATTATAAGAAGCAGAGTTGATTTTATTTTGGATGGAGGTTGTTATAATAAATTTATGCTAACGTTGAAGTACATGTAGAATATGTTATTAGATACCATCCAGGATGCAGTTGATCTGCTGTGCTTGGAAATACTTAGAATTAGTCTGACAAAATTAAGAAGCAATACTCTATCATACCTCAAAGCATACAAGTAGATGAGTTAACTCACAGAGGCATAGCAGAGCAAGACTGCAAAAGACCAAAGGTAGAGTCCTCAGCTAGTCCTACGCGTCAGAGTCGATCATGGGAAATGAGGGGCAGACAAAGAACAGAGAGGCGAGGCATAACAGATGCAGATGACGCTGTCAAAACCAACAGTGGTGTAAGCCTGTACTCCCAGCAGCTTGGGAGGCTGAGGCAGGAGGATTGCAAGTTCAAAGCCAGACTCGACAACTTAGTGGAGCCCTATGCAACTAAGCGAGATCTTGTCTCAAAATTAAAAAAAAAAAAATTAAAAAGGACTGGAGATGTGGCTCAATGGTTAAGCACCCCTGGGTTCAATCCCTGGTACAAAAAGGATAATTTTTTTTTAAAAAGTCAGAAAAACATGTGAAAAGCAGGAAGTAGCCTACAAAGAGATGTAAAGCTTGGTGAGATTACGAAAAGAAAAGGGCTAGTATTGAAGCTTAATATTACGTGTGTCTGACTTTTCAGATTGGTTCCTGAGTGCCTAGATGAAGAACTTTCCCCTCTGCCTTCTTCTCAGCCACCTCCTGCTAACACTCACTCTTCCTCCCTACTACTTGCACCTCAAGGGCAGTTTATCCTTCCATTGTCCCTAATAACACCAAGTACAACCTCTGTCATACATCCCATTTAATACTGCATAAGATTTTTCTAGTCATTTTCTTAGCAAAAATGTGAGCTTTTAGAAATAAGGACGTTATATCTCTTTCTAAATGAGGACAATATTTACCACCCTGTAGATGCTTCTAGACCACACTTTGCAACCTGTTGATCAGAAATGAGAGATGTTGTCTGGAAGAGATTCATCTCAAATACACCAATGGTATTAACTGGAGTAACCACTAGAAGGAGAATTTAAAGCAAACACAATTAGGAAAAATTACAGCTTATTAGGCAAGCATTCTTCGTGAGAGTAAGCTTGTAAACAGAGAGAGGGGAAAAAAAGACTACTTGCCTAATTTATCTTCTAATTCTACGTTCCTTGGTTGTTTAACCATCAGCTTCTGGAAACTTCCCATAATCAGCATATTTTGTCTCTATCTCCAATTTGTGTTTCCAAGTTTTCCTTGGCTCTCACACTCCTGGCTTGCTGCCCTAAAATGTCCCACAGCCTGATGGAACACTGCTCAGCACATAAATCAGTGACACTTTGTTTCCCAGCATGAGTACTGTGAACAGTTTGCTCTTTGAAGAACCTCAAAGTGAACTGAAGAGATCAATGGGTCCCACTTCCAAGGAAGTGAATGATGTTTTACCTATACTAGTTTGCTGCTAGATTTTATTATTTTAAATATATCCAGGAAGGGCGATCCTCTTAATTATTCTTAGTGTGAATTGCATAACAACAATATGGGATGAAAATATATATTGTTTAATTTTGTTTTTCTTGAAGGTGACCTAGTAATACCTTTCAATGAAAATCTAGAAACTGAAAATTCCAATCAGTTCTGATCATCTCAAGAAATATTTGTTGTACTTCTATAGATGTCTGGCACTATGCTAACTCCTGAGAATATATAGCCCCTATTCTCATATATTCCTTATAGTTTAGCAGGGAAATCAGACTAAGTTTTAATTGTGTGTTAGTCTGTTAGGCTGCTGTAACAAAGATACCATATACCAGGTGGCTTATAAACCATAGACATTAATTTCTTGTGGTCTGAATACTGAGAATTCTAACAGCAAGGCCCTAGCAGATTCAGGGTATAGCAAAGGCTATCTTTCCAATATAACCTCATCTGGCAGAAAGAATGAGGATGCTCTGGGTGCTCTTGTATAAGGACATTTATCCTATTCATGAACGTAGAGCCTGTCTCCAAATGTGATTGTAATGAAAATTCAATTTTGACATATAAATTTGGGGGAGAGAGACACAAAAATATTCATAACATAAAATAAATAAGTATCAACACAAAGGACAAAAAGTGTCTAACATAGTAATTTAACAATCAAGTATTTTGTCTTTAAAAATAACCTCAGTAAAGTGTAAAGATTTTTTAAGATCATTCACAGGCTTTACATTGGAAAACAATGTCCTCCCTTAGCCAGAGCAACGGTGACAGGATCCTCACACTCACCTGTTCCATTCACCCACTTACCTTCAAGTTTCCAAAATGCCTGTTTGTTCCCCTGCCTAAACGTTTTCAGTGGCTTCCTGTCGCCCAAAGAATAAGCCCTAATTCTTAAATAACATGTAGAAGGCTACAGCTGTACAACCCTCTGTCATACATTCATTTAAACACAGTATGACTATTTGTTTTTGTTTTATAGCCCTTTTTTGTTTACATTCCAATCACTATGGGCTTCTAGCCCTATTTCTAATACAGCCCCACACACACTCAACACATGTACACCAACAATTCATGCCATGATGATTCACAGTCTGCCTTGAACAAATGATTCCCACTGCTGGAAGGCCTCCCATCTCTGTGCTCTCCCCTCTGTTCTGCCTCTGCTAACTTCTTTCTCCTTTAAGACTCACCTCCTAGGACCTTCCATACTCACTCAGACAATGTGGGAAAAGTTTCTACTCCATTAATGTTCTCTGGGCTCCTGTTTTCTTCTTCACATGCTTGTCTCTCAGTATTTTCCACACTGGGTATAGTTATAGTCAGGTATCTCCTCTACTCAACTGCAAGAACCTTAAAAGTAGAGACTGTTCCATCTATTATATTCCCAGTACATAAACCAACACTTGCCTATAGTATATAATCTATATACATATTCTGAATAATCCATTCATGTACAAGAAATTAGTGCCACTAACACCACGAAATAATGCTTGCAATAAATTGTAATTCTATTAGGCTATTTTGAACTAATTTGGTAGAAACTGAAATTTTACTTTTATTTAAAAAGATGTCATATATTAGAAGTTAATTCAGGGGCTCAGCAGGTTCAGAGGTGCAACCTTGGTTCTTGAGGAATTTCATCAATATCAGTTAAGTTCTAGCTTTTGGGTTTGCTTTTGTTTTCCTAAATGGCTATAAAGAGAAATTGGTCTTAAATACTCTGGCCTTATAAGGCTATACGTAATACTACAGACTGACATTCAGACAGTCCTTTAAAATAATGTTGTTTACAAGCATAACCACAGATAATTCTAAGCTGAAAATTGATAAAAACAAAAAGCCCCCTTATCAGCAAAATTAAAACCGTACAGAATTTTCACATTTTAATTACAAATATATATTTCACAATAATCTTTTTCTGGCATAGACTCAGGCTTCACCCTGTAATGCTCCCTGATTTTTATGGTTGCTTTTGTGTGAAAGAGCTGTTATACAATGAAGTCTTAAATGCTTAATTATTCAGAAACTTTAAATACGTATTATGTAATTCCTCCTTTGCAACACTTTCTGCTTAATGCCTTGTTCTGCAGGGAATTTCATTAGCATGTGCCCTGGTCTTGTCCTCAAAACCCTCATTGCTTCAGATGAGCATGGGTTTAATTGAGAGAAAACCAAGCTGTGACTATGACTCAGGTGTGAAGTCTGTTTCTCTGAGCAAATTAAATCCAGTGGAATGACTGAGTGTTCTTTTCCATCCATACCCTTCCGATAGATTTAATGCTGCATATTAATTGCTGTTCTCCTACCTGCTACCCTGTGATTGTTTCCCCAATCATCCTATTGAGGGTGATTGATGTTCAGATAAATTTGTCGGTTTCATATAGAGAAAGAAATATTAACATGTGCTAGTAAGAACACCAGGTTATAAGATTTTAGATTAGCCTAAATGTTAGCACAATATTAACACATGCTTTTGCCGATTTAAAAAGGAACACGCTGGTAAATAAAATACAAAGCTGATAACCAGCAAAAAAAGAAAAAAAGAAAGAAACTAGTTGCTTAGGGGGAGTTTGTAATACCTTCCCTTTGCAACATACAAATCTGTGTGTCTTCTGGTTTACCAGTTAACCTGCTTGGAATATAAAATTTTGATCATGTTCACAATCACTCTAAATGAATTGTGGCTAAAATACATATTTTCAAGTGTCTGTTCCCACTACCATCTCACCCTTACATTAGACTATAAGGTTCTGCAGAATAGAAGCTTAATGAAACATCATACATTGAAGAGAGCCTCCATGTGTATTTCCATGAATTTGAATTTCAACATAATATTTAATTTTATTTAATACAAGTATAAAGATATCAATTTTTAAACCATCTCTAGGTTTCTTCTTTTATTTATAATTAGTTTTTTTCTTTTTAAATACTTACTTCTTTAAATAGCCTGGACACCTTTCTGGAATAAGGCAGAAAGGAAGAAATAAAGAATGTTAATTCAACACTTTAACAAAGGGAGGAAAAGGTCATTGGTGAATTTATTTTTATAATTGTTTTTCCAGTTTACCTTATGTTGTCAGAGTATCATTTAACCAAAGACTTGTGCTTTGTACAGCTAATAGTTTATGTAAAATGTCTTTGCTAAACTGGACTCCTTTGGGTGAAGCAAGTTCACTTATGAAATCCAACCACATCTTTATTAACTGAAGGCCATAATGAAGGCTGAATTTCTTGCTGAAAAAAAATCGTCTTGGGTATGATGTTAATGTAAAACCTACTTCATGAATTTGCTTATTTTTTCTGCTCCCTTCAGACATTAGGCAGCTAAAGTTGTTACGCGTACATTAATTACACCAATTAGTCCCAACTGTACATATACATACATTCAAGACTTGATTATCTGAGCTAAAAGAAGTGGTTAGGCATGGCACAAATAATACAAATGAGCAAAAAATTCAAATCCCATGTTCATTGAACTAATGAATGCATTATATATTTTTGGCACAGCTAAGTAACCTTATTATGTTTTGCTTAATTTAATAATGCAATTACCTTGCATTTCCTTATTCTACCTAGGTAATGACAGGAAAAGCAGGTCCAGATTTCTATCAGGCATGGGGGAAAGCTAGTTTACAATTTAAAGATTTGGTCATAGTCATATTTTTTCTCTATTTTCAAATGTGTTAGTTAAATTTATGTAGTTGGACATCTCCATATGCTGTTTTACTGTTCTACAATGTCCCACACATATATAAAAAGATTGTCACCTATGATTCAAAGAAGCCATATTACAGCCAGTCTTGATCTAAGGGTAATTCCAGTTTTTATCTCCTCAGAGTTTAGGGAGTTATTTAGTTCTTCAAGTTAACCTTCATAAAAATTTGTTAATTTTAACTTTGATTGCCTTTTATAAATCAGCATCGTGAAATGTGGTGGTTCTCAAACTTTGGTAAGCAGAAAAAAAATAGCTTGAAAAGCTTGTTAGAAGACAGATTTTGGGGTTCCCACCCCCAGTGTTTCTGACTCAATGAGTTTTGGATGAGGTCTAAAGATTTGCATTATTAGCAAGTTCTTAGATGATGCTAATACTGCTAGTCCGGGGACCTCACTCTGAGAATCAATAATATAATAGTGAATAATGTGGCTTCATGAGCTTAAATTCAGCTCTAGCACTACTAGCTATGTGAAGCAGGGCAATATATTAACCTCTAGTCTCAGTTTTCTTGCTTGAAACCTGGAAATAATAATAGCAGCCTATATCATAGAGTTATTTTGATGATTAAATAAGTTATACAAATTAACATGTAGTCATTCAACTAAACTCTTGACGTATTTATAACAATGCCTGACATCTAGTAAGGGCCAAATAAATGTTGATTATTACTGTTGCAGTTTGAGAGTCAAAAATTCAAACCCAGAGTTACCTGACATTACCTAGAGTTTCTATTTAGTTCTATTCTTCCATTTTTATTTTATCTAAATAATTCTTCCTAGAGATAACATTTTTTAACATTCTTTAGGGAGAAAAAATGCTTAAAATGATTATTACTGTCCAAATCATTAACTTTTTAAAATATGAAACTAATTTGACATACAGTTGACATTAAAATATATATTTACTTTACATTGAAAACCTGGAAGTGACTTTTTTAAGCATATGGATATTCAGTCAAATATTTTCTCATTTTGAAAATGGTGAGCATTTAGTATATGTTCACATTTTATTGGAATTTTTATCATCCAAATTTTTCCCATTTATTTCATCTAAAAATGTCAGCCCAAATTTCCTGTCCAATAGAAGATACTATTTCCAACATACAACTCCAGCCTGAAGTCCTTACCTCATATACTCAAAATCAGTGATGAATAGCTGTGTCTTCCTGCTTTCCTTTCTACAACTCTATGTCACAGGGATGCATATACTATGTTGCAGTCACAGAATAACTTCTTTCTTCATTTTCTAAAAGTGTGTATGTGTCAAGCTTGTGACCTTCCAGGCCGAATTTGCTGTTTTTCTCCCTACATTAGCTTCTTGAAGTCAGGGATTATCTCTCACTTATCTTTCTTTACCCAGCAACTAGTATATAGGGAGAAGGAAGGAGGTTAAGAAAGGATAGTGGGAAAGGAGTTACAGTAATTAGGGTGGGAATGGTCTTTAATGTAAAAAGTCCAGTTTGACATGGGCTAGATGGCAAATGAGATTATCTGAGAAAAGAACACTGCTAAGATGTTCATTGCTACTCAATCTTTATGACCTGTGCATTAGATCTCACAATAAAACAATAGAGTAGTGAGATTGTTGGGAATTTGTTAAATGCATAGATGGCAATATCAAAAAAAAAAAAAAAGAAAGAAAGCTTCTAGACACTGGACCTTTCAAAAGAGTGAAAATGTGAATTGATTTCTGTCTCTTTAGTTAGACAAATAACTTGCTATTTTAATTAAAGATAGAAAGTATTTTTAGGCAGGAGAAATGGAAAGAGAGGGAATGCAGTTCAATAATTAGAAGAGGATGAGAACATGTAAATAGAGAAACAGATCTTAACACTTGAGAAACCCAACGGACACAAAAATTTGGTAAAAAAAGAGAATCCCTGGAAAGAAAAAAAATGAAATAACTCATGATCAACAGTTGTAGAATAGTTGATATGTTAGGGAACACCATAAAGTGAAAAATATTTAGTTATTAGGAAAAAATAGGTAAACATCTGTGTGCTTCAGACATGTCAGATTTTTGCATGCATTTAAGTATCATAGCCATCTTATAGGTAAGATAGTTTCACTATTCCTATTATAGATAAGGCACAAAACCAAGACACAAAAGTGTACAGTAATTTGTCTAAGGTCACATGGCTCACAAATAGGCAGTTGCACTTAAGCACTAAGCCATACCAGAGCGAGGTGGCCCAAACTCACCATTAAATGCAATGAAAAAAGTCACTGAACAGTACATATGTTAATGATCCCATTTTTGTAAATGTAATACAGGACTACAAAGGAAGAATGAACAGAACAAAAATCAAACGTTAAGGAAGAAAAGGAGGCAATCTAAAACTCTCTGGTAAATTTCTATCCAGTTACAGAAAGCATTAAATTGTGATTGGGAGATGCAACCTTTTGAAATTTCACTAAGGACTTTGGCTTTCTCTAAAATGTTCCTTCAGCTGGTGAGAAACAATCATTTCGCATTCCCTCTACGTGCGTTGTTAGCTCCAGTAGGAAGTCATTTCTCACTAATCCACATTGACTTTGTATTAGCCACTTAAACCTCAAGCAGCAGCACGTGACAATTTCAAGGTTTAAGAGTTGCTACCACTTCTGTCTAGGTAGAACTTAGATGATGGTTATGACCAAAATGCAGTATTAGAATCTGAAGTTTAATATAACTGAGTGTAACACACCTGCACACACACATTCTTCACTTTTATTCTTTATATTATTCTTTACTTTTTACCTCCTGCTTCTGATGCTTCACAATGAGAGAACTTTGGAGAACAGAACAAATCAAGTGACCTCAAGCAAGTAGGGGGGAAATAGAAGAGCAGATTTCTGCAATATAGGATTTCTCTCCCTCCTGTGGTACGTTGGCATGAACTAAAAGATAAAAGTGCCAAGGTCAGACAGAAACTTCAGGGGGTCCTTTACCAGGATAGCCAGCCTCAGATAATTACCTTCATGCAGAAAAATTACCTATTTTTGTCCCTCAGGCACAGAGACAAAATAAATCAAAGCCAAGGCAAGGCTTGGGTTGGTCATGCTGCCACTTTTCTTCTCTCAGTGTTTCATGATTCTCTGACTGATTTATTTATCCATGTAAATTTTGAAATAATTCATTAATATTAGAGAAAGACTGGGATTAGATTTTTAGTGGGAGACGGCTTGGAGTGTAGAAGACTGTTCATAATATATTCAGTCTTTCCTCTCACTGTCTCCAGAGCTTCCTGTCTACCTTCATTACATTCTGACCTGAATTTCTTAGACCTGGGGGTCACTGAGATGTTAGAAAATGCTACTCTATTCTCCCCAGTGAAATTTGAGACCCATGTATGAGAGGCATGCTGGCACAGGACATTAGACTTAATATTTTTTAAAAAATTATTTTTATCTTGAAAAGAATGTAAAAATGAATGCAGGGAAACCAACAAAAGGAGTTGAGGATTAAGGAACTGACTTCAAATACGACACTTATGGTCCCAATCTCTGCTCCTGACATGCCAATTACTCAAGTCCAATTGCTTGATACTTGTTGTTCCAGAATTTTCTTTCATATACAGGAAACAAAACTGACACTAAATATGGACTTTTGAAACTGAAGCAAATAATCCTATAATAACTTCTTTATTTGGAAGAAAAGCAGATGCCCAGGATTTTACAATGTCTCATTAAAATAATTACTAAACAAGGAGTACAATGTTCCAGGTATCTGGACTTCCTATCTGAGGAGTTTTCAGCTTCTTTATATTGACCATCAAGCCCATGTTGCCTTATATTGACCCTAACAATCTATGGGATATTCATGATGACAAACCGAAATTGGGAACTATTTATTTGTTTCGTGTTTCAGAACTTCCAGTTCCTTAACTAGAAAATGAGAGGGCTGGTAGGGTGCTGCCGCACATGCCTATAATACCAGCAATTTGGGAGACTGAGGTAGAAGGATCTCAAGTTGGAGGCCAGCCTTGGCAACTTAGTGAGACCCTGCTCCCAAATTTTTAAAATGGGGGTTGGAGCTGGGGCAGTAGCTCAGTGATAAAGGACTCATGTGTTCAATCCCCCCAGTACACACACACACACACAATAAATAAATAAATAAATAAATAAATAAATAAATAACCAAAAAATGAAAGAAAGATATGAAAATGAGGGAGCTAGTATGTTTAGCAGTAATAATAATAAAATAAGCATTCATTCAGCTCTGACTGTAAGTTAAACACTCTGTTATGCATTTCATGTATATTATCATATATAACTATATAAATATGAGAAATCCAGTAATAAGGAAACTCTCTCTTTTTTCGTTTGCTATCCTAGCAATCAAATCTAGGACCTTTTACATGCCAGGCAAGCATTCTATCTCTGAGCTATATCCCCAGAATGAGAGGGAAAATCTTATTGATTATATAAATGAAGAACTAAATCAGAAAGGTTTGGTAATATCGTTTACTTTCTTTTTGGGTGGAGGGGGGAACGGAACCCAGGGCCTTGTGCATTTAAGACCAAGTGCTCATTTGATGATCTATATGGCCTCTCTCACTTCTCAAGTTCATCTTAATTAGTGTAGCCCAAGCAATTCTCCTTCCTATTTCATTGAACTTGAGAGCAACTCTGCTACATAAATACTTTGTTATCCATAGGCTACCAAGGGAAATCATGGTGGTATCTATTATGTGGCAGGAACTGCTCTAAACATTGTACAAATACCCCACGTTTAGTCTTCTTAGCTACCCTATGAAATAGAGTACAGTGCTTACTTTTTGAGTAAGAGAACCGAGACACAGAGGTTATGTAATTTGTTCAATGTCAATAGAGAAGGAGGGGTGACGTTTGAACCCAGAGTCAGTCTCCTTTACCACTATACCCTTTTGCCTCTTAGGTGGCAACAATGTTATGAATTCTTTTCAAATGTATTTTAGATCTATTGTCTGATCAGAAAAATAAATGAAGGAACAACAACAAAAAGATATGGTTGCTGAATGCAAAGCTAGTTGCAAAGTCAATTTTGTAATTAAAGGACAGCCAGTGGAATCATTAAAGAAAACTCTAGAGATGATCTTAAGGCAGCAGAGTTCAGGGCCTGGAGCTGGTTTTCCTAAAATGAGTAGTGTCCTACAATATGTTCTATAAAAAGAGGCTCCACCATTATGTATCTAAGTCTGTGTGCACTGCACACTACATACTGAACTGTCCCAGGCAAAACAGTACGTGGTCACCCAGAGGGAAAGTTTCCTATTGTTCCAGTGGATCTGAGGCCATCACCAGCCCACTGGCCACCATAGGGCTGTAGAAAACCACCTTATCTCATCACTTTCCTATCCTTCTCCCTTTATCCTTCATTTGACATAAAGATATGAGTCTAGCTATCACTAAAGTGAGAATTAATCATCTATTTTTCAGACTTCCTTTGTTGGTTCTTTGTTTATACAAGTAATTTGCATGTCTGCCTTCCCAGTCAGGCTGAAAACTGCAATGAGGTAAAGCAGTTTAAACTACACACAGTTCATTCAAGATTTGGAGAAAAAAACGATTCTCATTTACTTTGCTTTTTCTATATACAATATAGACACTGGGATATTTCTGGTGATTACTCTCCTCTGCTTGTATTCAACCCTATGTATGTGGCTTTCTTCCTTGGATTGAGTCTCTGGTAAACTGGCTTGAGAGGAATCAGGCTCATACCTTATTCTTCACTGTTTCATCCTTAGGACTCTGTACATAGTAGGGACTCGATGCATGTTTATTGAATGAACAAATGAATTATAAATGAAGGAAGAACCAATGTACAACATCTAGATTCACCAGCAACTGTGACTTCCTGTATCCAGGATCTTCACCATTCAGGCTTCAGGGGCAAACACTTGACAATGATTATGCAGTATCCCAGGTACAGATCCTATTCCTAACCTTCACTATTCAAACTTATTCTTTATTCTTACCTACAACCCAAACCTTTTCTTTGAGCTGTGTGATCCCTTGGTGCTCACAGAAACCCTGAGATATCACTTTGAAAAATTTAAAAGACAGAATAGTTCCTCAAAGGAAAAGAAAGTGCCTTAGTTTCCAGCACTTCAGCAAAACTAGTGATGAGAATTTACAGGAAAACTGACCCACAAAGTACGTGCACAGCTGGGGTTTGTTGATCATGAGAAGAAAAGAGTTTCACCTCCCCTTCTAAGAATGAATACACCTTGCTCTATCCCACCAAGGACAAGCAAGGTGGAGGAGAGCAAAAAGCAAAGGCCAAGATGGCTAAGTGACAAGATTAATGACATTCATAAAATTGATGGAGGCCTGTGGGCATGAAGTGATAGTAATAGCTCACATCAAGCCCAAGGATGTAAATATTCAACAAACAACAATCACTTCTTGGTTTCATATCCACCATGAAATCACAAAGTAAAAAAATGTGGATACCATTCTCTATTTGAAGACTACATTATTTAAAAATTAAAAAAAAGGAGGGGGGGGACTAAAATGTTTTCCCCTTCCTGTTATTGTCTCCTAAACTACACACACAGTTCATTCAAAAATTGCAGAAAAAAAGATTCTCATGCACTTTGCTTTTTCTGTATACAATATAGACACTGGGATATTTCTGGTGATTAGTTTCTTCGGCTTATATTCAACCCTACGTATGTGGCTTTCTTCCCTGGATTGAGTCTCTGATAATCAGGCTCACATCTGTCATTCTACTTAACCACTCTTGATAAACCAATTTGGTGGTTTATTCGTTCATTTTCTTTTCTTTTGTTTTTTGTTTTGTTTTTGGATAAGTGTCCGTAAGAAGGTATTTCGTCAGTGTCAACACAGGATTCTTCCAGATCCCACCCATCATTGTCTAGCACTGGACCCCTGGACTATTCAGCTGCTTTTCCCTTGTTTCCTTTTTAGTTGCTGCACTTAGGCCAAAGCGTCAGTGGCACTGTTAGGATATATTGGTGAGCTTATTCCTGCCAGGAAGAAGAGAGTGACATTGCTCACTTTGTAAAGGTAAATCAACTTCACCAAGTGTACCATCAGTTTAATAAAAGTCTGTATTTATTGAGCACTAATTATGGGCCAGGCACTGCACTGAGTGATTTACAAACATTATTTCATTAAACCATCACTACAGCTTTATGAAGTAGGTAATTTTATTATTCCCCAGCTTACAAATGATGTAACTAAGATTTAGAGAGGTTATGTAACATGCTCAAGGTCACAGAGCTAGGAAGTAGATGTGCAAAGATTATAATCCATATCCACCCTGCCCCCAGAGTTTTCCCTTGAATTAATATACTATAATACCTCACATATTCATGCAAAAAAGAGAGAAAGCACTAAATAAATAATAGTCAATTATAAAAATGAACAAGGTACTTGATAAAATTAGATAGTAATTGAATGTTTAAAACTCTGAAATCTCAACAGCACTAATATATTAATACTATAATACTAGTACTTATGAACTTAGGACCTCACAGTCCACAAAAAAATATAGGATGGAATAGCTAAAACTCAATGGAAGTATCTTCAGTTAGTTCTGAAGTGACAGGTCTTCTGCAGGATTGCTGATGTTCTCAGTATTTCTCCACCTGGACTCACTGGGCTTCCCAGATCCCACTGAACCTATGTTATTAAACTATTGTTTACTGTGTTATTAAACCATCCTATTAAGGATCTAGGAGTGCAGGAACTGTTCACACCATACACCATCTATTCCTTCAATGGTATTTGGAGTGTCTCAGTAACTGTCTACTAGGCATTTCTTTTCCTTTGCATCTTTTGCTTCTGAATCTCTTTTCCTCTGAAGATGGGCCTTGCCTCCCTTCCATTCCTTCTCCACTTCATTCTTAAATATGCTTCCTCCTTTTATGATTAACTAATGAAATGTGAGTCTCCAAGATCCATTGAAACATAGACCTGTTTTATAAAATATATACATATATAAAATGGAATTTAATGCAACTGTCTAAATCCAAAGTAATATTCAGCACTTTAAAAGTTCAACTTAAGACATGTAATTACAGTATTAAGTTGTAAATTATGTGTCATTTATTCAGTTAGACCAAAAACTGACATCAAATTAGATATATGTTGACACATGTTTAAGGACATAATATTATGATATTTAAGAGGGTAGGCCCACTCCTGAAATTTCAGCAGCTCGGGAGGCTGATGTAGGAGGATAATAAACTCAAAGCCATCCTCAGCTTAAGCAACTCAGTGAGACCCTGCATCTAAATAAAATACAAAATAGGGCTGTGAATGTGGCTCAGTGGTCGAGTGCCCCTGAGTTCAATCCCTAGTATCCCTCCCCGCCAAAAAAGAGTATAGGCTCTAAAGTGAGATTGGATTTGAAATCTGGTCATGCATATTATAGCCATATGAGTTTGAGAAAGTTAGTTCACTGTGCTGTGCCTCAAATTTTTCATCTGAAAATTGGGGATACTTAATTAACTAGTTCATCAGATTGTTGTTGCTATGAAAAGAATTAATGTAACCAAAAACATTTAGAATAGTTGTCATATGCTAAGCATTTTTACATGTTGCAATTAGTAGAATATGTGTTCATAATATCAATAAACCTATTCTAATGAATCCAGAAAAAATGATTGATAGCTTATTTTCAGGCTGAACAAGCAAACTTATTCCTAGATTCATAAATAAGTATTTGCTTAAGTTATACTGGGTCTGCGGAGTATATCTGACCTCAAGAGGAAAAGGAAAAATACAGAAGCATTTTCTGCCAATACTTTCCCAAAAATAGAAGAAGAAAAAGGGAACCTGTTTATTTTAAGATTTTATAATGGTAGGAAGATCAGGGGTTTGACATGAGGAGAATTAGCTTCCACCTCTGAGGTATTTGTTTATGAATTACAAGAACTTCTGGGCCTCTGTTGTTTTTGTTTTTGTTTTTTTTTTTTTTTTTTTTTTTTTTTTTTTTTGTGTGTGTGTGTGTGTTTGTTTGTTTGTTTTAAATATTTTGGTTCTTTAGTTGGACACAATACCTTTATTTTTATTTTTATGTGGTGCTGAGGATCGAACCCAGTGCCCGCCATGTTCTAGGCGAGCACCCTATCGCTGAGCCACAACCCCAGCCCCACCTCCCTTTTAATTAATTGCAAAAAATAATACGGCCAACCATAGTGACTCCCCAAAGTTATCATGATAATAAAATGAAATACAATAAAGAAAACACATGGATATTGTAAGTCATTGCTTATTTCTAGTGGCTACTGTTTCAGTTTTTAAAAGTACCTTAATGAACTTATTTAAAGCTTTATATTGTTAAGCACAACTTTGTGTCAAGCAATCTGAACTGTGATGGAGGATTCTAGTCCATATACTATGATTCCTGTAATGGACCTGTCACAAACAAATATCATTATCTCCATTTGATAGGGGAAAACTATAGCTCAAAAGATTATAGAATGCCCCAAATTAAACAATGGTTAAATGAAAATTGAAACACGATTCTTCAGAATCCAAAAAATCCAAAGGACAGATTTTTCCAAGTATATAAAAGTATCCTCTTTATTCTGCCTCTTTACTGGGGAATAGTGACAAGATAAGGACATAAGACAGAAGTTTCCCTCAGGACACGTATGATCTATTTCGGAATTATAATTACATATTTTTGGTAATTAGAAAATAACATAATCACATGATATCATATGTATTTATCAGTTAGAATACCTTTAACTGCTATACCAAATAAACTCTTAAAACGCATCAATGAAGTTGATTTTCCACTCATTTAACAAGTGCATTGTTAATATGTTTAACATTAATTAATGTGCCTGTGCTAATACAGGATTATTCAGAGGTGAAATGATTGGATTGTGAGGGCTGGAACCTAATCAGTCCATCATAGTTTGAATGGACCAAAGGGGTGGTAACTGAAGGCAAGTGGGCATGACTGGAAGAGGTGGGTCACTGAGGATATGCTCTGGAAGGGTGCTTCTCCCCTGCTGCTCCTTTTCTTCTTCCTTCCTGCTGTGATGGAGCAGCACTCCTTCACCATGCCATTTCACCAAGATGTTCTGCCTTACCTTGGGCCCGGAGCAATGGACCCATCTGAGCATGGACTAAACCTCTGAAACCATGAGCTGAAATGAACTTTTTCCTCCTCTAAGTTGTTCTTGTCAGGTATTTTGGTTACTTGATGCAAAGTTGAATATCAGCATCTTTCTGCCAGTGGTGATTTATGGACCCAAGTCCTATCCACCTTGTGATCCTGCTTTCTCCTTGGGCCTGGGAGTTCATTAATCAGAGGAAAGGGAAAGCCAAATAACTACAAACTGCTTCTTAAGAAAGTTTTCAGCTGAGCATGATGATGTACAGCAGCTACTTGGGAGGCTGAGGCAGAAGGATCCCTTGAGCCCAGCAATTTGAGGTCAACCTGGGCAAAATAGTGAGCCCCAGTGTTAAAAAAAAAATTAATAAATAAATAAAAGGAAAGTTTTCACTGAGAAGTGATACTTCTTGCTTATGCTCACACTCTATTGGCTATAGTTAATTATGTGATCTTAATTTCCAGCAAAGCTGGCTGGAAAATAAAAACTCGGCATTTGCAGCCACTCCCAGTTCTACAATATAGAAAAGGAGGCATAAGTATTAGCCATAGCTGCCAGAGCATGCTATATATAATAAGTGAGAGGAGCTTGTAATTCCTTAAAGGATAACTCTGGGGCCAGGTGAGTTTTAGAATTCAGAAATTTTCAGAGAGATAGTTCAGTCCCCATGCTATGTGTACATACCACTCATATAAGGATGTAGAAAAATTTAAAAATTTAAACAAAGCTATATTTCTGTAGTGAACAAAATTAATATTCACACCAAAATATGTTAAGAGCAATGAAGTAAAATATAAAATAAATAAATTATAAATTATCTCATATTGGTAGAAGTCATGAAAGGGACTTTCCCAAATAAACAATGATGAACAAATTCTACATTTCTGAGTTGCCAATAAGGAATTGCAAACTTGCATCAAAACTATGGATATGATTCAGCAGAGGACTTTAGTGCTGGTAACAGCAAGTAGAAGAGCTCTCATTCAAGTGAAAGGAGGTCAAATGTGCCTGGTCAATTGCCATGTGCTGTAGCTCCTTAACAAGTTAAATGTTTTGATCTTTTTGTATTTCCAAATGCAGAATTATTAGGCCGAGTGATAGAATAAGTACTTACCCATTTGTTCCGCACATGAGCATCTGCTGCATGGCATTTTCTCTCCACTTACAAGCTAAATAGATGAACTGACACTTTGAAAAACTCATAATCAAAATGTCCTTCGCACTAAACTCTAGTCATCACCAACAGTCACTTTTAAATGAATCATAAACCTTTCAACTCAAGAGCAGAGCAGCTTCTGCTTAGTTTTCTGGTAGAGCTATTCCACTTTTTACTATTTTTTGCATTCAAAATAAGGGGTAATTTATGTGTTTCACTTACGTTCTTTTACTGCTTTTAAGCCCAGGCAACCCCAAACACTCTCTGACCCAGAACATTTCCAACACCAATTTTTTTTTTTTTGAGCCAGGTGTTAAATGAGGATGACCATGCAAAGATACATTATATTGCTATGAATTAATCATCATGAGTTCTAATCTTTAGTAATTCAAGTCTGACAATGGCTAACTCTAGTGGTGTGACCTCGATGTTAATTTTCATAATTGTATATTTTTTTTCAGATCTAGGTCAGTTAACTTTTTCGTTATCCAAGCTATGTTTTCCAATCTTCCAGGTTCTAACACAGAACCTCAGGCAATTTGGAAAAAAGCTTTGTTGCATGATAATGAGAAGTTGAACAGCACATACAAAACCTGATATTTATTTAAATAGCATCATGAATAAAAAACTGATAGATTACAATATTCATCTCATGACAACAGACTTGTTGAAAGTGCTGTAAAACCTAAAAATAATGCATTTTAATTTTCCTAACAGCTTGAAGCAAAATTGAGTGTTTTAAAATTAAAACCATATAGGGCATTGACTGGTAGGTCTTAATCCAAATAATGAGGCTCTATTTGATCTAGCATTTCATACTAAATCTGAAACATTAGCTCAAATATTTTATGATATAAAAAAAGATTATGACAATTTTTATAATCCTCCCTCAGTTGTTATCAAATTCTTTATTATCTTAGTGATAATATCATACACAGATAACAAGTGCTTTTATGATTGGTAACCTGAAGATTTTTTTTTACCAAATCTGCAACAGATATAAAACAGGTCTTCCCAGAGTGGGCTAAATTGTGAGCCAGAAAATGTGATTTATAATACTGACACTGGACATGTGGGTAACTTCCAGCTAATGAACTCTGTTTCTTGCTGAAACCAGAAAGACTGAGCTTGCTGATATTATGCATCAATTTCAACTTTAATATTCTATATAGTTTTTTTATTTGGTTTTGTTTTTGGTACTGGGGTTTGAACCCAAGAATACTTTATTGCTGAACTACTTCTCCAGCCCTTTTTATTTTTTTTATTTTTGCCTAGTTGTTGAGGTCAAACTTGAGATCCTCCTGCCTCAACCTTCTGAGTACAGTAGCTGGGATTACAGGCATGGGCTACCCCTCCTTAGCCTACTCTAAGTTTTAAATAAAATCATTTCAGGAATAGCAGTATATTTTACTTGAATTCTATACTTTTATTTATTTTTTTTCTTTTCTTATTGAAGCTTTATAATTATATAGTAGTTAAGTTTATCTTAACTCATACATGCATGGAATTTGATTTCAGTTCATAATTCCCTACTTTTTCCCCTCTCCTTTTTCCATTCCATCCTCCCTCTCCTCCTCCATTCTCCTTCTTGTACTCTACTAGAGGTCCATCCTTTTAAGCCAAATATTGTGAATTAGAGGAGGCCATAAAGGGAATCCTCAGAGGCCAAGAAGACATGAATTTGAACCCCATTAATGTTCAGATGCTCACACATACTACATAGCACTTCACTTAAACTCCTTACTGTCGGATAAATTACCACCATTTCTCCAGAGCCCAGCAGGTGCTGCGTCACACCTCATTCCATAAAAGCAGTATTCAATGTGCAAAAACTAATCGGTGTGAATCAGTTCATGAAGAAAAATTCTCCTTTGTCCTCTGACTTTTAACAACAGATTCCTGCCCACCCAGGTCTATGCCAGGCTTCCATGATGCCCCTCACTCACCTCTAACCCACAATTGTCTCAGAAGCAAGAGTTTTACCTCATTCTCTAGAATCTGTGGTTGATAGTGTGAACTGGTGGGGCTAAGGTAACCTTTGTCAAGTTTCAACTTTGAAGTGCACTAACTGGCTGACCTTGAATTAGTTTATATACCTCCCTGAGTCTGTTTTCACATCTTTATGTTTATTTATTAAACAAATAATACCAGTAACTATCTCATAGGGTTGCTGTGTTAAATAAAAGGATGCACTTAGCATAGTACCTTACAGAGAAAAAGCTTTTAATAATTATTTGTTTTAATTTGTGTTTTTCATGAAAAGAGCTGCTAATAGTTCCTAGAATAAATAAATGAAAAAATGAATTATTACCAAAACTTATGACTGATACCTTAATTTTATCCATGCTTTTATCCTGGATACTTAAACGGTCGACAGGAAAGGAAAAATTTCTATGTTCATGAAACAGATTTAAACATATTTACCAATATAGCTAAACATATCAAAGAGTTTAATCTCCATTTATAATTAGCAAAAGTAAAGCAAATAGAATGAAATACTTATTTCCAAAGGAGAAACAGTACAATAAAATTCCTTATAATTTCATGAAATTAATAAATGAACACAAAGAATCGTTATCTAATTAAAAATTTCCCTGCTTTTGAACATCTTGTTTGCTTAGTTATTTGAAATATAATCTCATAAAAATTTAAAACACCTTCACTTTTTCTGTACCAAATAAGAATAAAGTTTGACAAAATATATCCACACTTTTGGCTGAAAGCTGTTTTAGCAATGAAATATCTTTTTAGAATACAACCAATGACCTTCAAATATGTAGTGCTGTATCATTTTCAGCCTCTTAAGTGTGTTTTTGGTGAGATATTCAAAGGATGTTTATTCACTTTAACACACTCTTAAGTGTGTTTTTGGTGAGATCTTCAAAATATATTTATTCACTTAGGTTGATAATTGGGGAGTGGGAGCTAACATAAGTTATGGCAATTGCATAAAACAGCTCAGTTCAAAATGAAAAGCTGAATGGAAAAAATAGAAGGCAGTTCTATTTGTGAGAGTGCTTCTATATCAACATTTCAAAAAAGATCTGATAGTGGAATTGTGTTAATAGATCAGAAAAATTAAAACAAATCATAATAATTTGTTCCAGAGAGTGTGTTATGGTTTGGATATTAGGTGTCCATCATAAGCTCATATGTGAGACAAAGAAGAAGGTTTAGTGCAGAAACGATTGGTTAGGAGAGCCTTAATCCAATCAGTGAATTAATCCCCTGCCTGGATTAACCTAGTGGTAATTTAGGCAGATAGGGTGTGGTTAGAGGAGCGGGGATCATTGGAGTCATGACTTTGGGATATATATTTTGTACCTGGCAAGTGGAGTCTTTCTCTGCTTTCTGATCATCATGTGAGCTGCTTGCCTCTGCCACACTCTTCTGCCATGATGTTCTGCCTCATCCTGAGCCCCAAGGAATGAAACCAGTTTTCTATGAACAAGACCTCTGAAACCATGAGCCCGCAAATAAACTTTTCCTCCCCTAAAATTGTTCTGATCAGTATTTTAGTAGCAAGAAATCTGACTAAAACAGTGTGTCAATAATAGATCTAACTATATTTTATTCAGGAAAACTGAATGCCACACCATATGTTCAGAGATTATCCCACTGATGACATCCTGCCCCTGAAAAGCTATAAAATATTTCCCAAAACACATTCACACTCATAATCTAGGTCTACCACTGACTATAAAAGACATGCTGGTTTGTTTGGAAGATCAATGCAGTAATGAAGAATCCTGTCAGTCTTGTAAGAAAGATCCTGAAGCTTCAGTGTTAGATTGGAGTCTTATTTTTGTTTCTTTCTCTATATGAAAACAAGGGACTTATTTCTGAACAAGAATTCTTTCAGTTTACTTTATCTGCAAAGATATAAAAAATATTCCTGATTGCCACATTTCCAACTGGAAGTTTATGCTTTTATTATAAAGAGGTTCAATGTGGCAGGTGTGGAGACCATACCAAAAACTACAGACGTGATGTCTATCCTTAAAACACACAAATGGCTGCCCAGTTCTCTACTTCCCTCCCCAGTAGGTTTTCCTTTTTTCTCTTTTTTAAAAGAATGATATATACAACCAGTCATCACCCAGTGCTTTTTGGTGTTTGTTTTTCTGCATATTCTGAGCCGAACCTAATCCAATCAGGCTTTCATTCAAGGTCACTAAAGACTTTAATGTTCCTAAGTCACATTTCAGATAATTTGAAGCATTCACAATATTTGTCTCTCTTCCTTAAAACACTGTACATCTGACTTCTAGGACATCAGATTTCTGTTTTTCTCATTGCCTCTCTGAACATCCATTCTCAATGTCCTTACCTAGTACCTTCTCGTTTCCCCAATCTCTTAATGTTAGAGAGCTAACTGAATGAATTTTTTTATATCTTCTCTTTTTCTCAATTCACTTCTTTCGTGGTCACACAGTCTCAAATACTTACATATCAGATATTTATAATATCATGAATTTCTATCTCTAGCCCATACCATTCACTTAAACTCCAGACTTATATATCAACTATCAACTCAAAAAAACACTTGAGAATCCAATAAGAAACTTAAAACTACTGTGTCCAATACCAAGACTTTGAAAGTGATTACAAAACTTACATTTTTTTACAATATTCTAAGCCATTTTTATAACTTTCAGTCTCATAATTACTAAAGTTAAAAATGTAGTTCTCCCTCAAAATAATAATAATGTAAATTAATAATACACTGAGACATTGTAGCATTTTCAAATATTCAAAAATTGACAATACACTATTTTCCATATACTTATGACAACCGGAAATAATCCAACTCCTCTGGGAGAAATTTTGATGTTTTAAAAGTCTATATTGTTTTGTATGGGCTAATATCCCTGAGGATCATAGATGCAAAAATTCTCAACAAAATATTAGCAAACTGAATTCAACAGCACATTAAAAGGATCATTCACCATGATCAAGTGGGATTTATCCTAGGGATGCAAGAATGGTTCAACATAGGCAAATCTATAAATGATACACCACATTACAGAATGAAGGACCAAACCAGGATAAACTTAATAGATGCAGGAAATCATCTGATAAAATGCAATATAATTTCATTCTAAAAACTCACAATAAGTTAGATAGAAAAAAATATACCCCAACATGTATGCCAAACCCACAGGTTCTATCAATTTAATAGCAAGAAAATAGATCAATCAAAAATGGGAAAAAACCTGAATAAACTTTATGAAAAGATAATATATAAAAGGCCAACAAGTATGCGAATAAATGTTCACAACATCATTAACCATCATCAAAATGTAAATTAAAACCACAATGGATATCACTTTATAACTGTTAGAGTGGCAATTATCAAAAAGATAAAAATAAGTGTTGGAGAGTATTCAGAGAAAAGGGTGTCCTTGTATACTATTGATGGCAATGGAAATTCGTGTAGCCGTTATGGAAAAGAGCATGGACTGTTCTCAAAAAAATTAAATAGGACTATCATGTGATCCAGCAATCCCATGATTAGGTAAATAGCCAAAGGAAACTCTGTGTGCCAAAGAGATATTTTTTGTTACCATGTTCATTGCAGTATTATTCACATCAGACAAGATATTAAAACAACCAAAGGGTCCATTAATGGAAATGAATCAAAAATTGAATATGATTATATATATATAATATCACATTACTATATATATCACATCTACCTTTTGTGTGTGTGTGTGTGTGTGTGTGTGTATCACATTTATAGAGAGAGATGTAGAATCTTAAAAAAATTAACTTCATGCAAGTGGAGAGACAAGGAAGGGCTCAGGGCAAAGTTTGGGGAAGATCAATCAAAAGATATTACATTTAAGTTTTATAGTAGGAAAAAGTTTAAGAGATCTACTATACAACATGGTGACTGTAGTTAATGATAAAGTTTTTATTTTGGAAGTAACTAACAGAATTTTAATATTCTCATCACAAAATATAATAAGCAAGTGAGGTAATGCATATGTTAAATAACTTGATTGAGCCATTCCACAATGTATACATATTTCAAAACATCATATTGTGTATAAAAAATACATATAATTTTTGTCTTTCAATTTAAAAATTTAATAAAATTTTTAAATCATATTTTTATTTATTGTTTGAACAAGCAGTCTTCCTAGAATTACTTGGAGGATATACCTCCATAAATAAGGTACCATGTATGCATGAGATTTTTCATTGCAACATTTTTTGTTACTATAAAATATTAGAAACAACTTTAAATCCATATATAGAAATTAAATGAGTAAACTATAGTTCATGCACCCGATGATGTACCTGTAGTTTTATAGAATAGGAGAATGTCTATATATTGAAACAAAACAATTTTCAGTGTATAATATTACATTAAAAAGAAGAGTACAATGCATAATATACTGTATCTTAGAAAGGACAAGATAGAGACAGGTATATATATGGATTTGTTTATGTTTGTTAAAAGTAATACATAAATGATAAACTAGACATTAATGTAGTTGGTTACCTACGGTGGATGGGTCAGAATTGGATGGTAGGAAGCAGCACCTCTCTAAGAATAATTCTTTGTATAATTTTGATTTTGGATACCACAATAATGTTCTACATGCTGTAAACACCCCTTATCTGTAGAAGATATGTTCCAGGATTCCAAGCAGATGCCTAGAAATATAGAAGTACTAAACGCTGTACTTACTGTGATTTGTTTTTTCTTTAGAATATTCTAACTACCCGCATCATTAAATTTACTACATATGAGTAAAATAAGAGTTACTTGACCAAGAGTACTAGACACCATGCCAGTTTGATAACCCAGAAAGCTACTAAGTGGCTAACAAGTGGATAACATTTATAGCCTGGATACCTTTGACAAAAAGCTGAATAAAATCTCAGGCAAGGTGGAGCAGCACAATGCCAGATGGTGTAATACTTCATCATGCTTCTTAGAACAACATGCAAGATGAAACACATCAATTTTTAAATTGTGGACTATTCCATTTACTATTTAGGGGCACTTGACTATTGGGCACTAAAAGTGCAGAAAATGAAACTGCAGATAAAAATGGAGAGTTGTATTCAAATATAACATTAAATCAAAATTAACGGGGACACACTAAAACTGAACACAAATAGAAACTAGTAAATTACACTGTGTAGCAAATGTATTATCAAATCACAGCAGGAAAAACAAATTAATCTATATAATATTTTGAAGTATTACTCTGATTATATATCCTCAGTCTAAAACCAATGAGAATTGCCAAGAAATCTTCAACTTAACTTTCTACACTTGTCTTGATAGTGTATAGGTGTGGAAATTCTGTAACTATTTTATGTATATTGTGATATCAAGTTATGAATAAATATATTGACATGTTTGGGGTGCAGAGTTTTACTATGGGAGAAGGAAAATCCACAAAGGGAATGTCAGAAGGCAAGAAAGAAACCTATGGTTGGAATTGAAATAAAAAGGAGTCAGTAGGACCTTATGAAATTTAAAAAAAAACTAATCATATTTCTTGTCTATAGATATGCTCAGAAGCAATGAGCAGGCCTAGTTTCCAGATCTTGATTTCTAAATACTCTTCTCTTTATTAAAGAGAGCCGAGGACTCAGATTTGGTTATTCCAGTGCTAGGAAAATACTAGTGAATCAGTGCAGAGCTCTGCCTTCTTGAATCAGGCTACTTCTTCCCTCCTTCACAACTGAGATGATTAGTATAGCTTTCTGTGTTTCTTGCTTCTGCTTTTGCCTTATATATTCTATTTTTAATATAGTGGACACTGTGATCCTATTGAAGACAAAATACAATCATGCCAATAATAAAGTCCCTGGTATGTTTCCATCTTCTTTGAAGTAAAACCCAAAGTCTTCTGAGCACCTCTAAATGGCTATAGAATCAGACCCCTGCCCCCCATCCTCTCTCCCCTACTAAGATACTTCAGCCACCTTGGCTATCATGTTTTGTTTGGGATTCACCAAGAGCCTTCTCAACACAGGCTTTGTACATGTGGCTCTCATTAATTCAAAATGCTCTTCCTCTACATATCTTTTGGCTTTCTTTCTCACTTCCATCATTTCTTTACTCAACTATTATTTTTCTGAGGAGGTCCTTTTCAGTCACTCTATCTAAAACCACTAATTTTTTTATTGTTTGCTGTTGTCTTGTTATTATTCTATTTTTTAGGTGTCTATTTTACTTGTCTTTATTTTCTGTCTATTCTACTTGAATGTATACCCCACAAGTTTCTTTTGTTCACTGCTGTAACCAAAGCTCAAAATCAACATGGCACATTATCAGTACTCAAATATATATTTTACTTAAGTAATAGAGTAAACAAACATACAAAACCATACAGGTAAAAGAACAACAATGGTATCTACATATGTTATAAAATATAAACTGTTATACCACATGTATAAATAAATATTTTTTAAAAGCGAGTTTAGGAGTTTGCATAAAGAAAATCATATATATATATATATATATATATACACACACACACTTATATATGTATACATATATATACATACACACACACACAATGATGGTAGTTTAAAAAATTGAGCTAGAGTTTGACTAACAGGAACTGGAGGAAAAACAAAGAGTTTAGATGAAAAAGAAGTCATAGATTAAAGATTCACTGTATACATTTGAAAAAATTATTTGAAAATGTGATCATTCAAGATAAAGACTTATAATAGAAAATTATCCTTTCAATACCTCTCTCACTTTGAACCATGAAAATCACCATTACTATATCTTATGAAAAGAAAAAAATGGAAAATAGGAAATTGTCACTCAAGCCAGATACATCGAAGAGTCACAGGAGGTATCCAACCTTGAAAATTAGGTTAAATCAAAGTTGTATAATTCCAAAGGTACTTTCTACCAGTTTATGGACTATGCCAAATCAAGAATTATGTTTTGATGTCACATTACATTTTTTTCCTCTAGTAGGTCTGTTCAATGCATTCTTTTCATTAAACTTGGGTAAAAAATGAGAAATCCTGTCACTATTTCCTCTTTGTCTCTTAGAATTTTAAATAACTAACTTGGGAGACTCTTGATAAAATATCTCCTGAAAGAACTTTACAATTAGTAAGATATTCTCACTTTCTTTCTTTTTGCAGTGCTGAAGATTGAACCCAGGGCCTTACACATGCTGGGGAAGTGCTCTAAAACTAAGCTATGCATATCTCCCATTCTGAAGTTTTTTTCTCTTTCAAGAAAAATAAATAAATAAAATATGCCTGACTTCCATATATTGTTCTTAAGACAATTATTCTGTCTGCATAATAAATTATACATGTTGCAGAAAACATTTGAACTATTTTAAGGAAAATTCCCTTTGACCAGGAAGAACTGTCGTTTGCTATTCATAAACAGAAGGAACTCATGGTTTAAGGATCACTCACATTCTATTATGAAGATGTGAAGAGCTATCATTACAGTCCATCATTTACATTCCAGAAGAGAGAACCAAAGCATCTTCCAGCCTATCAAGAAGTCACTGGGTTATGCCCGCTGAGCTTGTCTGAGGTTGTGAAGAAACACCTTTGTATCACCCTTCTACCTCCAAGTGAACTCTGCCATTGAGGAATCTAAAACTGTTCAGATGCATAAAGAAATTCTCCCCTCTGGCAGAATGCTGAAAATCAATGGCTGATATGCAAATTTGAACTTGAAAATATTGTCTTAGTGAATGAGTACATAGTACACTAACTTTTTAATTGGCTTTTTTCTTTTATTATCCTAGAACTTTCTTTTTCTTTTTCCTTTTTTTTTAAAAAAAAAAAAAAAAAACAAGGAATCAGAGTGAAGCCCTGTCCAGATAAGAGAATAACTTCCAATTTGGAAGGTTCTAAAACAACGTTAATTGCATCATAATTGTCAGCTACATTACTTAGCTTAGTATGGTAATTATTGGGTTACTTTTGTTTTTCCACCAAATTGTGACCAATTCAAACAGAATAATTTTATCTTATGATTCTTCACACTCTTTTTCACACAATATTTAGCTCATAGGAGACATGCAATCAAATTTCTTACAAGAATCCACAAGATTAAGCTCATCAAATCTAAGAGTGAAAAAAGCTAGGGAGATGGGCAGCTCATTTGTTGAGTACAAAGTCCATAATCCAAATCATCTAAAATTGAATAAAGGGACAATTTCAAATCTTCTATTCAGACTTTATAAAGAAGTATCCAAATATAGGTCTGAAAGAAATTTGACTAAACTGAAGTTCATAAAGAAAAATTCAGGAATTATAGTTCGAAACAAGCCTCAAAATAAGCTGTGACTGTAGCTCAAGTCATAACCAAGTCAGAAACCACCATCCATACCACCAATACCTCCACACCAATACCTCCACACCAGGCCACAAGTAGCACAGGAGATCTTCCATATTAACAGGGAAGGGAAATGTTTATACACGAGGAAGAGGCTGGTTACTAGAGAAACAACAAAGGAGCAAAGGGCAAAGAACTCACAGAACTGCAAAAATTCTCAAAGAGAAGCAAACAACGAGCAAAAGGAACCACTGAAACAAACTAGGAACAAGGATTCTAGGATTTTCAAGTCAGAAAATAACTGCCTCCTGGAGGAGCTAGCAAAAGCAACATTCTGAAATCTTCCAGATCTCAGCACTAGAGAATGGCTTTGGAGACTAAAATAATCAAATATTAATTACAAAAAATAGATAGTAGAGAGCTGGATAAGCAAACGATGACGTGGAACAAGCAAGAAGAACCTGTGTCAAGGCCGTCGAAGAGTTTCAGCTGAACTTGAACTAAACTAAAAAAAAGAAACACTCCCTTCTTGGAAGAAAAAATTATCCTGAAATCTGTTCAGCACATAAGAGATGAAGTTAATGATTTGTGACAGAAATTGGCAGAACAGCAGAAGCAAAAGAAGCCCAGAACCCCTATGCCCATCCCAGTGGAAGCTAAGATGTTGGACACAGCCATCTAAATCCAAAACAGCGGCTCCACAGGACACGCCAAAGAGGACTTGGCTCCAGCCAAAACACATGGAAGAAATCAGATGTGACTGTCATCCATGTCTCCCAGAATAAAAACTTCCAATGTTTTATGGCACATTAAAGATTAACAATTTAAACTGTTTTTAGATAATTTGACAGTCAATCAAGCAGATTTTGTTTCCTAAATGACACAAGCTACCTCAACACCCAAGGACTGAGAATTCTGTCTTTTATTGGGCTATTGAAGTTTTGATAGCCTCCAATTTCTAAAGTTGAAGGTAAATTTCATTAGAAGTAAGGTAAAGATTCTTCAGGTACTTCTCCTTTGTGTGTGGCTGACCTCACTTTCTGGTCCTAAGTGGGTCCTCCATCAGGCATGCTAGCCTTGGAAACGTGGCCTCTAATAATAAGGTATATTTCCAAATCTTACTGAGTTGATATAAATATCCTTTAAAGAAGATTCACAGATGAAAATTGTTGCTGGAAGCTTTCAAGGAAAATAATAGCACAAGATATCAAATAAAGCAATAGTAGGCATGGTCATCACTGATTTTTACGAACTGACACCTCACTGTTTTTAGACTAAAGAGCACACACTAGCATGATTCTCAGCTCAATATCTTCCTTTTGTTATTATGATATTTTCTAGAGAAAGATGTATCTTTGCATCAAAAATATGTTATATAATACTGAATTTCAGTAGAAAATAGATGTTGAACTTCCAGGTTTCTTATCCTAATAAATTTCGATCTTCATCCAAAAATGCAAACTTTTTTTAAAAAAATAACAATAACAAACACAACAAAAGAGAGAAAGTAGTGTTCAGTTTGTTTACAGATGAGTGATAACCCTGTGACAGTGTTATGCCAGTGAGAGTGTTATGACAGTATTATACCTTTATCATTCTATTAACTCTCGTGCAGTTTAGAGTTCTGTTGGTGTCTGTTTCTACTTAATTAAGTCACTAAGTATGAAAAACCAAATGTATTTTTTAACTTTTAATTCAACTTGGCTTTTTAACAACATATTTTGGATAAGTGTGTTGCTGCTATGGTTATTTTAATATTCAATCATTTAATTGAATTTTCTGTTATAAATGGTTATATATATATGTACAGCCAAAAATATGAATGAGAGTTGATATTTCCATTCTCACAAATCTATTTTATTCCAGAATTATATGTGGAATAATGTTTATTTTTAATGGCGGAAAAAAAAGTAAAAGTAATTACAAACTTAGGGAACCACAGTGGGTCCAGATCAGAAGTAGAACTTGTTCCTACTCTGCTTTGCTTAAGATACTCTACAAGATAAGGCATTCTCCTGAAAATAAGGCACAATTTTGGGAACAAGGCCTAGAGGTTTTAAAAAGAGCATGGGCAAACTAGGGTAACTGAATGATGATTATTAACATGATGAGAAATGATTAAAGATGCTGGTAGTTATATAGCAAAAGAATCCGGACAAAATATGCTAAATGAGAGTATCACCAAAATTTCTTATTTCCAGAATTGTTGCACCTTGTCCACTGAAGCCAAATTCTGGGATAGAATTCTGTAAGAGTCCCTGTCATCATTCCTAAACTTGAAGCTAAGTGAACTGATGTAGAAGAAAACCCAAATTTGAACATATGTTTATAAACGGAAATAAGTCCTGAAGAACAAGCCACCAGTATCCATATTCCTCTTGCTTGGTCCCCATTCTGATCCTTCTTCGCACTTCAGAACCAAAGATGTACTGTAAACAAAAGAATCTGAACAACAAATGTATCCAAACAGCCTCTAATATCTTCAAAATGGCTTCAAGTGACCATTTTCCTTTTAGACCCCCAAGATACATAATTTCTCTGTATCTCCCAGAAGGGAAATTATCACCAAATCTAGGAGTATTTTGGAAGATTCAAGTGGGAAACCATTCCATCTGTCTTATTCCTCAAGAGCAGTCCTAAGGAACTAACGGATTCTTAAGAGAAAGTCTCAAACTCTATAGCATGGCTTACAAGCTGGGTCAGGATAAGGTTTAGGCCAGGGAGACATCTAAGGACCAAAATTTAAGAAGGTACTCATTCTCAAGGTCATGCTATGAGACCTTTTATATTCTGATCATTTTTAATCTTTCAATATTCATGCCTCACACACTATACCCCAAGTGTCCTGAACTTCATGATGGTTCCTAAATGTCTGTCAGGGACACCCTTCCCCCTTTGTCACTCTTAATCTTCTTCCTACAATTCTCAATGATGGGGAGGATTTCTGAACAAGGTCTATGCACAAAAAAAATTATATTAGGAGTCCTTATCTTTGGTCCTTTAGTATAACGTCTATCATGCATTTATCATTTATCAATGATTCATTGTGTATGTGTGTGGGTATATGTTTCATTTTTTATAAATCAAATTTATTGAAGCACAATTTACATAAAATAAGAACCACCCATTCCAAATGAATATTTCTCTCCATTTATTTAGATATTTATTTTTCTTAGAAATTTTATGCCATTTCAGGCTACAATTCTTGTCCATATTTAATTAAAATCATCTTCAAGTATTACATGTTTTCCATGTCAATTTTACAATGACTCACATAGAATTTTTAAATTTCTTTTTTAATTCTTCATTGCTATGATGGAGAAATACAATGGATTTTTCTCAGTCAATTTTGTATCTTGCTATCTTGCTAAATTCTCTTTCTAATCCTAGTTGGTTTTTTTTTTTTTGTTTGATTTTTTGTTTTTTGTTTTTTGTTTTTTTTGGTAGGCTCCTAGATTCTTTTACATACCTATGTCATCTGCACATAATAGCACATGTACTGCTTTCTTTCTAATTTTTTTTTTTTGCTTTTACTTTCCTTTTTACATTTCTAGGACTTTAGTATAATGTTGAAGACAAGTATTGAGAATGAAGATTTTTATCATTTTTCTCAGTCTTAAAGCCATTATATATAATGTTAGATGAAGGTTCTTGTAGATTCCATTTTCCAATTTGAAGATGTTCTTATCTATTCCTAATCTCTCGAGAGTTTTTGTCATTATTTAGTATTGAGCTTCGTTATATTCATTTTCTTCATCTATTAAGATTATTGTATGTTGTTTCTCCTTTGAATTCACATGATAAAGTTTCATTTATAAATTCCATATTTTTATAGATATTTACCCATTAATTTTTTCTTCTTAGCTCTATTTTTGTGATTAGTGCCTTTTAAAGAATATATCTATTATATCTAAACTGATAAATGTATTAGCATATTATCCAAATCATAGTATCATAATATTTACATATTATTGCAAGATAATTCTTATGTTTACAGATATTCCTCTTAATATCTGTATAATTTACAGTACTATCCACTCTTTCATTACAGAAATTTCCTGTTCTTCAATCTAGCTTGAAAGTGTTCAATTTTACTGGGAATTTCAAGAAATAGTACTTTGACTTAATTATTTCTCTACTACTTTTTCATTTCTCCTTCCATTGCTTTCTACTCTTACTATTATCTCCTAGGTACTTATTACAATTTGCTTATTTTATTTTATTTATTTGATTATTTATCTTTATTTTTGTTATGATCATTAACTTACTATGGCTTCAATTTTTTTTCTTTTGGTAGCATTTATGAAAGTAGTTTAGTTAGATTATTTTTTATATATTTGACTTTTTTCTAAACTATGGAGTTAGTGCTACAAAATTTCCTCTACATACTGCTTTAGGTGCATCACTTAAATTTTGATATGTTGTGTTTTCATGGTCTTCCAGTTAGAAACCACATAATTTCTACCTGACCTATGAGTACTTTGACACATCAGTTCCACTAGTTTGATATCTGTAGATGTGTCTATTTGTTCTAATCAGTTCCTGAGGCAGGATTGTGAAAAATTATAACAATTTCTCTATGCCTTTCAGTTTTATCAGATTCTTCTGCCTGTACCCAAGGCTACTTGATATTTCCATTCATCTCACTATGATCTTCTATTTTCTTTTTTGCTACTTTCTCTTTGTGTTTCAGTTTAAGTAGTTTTTATTAAAATATCTTCAAGGTCATTAATGTTTTTTATGAAGTTTTCCATCTATTCTAATACCACTCATTAAAATTTTCACTTCCTATATTGCATTTTCAACTCTACAATTACCAAGTCGTTTTTCATATTTTAGTTTGCCAATTATGTTATGTTTTCTTAATTGCTTCAGCACATTTACTTATTAACACCCTTTTAAAGTTATTGTCTAGTAATCCTATCATCTGTAATTTATAAATCTATTTCTGTTAACTAATTTTTCACCTTGTAAAGAGGTCAAATTTTTCTTATTTTCTCATGAGTTTTAATTGAATTCTGAACAGTATGAAGTGTACACTATTGATTGTCCTTGATGTTTTTATATAAAGAATGTTTGACTTCAACTAAAAGACTTAAATGTAAGAACTGAAATGAAACTTTTAAAACATAAGTAAAAATACCCTTAACATTTGTTTTGGCACCAAATTTCTAGATACAATACCAAAAGCACAAACAAAAATAAACAACTTGGACTACTTCATGCACTAAAAAGTTTCCATATATCAAAAAAAAAAATTCAACAAAATGAAAAGTAACCTGTGGAATGGGAGAAAAATTTTGCCAGGTATATATTTTATAAGTAGTTAATATCCAAAATATACATGGAATTAAACAAATCGAAAGCCAAAAATATGTCTAAGAAGCATATGAAAAGTTTTTCATTAATCACCAGAGTAATGCAAGTAAAAAACACAATGACATCACCTTACATCTGTTAGTATAGCTATTATCACAAAAGAAGAGAAAACCTGCATTAGTGGGGGTGCAGAGAAAGGGAATCCTTGTCCACTGTTTGTGAGAATATAAGTTGGTATAGCCATTATGGAAGAGGAATAGAGATTTCTCAAAAACTTAAAAATAAAGGAGAAGTACTGTGGAATGATACTGGTCAAATGATACTGTTACATTTTGTGTATGAATGAAATATAGCAATGAATCCCACAATTATGTTTAATTATTATGCATTAATAAAAATATGTAAAAAAATTTTTAAATAGAACCACCATAAGATCTAGCAATCCCACTTCTAGTTATATATTCCCACAAGAAATGAAGCCACTATCTTGATAAAATATCTGCAAATCCATGATTGTTGTAGAATTGCCCACAACAGCCAAAATATGGGTAAAACACCCGAAGTTTCTATCAGCATATAAATTGGGGAAAAATGCAGTATTCACACATGCATACACAATGACAAGGGAATATTCAGCCACAAAAAAAGAAAGAAAATCCTGTCATTTTTAAGAATATGGATGAAATTGAGGATAGTACATTAAGTAAAATAAACTATAAACACAAAGATAAATACTACATGACATTCTAAGCAAAAATGTCAAACTCATAAAATCAGGAGAATGGTGGTTTTCAGGGACTGAGGGTTGGGAAAAAATAGGGAGACATTGTTCAAAGTGCAGTGTATATTATGTATATCATTAATAATTCTGGCAATCTAATTTATAGCATAGGTGGTAATAATGTGTTATTAATTTTAGAAAAAAATAATATTTAATGTTGTTACAATAGGTTGTTAAGTAACTTGAAAGCTGGATTAATTTCTTATAGAGATGTTTATAAGTTTTTCTTAGGGTAAATCTAGAGTAGATTTTTATTCATGACTATTTTACTCCTCTTTCCATTCTGAGGTATCTACTAAATACCCCATGCATTCCATCTGCACTTTGCCTGAATGAATTTCAAATATCTCACAGTCTTAAAATTGTTCAACGGACAACCTACAACAAAGATTTCATTTTCCTGTATCATGAAGTTTTGCTCTATACTCTAAGCTAAAACCTTAAGGAGGACTGTACAGATATTTCTAATATTCTTTTTCTATGTATATTCCAGATTTCAATCTCCTCACTCAAACTCTAATCTCTATCTCTTTAACTCAGATAGTGGCACCACATTTATAACATAGATTATATTGATATCTGACCAAAAAAAATACTTGTAAAACCAGGGTAAATAACAGTATAATTGTTGAAGAGATTATAGCCACTAAAGAGATGCTAAGTACTTTACATGTAAACAACAGGAAAGATACCTCAGGGCATCTGAGGAATTCAGGGTAAGACTGAACCCACTATAGACTCCAGAATATAGAAGAGACAATTCCTTTGGGAAGAGATCTGTTTGGGGTTTTTTTTGTTTTGTTTTGTTTCTTTTAATCATTCTCAGCTTCACAGGCACTCAGAAACCATTGCAACCATGATTTCAGGGGACCCAGGTTGAGCATGAACTGACAGCAAATCTTCAAATACTCTAATTTGATTTAATATATTTATATCTTCTTTACTCTTGAGCCCAGACAAGGTGTCTGGATATTCACATCACAGAAACCTAGAAAACTTTTGCTAATTATTTAGAACTGATTCTCAGCAATTATAATTTCCATCCTTAATTTCGTGCTATGTTTCAGAAGGGAGAATGAAATTGATCTTAAGATAGCAAGAGAAAAGTGGCATGGTAGACTATTATTCAAAAATACTCACTTTCCATATTCTCCCTCATAAAATATATATTTCTTGTTTATCAGTGCTAACCCTGGCTATGTGATTTACTATGGTTAAAACTATGCAGACACAACTAACAGTGTGGCAGCTCTAAAGTGAAGCTTTAAGAAGCAAAACACTTTTCATAAAACCTCTTGAGTCTATACTACTCTTGACCTTAGAAATGACACATCTCATGTAACTGTAGATCCCTATGCTTGAATCTTGGTAAGATAAGAAGATGAAGCAAGTTTGAACCCACATTGAATCTCAAAATTCAGATTAATCTAGGTGAGCCTCAAAAACTAGAGACAATTGGGGCTGGGATTGTGGCTCAGCAGTAGAGCGCTCGCCTAGGGCAGGCGGGACCCGGGTTCAATCCTCAGCACCACATAAAAATAAAAATAAAGGCATTGTGTTGTGTCCATCTACACCTAAAAATAAATATTTAAAAAAAAAACTAGAGACAATCCACAAACCCATGTAGATAAAGAAGGAAACGTTAATTTTAATAAAACCACCAGCTTTCAGCATTGTGTTCAGGTAACATCATCAGAGCAGAATTTTACTAATTCTGGAAACATAAAAAATTGTACTAAATTATGCTAAAATGAATAGGATAAAAAGAAACAACAACAAGTTAAGAGATTTTTGAAGAGGGATTTTTTTATGGTTGACATAAATTGAAAAGAAGAATGAAAACATATGTTTAAAGAAAAGAAGTTAAGGTATTTATTGAATCAGCACAATAATATGAAATGCTGTTTTCTGAGTATTTCTTTACAGATTCCAAGTTTACTAATAAGACTAGGTCAAACAGATAATTTTAGAGGTAGGAGGCCACAACTTTATGTAATGGATCATTAGGAAAAATTAATAGTAAAAGATTCTACAGTACCTGACCCAAGTTCTGGGCTTGCCATAAAGTGCATTCTTCTATTCATCAACCCAATTCAATAGGCATTCATTCGTTGTTTGAATAGTTATTTCAAGACTAGTAGTATCTGTCAAAATGATGAGTAAAAACAGATGTAACTTCTAACCTTATAGACGTTTGTCTACTTGATGGGGAATGCTGGGAGCAGGAGGGTATTAATACAATAATGTCATAAATAAATAATACATCAAAATACATGAGTATTTTAAGGGAAATATGAGAGATGCTATGGGAATATAAAATTAAGAAAATTCAAAAAGAAGGCTCTTGGAGGAAATCATCATTGAGTTGAAATATTAGTAACTAGAAGTTAATGGAAACAAAGATAAGGTGGGAAATATTTCTAGAAAGAGTAATCATGCACAAGTACTTCAGTGGTATGAAGCATAAATGGAAATCTCTATGACTAGAATACCCAAAGTTAGGAAAAGCAAGGAAAGTTATCAGGATAACGAGTGTTATTGCAGAATGATAATGAGCTCAATTATCCAAGAAGACATAGCTAGTAATCTATAATATGTATGTAGCATCAAAATATGTGAGAATAAAACTAGTAGAACTGCAAGGTGAAATCAATAAATCTACCATTACAATTAAATGCTTCAACGTCTCACTATAAGAAATGGATAGATCCAGTAGGAAGAGTATCAGTAAGGACAGAGTTAAATCCAATAACACCAATAGTCAACGGAACATAGGAGCGTCTATAGACTACTTCATTTGACAACAAAGAATACAGATTCTTCTCAAACTCACATGAAACATTCACCAACAGAGGCCATACTCCATAGCGTAAAGTGTACTTTACAAGTTTTGCAAGCCTAGAAAGCATATGTTAGCTCCTAGAAAACAATGGAATTAATTTGAAATCAATACCAGAAAGATAAATAGAAAATTCTCAGAAAGCCTTTAAATTTAAACAACACATTTCTAAATAACATTTAGGTAAAAATAGAAATCTCAAGAGAAATTTTAAAGTATTTTATTTTATTCATTTTTATGTGGTGCTGAGGCTCAAACCCAGTGTCTTGCATGGGCTAGGCAAGCACTCTACTGTTGAGTCACAATCCCAACCCCTAAAAATATTCTAACTAAATGAAAATGAGAACACAACCTATACATAGTTGTGCAATGCAACAAAAGCAGAACTTAGAGGGAAATTTATAGCATAAAATTTATAGCATAAAAAAGTGTTTATATTAGTAAAAGAAGAAAAGTTTGCAGTCAACTGTATAATCTTACATGTTAGGAAACTACAAAAAGAAGAGAAAATTAAATTCAAAGTAAGCAAATGAAAAGAAAAAAATATTTTTTTCTATATATCAAAGAAACTGAAGCAGGAAATCAATAGAGAAATTAAAATTTAAAAAAAGATAGGTTATTTTTCAAATAGATCAATAAACTCTATAAGATTCTAGCCAGGTTAAGTAATAAAGAAAAAAAGGACAAAAATTACAAATATCTGAAATGAAAGAGGGAAATCACTATGGCTCTAAAAAACACTAAAGAATAATGAAGTAATAAAATAAATCATTTCATGTTCAAAAATGTGATAACCTAGATTTTTAAATTTTTTTTAGTTGTCAATGGACCTTCATTTATTAATTTGTATGTGGTGCTGAGATTTGAACCCAGTGCTTCACACATGCTAGGCAAGTGCTCTCCCACTGAGCCACAACCCCAACCCGATAACCTAGATTTAGTTGAACAATTTCTTGAAAGAAATAATCTGCCAAGACTCAGACAAGAAAAACTAGACAATTTAAGAAACTGAAGCAATGATCCATAATCTTTCAAAACAGAAAGTATCAGGCACAGGTGAATTTATTGGTGAATTCTACCAAACATTTAACAAAAAATAATCATATAAATATATACAGTCTCTAAGAAAACTGAAGTGGAAAAAAAATTTCTAATTCTATGAGACCACCATTTTTTAAAACCACAACTTAATGAAGACATTTTAAAAAAAAAAATTAGAATTCTCATATGTTAGGTAGATACATACACAAATTTTCAACAAAATATTCACAAGTACAAGAATATATAAGGAGAATTATGCACCCTGGCTTTAGGGAATTGATCTCAGATATTCAAGGCTGTTTCAATATTCAAAAATCAATTAATGTAATCTATCATATCAAGAAGTTAATGAGAAAAACACATGATTATATCAGTAGGTGCAGGAGAAAGCATGTGACAAAATTTAATGCCCACTCACAATCAAGCTTTCAGTAGACAAGAAATAGAAGATAATCTAAACTTGATAGAAAATAGCTGCAAAAATAAATAAATCAGCAATGTAGAAAATCTGAAAGAATTAGCCAAAAAAAAATAAAAATAAAAACCTCTTGGAACTATTACATGATTAAAATAAGGTTGCAGATTTAAGATTAACATGCAAAAGTTATATAATTTTGCTCTATACCAACAAAAACATATAGAATTTGAAATGAAAACATAGTAACATTTACGTTAGTACCATTTAAAATTAAATTCTGAGGTATAAATCTAATATATACATGCATATGTGTGTATGTGTGTGTGTGTGTGTGTGTGAGAGAGAGAGAGAGAGAGAGAGAGAGATAGTCTGCATAAGAAAAACTTCAAAACCCTAATTTTAAAAATATAAATACTAAATAAACAAAAATACCACTTTATTTTATGGATAACAAAACTCAATATTGTCCAAACAATATTAGAGCAAGTTATTTTATTAGATGTCAACAAAGTGACTCATTTGTGTGGACATGTGGAAGACCAAAATAGCCTGTAAAACATTGAAGGAAAAGAATAAAGTTAGATTATTTATATTACCAGATCTCAAGACTTACTATAGATGCACAAAAGAGAGATCCCAGAAGTAAACCAACATAAATAAGTCAGTTGATCCTTGACAAAGGAGAAAAGAATTACAATGAAAAATAAAAGATCATTATTTCAACCAGTGGTGCTAGAACTATTGAGCAAAGAAAATACAAAAGATTCTAAACACAGGCCTTAAATCCTTCACTAAAATTAATGCAAAGTGAATCACAGATCTTAATATAGAATGCAAAGCTATAAGCTCCAAGAAGATAACACAGGAAAAACATGTAAATGAACCTGGGTTTGGTGTTAGAATTTTAGATATAATGTTAAAGGCATGATGCATAAAAAAAGAATTGGTAAACTATATTTTATTAGTATAAAAAATTCATCTTTGCAATAGACACTGTAAGAAAATAAAATGACAAACTACCAACTGGGAGAAAATATTTGTAGAAGACACCTCAATAATGGAGTGTTATCAAAAGTATAATAAAACTACAACTCAATGAAAAAATAACCTGCTAAAAAATGGGTCAATAACCTGCACAGGCATATCACCAAAGAAGATAAATAAATGGCAAGTAAGCATATGAAAAGCGTATTTCCATGTCATCATGGAAATAAAAAATAAAATAACAATCAGCTACCATTGCACATCATTTAGGATGGCCAATACCCAGAACACCAAAAATATGAAATGCTGACAAGGATGAGGAGAAGCACAAACTCTTATTCATTGCTTGTGGAAATGCAAATGGCAAAGCCACGTTGGAAACCAGTTTAGCAGTTTCTTAGAAAACTGAACAGATTCTTACCAAGCAATCCAGCAACCGTGTACTTGAGAGTTAAAAATGTCCGTCCACATGAAAACCTGCACATAGAAGTTTATAGCAACTTTTTTTAAAATAATTACCCAAACTTGATGTCCTTCAGAATGATGAGAAAAGGATATATAGTATCAAATTGCAGCATTTTGAAAAATGCAAAACAGGGGAGATAGTAGAAGATCAGTGGTTGTCAGGACTTAGGGGTGGTAAAGAAGGACATGAGAAACACATAGATTTTTAAGACAGTGAAACTACCATGCGTGATAATGGTGGAAATCGTTGTGTATTTGTTCCAACCCATAGAATGTATAACACCAAGAGTTCACTTTAGTGTTAACTGTAGACGAGGCAATGATGTGTCAATGTAAGTTAATTGATTGTAACACAAGTGCCACTCTGGTGGAGGATACTGATAACAGGAGAAGTATTAGGGTTTGGATCTGGAATGTTCCCCAAAGGCTCACATGTTGAAGGTTTGGTTCCCAGTGTGGCAATGTTCAGAGGTGAGGCTTTTAGGGAGTTATTGGATTATGAGGGCTCTGACATCATTGTTGGATTAGTCCATTGATGGATTCATAGATGAATAGACTAATTGGAGGTGGCCAACTATAGGAGGTAGGACCTATTTGAAGGGAGTGAGTCTTGTGTTGTACCCTCTGGGATTATATTATGTCCATAGCCCCTTCATCTTTCTTTTCTTTCTGGGCACCATGAAGTGAGCAGCTTTGTTCTGCCATGCCCTCCACTCCATGATGTTATGCCTCACCACAGGCCCAGACTCCATAGAGCCAGTTGATAATGGACTGAAACCTCTGAAATAATCAGCCATAATAAATCTTTCCTCCTTTATGTTGATTTCCTCAGGGATTTTGTCACAGTGATGAAAAGATGACTAATGTGTGGGGATAAGGGATATGTGGAAATATCTGCACCTGTTTTTAAATATATTTTCTAAAGAAGTTACTGGGGACTTTGCTTATGATGAGGCTAAATAGATAGATAGGAGTCAGATCAATCAAAGCCATTGAGAAATTTTGTTATAATCAGAAAGATAATAAGGAAAAAGTAGCTTTATCAGGTTTGCATTTCTGAAAAGGTCATTGTGGCCTTAACAAGGACACTCATTTGGAGAAGGTGCCGATATGAATGAAATGTACCAATGGAGAGGCTATTACAATCGTTCTAGAATAAAAGTGATTGTGACTTTGGAAAGGTGGCAATGGGGTAAGTTGTTAGATATTTAGAAGCAGAAGCAACAATTTTGTTGATAAATTGAATCTCCCATAAGTGACACTCATTTGATGGGGTAGGCAAACTGATGTTTATTGCATCTCCAATATGGATATAATGGTCACATTTACATGATAACAAAGCACTACCACCAACTGCAGCATGAAGTCCCCCCATCATTAAGTAGAAATTGAATATCTACAATGAGAAAAAATCCTTCTGATTTTCTCAAAAGGTATGAGTGTTATTTGAATTTGACAGCAGAATTCACAGATTATGTGGCTTGCTCTGCTTTGTCATTGAGTCTGCAAGCTAGTGAACAATGCGACCATTTATTCTAGAAAGAACAAGCACCCAACCAAATCAGAGAGCTGAGTAACGGCTCTCCGTAATATTCTCATCAGAACTCATTCTGGCATCAAACTAAGTTCCCCAGACAAATTACCAAGTTTTATACATAAATTTTCCCTCCATATTGCTCTCAGCCAAAGCTTTAGCCTAACTTATTTTAAATTTCTTTCCTGTTTTTCTTTCATCCCATAAAATGAATGCCAATGCTTTCACCTCAAAGTGCCTTCTCCATTTTATTGTCTTATAACAAATTCTCCTCAGTCTCCAACAGCATATTTTGGTACTGCAAATGAAGTTGGAAAAAAACATCATTTAGATTTTAAGTTCTTTCAGAGAATTTTGTCTCCTAAAATTTTTTTCTCTTAAAACCTATCATCATATCTGGAATATAATCAGTATTTAATAAATACTTGTGAATAATTAATAAATACATGAAAGAGTGAAGTTAAGGTAAATGTCATTTTCTCAGATCAGCCATCTCTAAAATATACAGCAATAGGTTATATTTCCTATTACTCACTCTTAAGCTCCCAATCTTCTCCTCCATAGCACTACTCACAATTGTGAATAAGTGATGAGCTAGATAATTGACTCTTTAACTTATATTTTTATCAGCTTTTAAGCTCCATGACAGCAGGTACCACCCTGTCTTATTTACTACTATGTCCCATGGTTTTCATGGATGAAACACAGAGGTAGGACAATGAACGTATATTATCAAATGAATAAACGGTAAATAAAGTAATTAATGCATATGAAGATTCTTAGATAAGGGAAGAAATTTACAGTTTCAGATTTATCCTGATATTGCAGTTAAGGAAATAAAAACCATGAGAAGTTAAATGACTTGCTCAGTGTTTCACAGCTAGTCAGATATTAGGGCTATATTTTAATCCCAGGTCTCTCCAACTCCACAGCCCGTGTTTGAAATGGAAACACTATGCCATGCTGCACCATTTAAGCAATGATATATTCATTTAAGGCACCAGAGATCACATTTTAGTGAGAGAAAGAGTCTGTAGTATGAGATGAATCAATCAACCATATGGAAAAAAGAAGAAAGAACAGGCTGAAAAGCTTCCTTTCACTTTGTACAATATGAATTGTCACAGGAATCAAATTTGGCACTTACTGTAAAGCAAAGAAATAAAAATTATCCTACATTGGATATAAAATGTGACTTGCATTTTGTCTATGCTTTTGAAATCCCAAAGAGGATACCAAAAGACTTGTGGAGTAGGGGGCATGAGGTTTTGACAATTGGCTTTTTATACACTTATCCCTAGGCAGCTAGAAGAGGACCTGAAAAATTAAAGCCGACCTCAGACATAATGAATACATTAACAGATGAAGCGTCTGGTCAGGGTCAGACAGCCTCCTTGAAAAGAGTGGATATGTCTCAGGACACCACGTTTCCAGACAGAGGCAGGGGCAAGGAAGTGGCCTATCAAGCATGAAACATTCACATCTGCTCTTCTGTCACTTCTCTGGGAGGAGGTTGCTTTCCTTACCTTTAGCAACATCCCAGGTTCACAGGCAGAATCATATGCCTGCTCATTAGAATCAAGACCTAACCGCAGCAATCAAGTCTCTACCTCCAACAGGCACCTAATTCTAGCAATAGCAAATAAGTAATGGAATTTATGGATTAGTAATGATTAACTCCATGTAATCTACCACATTCAGGATCTTCAGATTGTCACTTTCCAAATGGTTTTGCAGAACAAGTTCCATTCCTAAGCACCTGATCTTTCATTAGGTCCTTGCACAGAATTTCAGATTTTAAGGATGTTTTTAAAAATTGCAAGTAAAACAATAGCACATATAGTGGTCTTTAAAACATTATATTTGAAGTTTTATCCATCCCCTGCTGCAGTTCTGTGACAGGGACTCATCGCCTCATGAGGCAACATCACTCCATTGTTGGGCAGCTAAAATCATTAGAAATATTTTCCAAGATTAAACCAAAATTGACTTCTCTGTAGCTGCTATTCCTGTGGCTTCCGCAGCTCTACAGAAACGCATAAATCCTTTACTTATAAGCCATGTCACATCAGAAAGAGCACCAGTGTCTTACAAACTTGGGCTCAAATATGAACTCCTGCACTTAGTGATCATTTATTCTTTTTCAAACTCAGTTTCTTCTCCTATGAGGATAACACCTCATGAAATTGATTTGATAATTAGCTAAATGCTGCTCAGGGCCAATGAGCAGACCCTAGTAGTAATGTGTATGGGCTCTGAAACCTGGTGGCCTGGTTTGAACCTTGGTTCTCATTGTGTGACCTTGGGCAAGTTACTTAAATTCTCTTGTCTCACTTTTTTTTGTCTATATAATGTCTATAAGGAAAGAAATATTGGCTATCTATTAAGTTGAGAAGACTATTAACTTTATACATCATATCCAGAATTAATCAGTATAAGCTAACTGCTTCTCAAAAAAAAAAAAAAATCTTCAAATCCCAGAGCCTTACCACAGAAAAACTTTATTTCTTGTTCTTGTCACTATAAAATTGGACAATCGAGAATACAGGCTTCTTCCAACTGGAATCCTCATTGCTGTGGGTCCTCTGTCCTTGGTCCTGAGATAATGGCTTCATGAAAGACTGTAGGACATGAACTCTTAGACATCAGGACCTGTAGCTGGCCCCTTCTCTTACACTCACGTCCTACTGGCTAAAATGTGTCATTTGCATGTAAAAAGCCTGAAAAATGAGAGCTGGTGGATTCCCCAGGTGCAGCAAAACATTAACATACAGAAGCATCTTTGTAACAATAACCTAACTACGGCAGGTAGAGCAATTATGATGAAAAAAATGCACTTGATGCTTAAGGAACCATCACATTCGCTAGGCTATGCATTCTTGTTTTATTTCAGGGCTTCCTCATATGTTATGGTTTGGTTTTTTGTTAGTTCTTAGAGTTCATAATGTCACCATCATTCTGGATCCTAAACAATGTGGAACATATAGCTTTTAGCTCTTAGTATGTATACAATATAGACACATATAGACTGGTTCCTTTCTGAATATCTCTATGTGCCTTCATCTTATGTTCTCCCTAAATCTGTGCCTTGCACTTATGTGAACTCAGGTTGAGCATTAGGACATGACATTGATCAGAAATTTTCAAACTGTGAAACTTGACCCAGGGATCAAACAAGGAAATTTCTATACTCAATATTTTTAGAATGAAATAGAAAAAATATAGGTGGTTGTTAGAGTGTTTAAATGAGTTTGTAGATATAAAACCTTTAAAACACTAAATATTAAATGAAGAAACCTTTAAAAAGAAAGAAAATTCAACTTTTTAAAGTTTAAAACTTAATTAATCCTATCACATGGATGAACCTTCAGGAAAAGTCACAAAAGAAACCAGTCACAAAAGAATAAGTATCACATGATTTCATTTATACAAAATATTAGAACAGTCAAGTTTATAGAAACAGAAAGAAGAATGGTGGTTTCCCAGAAACAAGCAGATAGAGAGAAGGAGCTTCTTGTTGAATGGGTAGAGCATTTCTATTTGAGAAAAATAAAATTTTTCTGGAGATATATGGTGGTTGTGTTACCCAACAATATGAATGCACTTAATCTCACACTGAATGTACACTAAAAATGGTTAAAATTATCAGTTTTATGTAATGTACATTTTGTCACAATAAAAAAGAAAGAATAAAAAACCAAAATATTAGAAAAATATGAGTGCCTTACACTACAATGAGGTATGTATTGTTTTATGAAATATTTATTTGTCATGAAATATACTTCTTACTGTGGGACAAAGTTAAAAAAGAAAAATTCTTATGTCCTCCATAGGATGACCAACAAGAAAACAAAATATACAACATACTTTGTTATGGGCAGAAACAATTTTCCTCACTGAATCTAAAATTATTAACAATTGTTGTTTACGAAGTTCCCAAAATTGCTGCAGCAGTGTACATCAAACGTCATCAACATGACTACATACACACACACACACACACACACACACCACTTTTCACTTATTGAAATAATACTATGCTCTTAAACTTTTTTAAAATTACGGTTTGTTTTTGTCACTTGCCATTGCCATATCATTATACTTTGCAAGTATTTTGTTTTATATATCCTTTTGTGTATTTTTATTAATTATTATTTTGATTATGGGGCACATTAAAACAATTCAAATAAAAAAGAATAAGCCAATTTAAAGATGGGTAAAACATATCAAGAATGGCCAAGGAATGTATGAAAAAAATGTTCTATATCTTTAGCTTTCAGCAAATCAAAACTACAATGTGATATCATCTTACTCCAGTTAGAATGGCTCTTATCAAAAGAGAAAAATAGAAAATGTTGGCAAGAATGTTGGAAAAGGAGAACTCTTATACACTGTTGATGGGAATATAAATTTCTACAGCAGCTATGGAAAACAGTATGAAGGTTCCTCAAAAAATTAAAAATGCAGCTACTATATGATCTAGCTATCTGACTCCTGGGTATGAATCCAAACAAAATGATTTTAACCTAAGAGTCATCTGCATGCCTATGTTTGCCACAGAATTATTCACTATAGCTAAGCTATGAAATCAACCTAGATGCTCATCAACAGATGAATAATAAAGGAAATGTGCTTTACATACACAATGCTATCCATCATCTGCAGGAAAATATATGAAGCTGGAGGATTTCTGCAGTTCTGACCATGCTATCTGCCTCTTCCTTTTCTGCTCAATTCTTCCTCTCTTTTAAGGCTCAACATGGAAGTTGCTCAACTGGGAGTCTTCATTAACCCCACTCTGGCTCTCAAAGAAGAAAAATATTTTCTCTATCACAGCACTCAGTATTTGGTAATGCTTGTTTAATTTTCTGTCTCCTCCACTCAATTACCATCTCAGAAGAAAGTACTTATTTTGTTCACCATTAAACATCCAGAATTTAATAAAATACCTGATACATTATTATGTGCTTAAAAATTGTTGCTTAGTGAAGGAATGATGACCAAACATGCAGATATAACTACCTGACAACTTCAAATTAAGAATATATAGCATGTACTCTTAGACAACCTGGAATAAATATTGATTTCACTTTTATCTTTGTGTCTTTTTGAACTCTTTATGGTCTATCCTCATGGTGATCATGGAACAACATGAATACTTCTTTCCTAGTTATTGATGGCCCCTTCTTAAATTTGAAAATAAAAAACTTAGAGTAAAAGGAATACATGCAATAAGACAATAAAAGAAAAATAACTTTATTTTAAATAAGTAAAATTCAAACATAATAATGAGAGCCCATACACATAAAAAATGAGCTTCATATTTTGCTGTTTCATGGCAACCACATGAACCTGAAAATCCCTAACTCCCTAAAATCTTTATTTGTTCTTCTGAAGGTGTCATTTATACAGATACATCTTTAAAAGATGACGTTTTTTTTCTGTATTTCCATAGGTTGCAAAAACACCCATGAAGTCCTTATGTTATATTGCTCTTACCCTTTTGCTATTATCTTATTAAATTTTATATTTGCAAACAAATCTATCAAAAGCTAGAGACTCACTGTGCTACGCCTTCATTCTCATATTGTCAGGCATCCAGGGAGGAGGATAATTTGTTATTTTGGGTCAGGGTAGGAGGCCAATAGCAGATAGATAGGTGAACAGTGAGTCATGGTCTTTTCTTTTCCCATTTCCACTAGTGTTTGTGGTAGGTTGCTTGTTTTTCTATTAGTCCACTGTTGGTTCCACAGGACAATATGGAGAACATATGAGAATAAATTTTTGATCAATTATTTTCACTGTCAAATAAACCTCTCATGGCCATTTGAAGTGCAATTTGGTGTTCTGATGCCATTCTCCACATCACATTTAGAATGTTCGGCTCACATAGGAAGTTAATTTGCTTTTCCTTCACTCAAGATATTGATGAATATTAATGAGAACTGGCTTTTGGACCACCCCTGCAGCATATCATCAATAAAAAAACTTACTATTGACAAGACTGCTATTGAAACAAAACTTCTCAGAATATACAACCCTCCAGGAAATTCCAGCTTTGATGCTTTAGAGTAGAAATCAGAAACTAATAGTAGCTTACAATTAGTAGATCACTATCACGTACACTAATGGAACCCCAAAATCCCCAGGACCTTTAGGTTCAAATTAATTATCCCAATGTTAAAAGTCTTTTTCTATCCAAATTCGTACATATATCTATGTTCTGGCCTTGACAGGGAACCACAACCAGACATGAAATTCTACTCACTGTGCACATAACTTGTCCACAGAGAAAAAGAAAAATAGGTGAACTACCTAGGTATCCATAGAAGTTGTGCCTGGCTGTAAAAATAAATGGAAATATAGTTTGAATAAGTATCCTTCAGTTTTGAAGGCAGAAACACAAATAAGAACTTCATAACCATTGAAAAAATGTGACAGTGAAGTTTCTGGCACCAAATATGCAATAAGTGAGCAGAGATCTGGTTCAGAGCAATCTGGAACTAGCTGATCAGAGCTGTGTACCTCAAGAGAGCTCTAGGGCAGACACGTGCTAAGCCGGAAACAAAGGGCTGAACTATAGGGACTAAGTCTTTTGCACCTCTAAATCCTCTGCATGGAATGTGCTTCCCTGTGCCACTGCAGGATTCTTCTTTATATTCTTTAGTCACATTTTAATTGATACTTCCTAAAAGCCCTATTTCTGACTACCTTATTTTATATAATATCGGTATTTCAGACATTATTTAATTGAAAGCTTTTTGCATAGCTCTTACACATGTTAAATTATTTTACTAGAATTCTGCTTGTTTTATCTCTCTTCAAATAGAGTTTAAGAGCAGGGACCTTCTCTATCTTCCCTGCAGCACAGAATATCAGAATATGAATAGGCATGAAGGAAATACTTAGTGAATAATAACGGCATGAATGAATGAATGATGGACTACATGCACATGTGCTTTGTCAGCATTAGCATAACCACTGTATTCATAATATGCTGCTTCTCTGATTTGCCTTGATTAGACATGTTTCATCTCAAAAGGAGAGAGTCCATCGCCTCCATTCCATTCTAAACCATCTGGAGCCCCATCTCATATCAAGGGTGCCAAAGGCCTCAGTTAATCCCCATAATACTCTGTGGCAGTGTTGTTATTCCCATCTTGGAGATGAGAAAAGCCACATACAGGACATGAACTGAGAATTTTCTGTCTCCAAATCCCCTGCTTTTTCCTCCAAATGAAATTCTGAGCCTCTTGGTATCTGTGGTGATGAAATGAAAGAACCATAAATGTTAGTAGAACACTAATCTCCTCTTGGCTTTGGTTTTCTTTTTCCTGGCTTTCATGTCTATGATAATATGTCTGAGAGGAAGAAAGAGAGAGGGAAAGAGATAGACTGGGTGGAGGCCAGAGACAGAAAGACTGGGAAACAGAGAGACACATAGACACAGGGAGATGAGACTCTGCCATTGTCCAACACATTACCCCTTCCTTCCCCAGGGGGTTAATCAAACAAAACTTTTGCTAAGTCCAAATCTGTTACATTGGGTCAAGGCAGAATATTAAGAGAAACACTGACTTTGAAGACAGAAAATATAAGTTCTAATACTTCCATTGGCAGGTGTTAACTTTGTATCCTTCAGCAAATTATTTGCCTTCTCTAGACTTCAGTTTCCTTATTGTTAAAATGAGGATAATAATAACATTTATCTCCTATAGTTGTCATCAAACTTAAATAAAAGTATGTGTCATAAAATCCTAACACATTGTGTTGGACACCCTCAGAATTTTCCATAAATGCTCAACTTCTCCCTTACCTAGATTATGGTTTTCCTCCTCATTATTCTAAATATATTCCACTGCTTAGTTATTTCTACATTTACCAAAAAAAAAAAATATTTTGTTTTCACCCACCATATTTTGTACTTCATAAACCATGTTTAGACTACTGTGATGTTAGATATCTCTCTTGTTGTATAATACACATACCCAGTCCTCCTGATAACCCACAAGTATGGAAGTAGAGTCTCTCTGTGGTAGTGAAATTTTTTTTCTAGTTTAAATCTAACTGAACTTAATAAGAATTATAGAACCTTAAAATTTGGAAAGAGCCTTAGAGGTCATTACTTCCAAAAGCCAGCTGAATAAAACTTGCCTGGGGAGCTTGGTAAAAATACAGATATTATAACCCAGCCCCATAAATTTGGACTTAGTAGGTATGGAAAAATACCCAGAAATTAGTACTTTTATGATTCTCCCCAAGGGATTTTGATGCACAGCCAAGTTTGAGAAGCAATGAAATATAGACTAGCAGTTTTCCAATGTTGTTAAATTTTTCCCCCTTCTTTTCTTGAAACCTCAACATATGAAACTAAAGACAGCAAAACTGTTCTAATTTATAGGAAAAAATCAAAATTTGTCTGCTCACCCTCCTCCTTCATTCCTGAGGACCACTTAGAAACTGCACTCGGGAGCAGTTTGGAAACTATTGAGCCAAAGTCTTCCATAGTATTCTGCAAGGTTGTCGATCAACTTCAGTTGGAATGCGACTGGGAGCATAAAAATTTCCCATTTATACTCCTTACCATTGAGATGTAGTTATTTATTTAGTTGTAATACTTCACTCTCCACAGTTGCAAAGGCTTGTGTCCTAACATAATTTAATACTTTGATTAAGCATATAGCCAAAATTATCCCTGGAACAAACACAGTATTTGGACTTTCTGCTCATCTTTTCCTCCTGGTATTCTAATCACCCACTTTTCTATCCTTTCCAAATCTTTCTTTCCAGATAGCTGGATAACACAAAAATAGTATATGGATGCAAAATGTTCTAAAAAATATTTTTTACATTGTAAAGTGGGGAACTTATTTATTTGACAGAGGGGAAAAAAGCAAACTGACTTATTTATGTTATCTTTTGATAAAAATATCATAAGCATTTTTTAAAATCCTTGCTTATTTCATAGAACTTAAAAAATATTTTAGAACAATTCATCATTAAAATGTGAATTTCACTCAAGTTAATATATACTTTTAATTCAATCCCAAAGTTTTTTAAAGAAAGGAGATGAATTAAAATATCTTGAAGTTAATATTGTAGGATTATAAAGAAGCTAGAGTGAAAAAGAAACGATAATAAAAGATGGTTCATCCTACCAGGTATTAAAATTATATAAACTTTTTAAAAATAAAATTATATAAATTATCTGCAATTCATTAATATTTTCATTGAGAAAATATAGCTCAGTATATCAAAAATCACTGTTTAGAAATAAAGCATATATGAAGAGCCACTTTTTTTGGCAATGGTGATTTTAACTAATCAACAAAAATAAATTAATTTAATAAACAGTCTTGGCACAAATGGCCATTCATCTGGCAAAAAATAAAGTTGACTTGATACTTCTCATTTTGCAGAGATTCAACAGCAAATTCCAGATGGATTAAAACAAGTAGTTTTTTTTTTTTTTTTCAGTACATGAAAAAGGACATATATGTAGATATCTTTAAATGGGGAAATTTAATCAAAATTGAAAATCTAGATGAGGTCATTAACACAGTAATGACCTCTGAGGCTCTTTCCAAATTTTAAGGTTCTGTAATTCTTATTAAGTTCAGTTAGATTTATAACTAGAAAAAAAAATTCACTACCACAGAGAGAATCTACTTCCATACTTGTGGGTTATCAAGAGGACTGGGTATGTGTATATATAACAAGATCATCACATTAGTCTAAACATGGTTTATGAAGTACAAAAATATGGTGGGTGAAAACAAAATATTGATTTTTTGACAAATGTAGAAATAACTAAGCAGTAATATACATTTCTTATCTAAAAGATAGGAAAGATATATTTGACTATGTAGAAAAACCATTTTTAAATATAGTAAAATATTTATTTAGTATTTTGTAGAAAAAATGCTATAAATAGTATGTATTCAAAGACCTGTTTATTAAAAAATAAAAAAGGCAAATCACCAAATAAGAAAATTATAAGTTATGGCAAATAATGAGAATAAATTTGAATTTGATAAGTTTATGCTCAGTAGACAAGTAATCTCATCAATAATCAAACACAAATCAAATGATTATTGAGCTATTTTTGGTCAATTTCATATGGGCAAAATTTAAAGACATAATAAACACTTTGCTTAGGATGAATGTAGAATATGGAATATGGGAAAAAGAAATTATTTTGGTCCCTGGCAAAACAATCTCTCAATATATATTGAAAATAAAAATACAAATAATCTTTTTCCAAATCAGAGCTCTTAGTTGCAATAAGAGAAAAAATTTATAAACAATTTACATAGAAAAGAGGAGATCAATCAATGACAGCATTCACAGAAAGACTTAAGAATAAAACAAGAATTGAACAAGGACCACTGAAATCTAAACAGCTGAAGCTACAGCCAAAGGCAAGACCAGGAATAGGCTGTTCAGGGCATATTTTGCCATTGTGAGTGAACAATGGACACTGTTGTTGATTGACAACTCAATTTCAAACTCTCAATTTTAAGAATTATATTTTTTTCTAACCTGAGAAGTTAGTTAAGAAAAAAAAATGTCTTTCAAATAAAAATAAAAGTTTTGATTAAAAGTTTTGATTCAGAAAAACTAAATAGGACTTCCATGTGATCCAGCAATCCTGCTGTTGAGTATGTATCCAAAAAATTAAAATTAGGATCTCAAAGAGATATTTGCACTTTTATGTTCTTTCCAGTTTTATTTTCAATTGCAAAAATAGGAAACAACTAAAATGTCCATTGACAAATGAAAAAATAAACAAAAGGTAGTGTACGCATGTGATGGAATATTATTCAGACTTAAAAAAGAAGGAAACAGTACCAACTCTTACAACATGGATAGCCCTGAAAAACATTTTGACAAAAGAAGTCAATAACTTGAGGACAAACACTGCATGATTCCATTTACTAAGGTATCTAGTATTATTAGATACATTATCTAAGGTATCTAATAGTATTTAAAATACTCAAACTAACAGATGTAGAAAATAGAATGGTAATTTCTATGGGTTGGGGACTAAGGGAAATGAGAAGGTTTTATTCAATGATTACAAAGTTACAGTTATAGAAGATGAATGTGTTCTAAACATATGCTTTACAACCACATGGTACAGTGCACATAAAATCATGTTAAAAAGTAAATGGAAAATATTCTCTCCCCCCCCCTCCCACACATACACACACACACACACACAGAATCAGAAGGACATGGGAAATTTGAGGAGGTGATGGATATCTGTATTACTTAGAATGTGGTAATAGTATCTATCATAGGTATCTGCATGTGTCCAAACTCATCAAGTTGTATATATTAAATATGTGCAATTTTCTATTATAAAAATTATACCTCAAAAAAGTTGCAAAAAAGGAATTATCAATAAAAAGTTTAGTATATAAAAACAGTTTTGAATTCCTTCAGTTTCATTTCAATTTCTTGTTCTTGATACAAATTCAGGAATAATTTGACTAAATACATTTCTTATTATATATCATTAAGTGTATGTTAATGTACATATTCATACATATATGCATGAATGACTTTCATCTATCTTAATAATCATCTGGAGACATTTGGAAGATTTTATATACATTTTAATGATCAGTAATTTTTATATAATAGAAATAATTAATAAATATCATTATTTTGATTAAAATAGACCAGACCATTGATTTATTTTGGAGGAAAAGTTATACTACTTTAAGTATTTTACCCTTGTAAATAATGGATTTTTTTCTTCCACAAGACATCTAAAGGGAGTCAGTTCCAGGTTTAGTTATAAAGGTCAACCTAGTCAAGGACTTGGGGTGGATTTTCTATAAATTTACAATTTCGTTTAGAGAAAACTGTAGCTATTCCAAGCATCTTGGGCCACACAATTATCTTTAAAGGTAGTAAACACAAGGAATGACCTCTCTCTTCTCAGGGGTACTACCACCAGCTTCCTCCTTGTATCTCATTTCCCCTCACGCATTCTAACTTAGTCTTCTGAGATTAAGTAAGAGACTCTGAATATAAAAGAATAAATTTGGATTCTGTGAGCCAGGAAAAGAAGCCAGGAAAGGGAGAAGAAGGGAGGAGGGAATGATCACATCTGAAAGATCAAAATAATCTACCACATTCATTATTTTAGCTTCCATATAGGTGGAAAGAGAGAGAGGGAGGGAGGGAGGAAGGGAGGAAGGGAGAGGGAGAGAAAAGAGGAAGAAAAAGAGGGGGGGAGTGAGATGGTTGTGGGGAAAGAAAAAAGAGGGAAGAGAGGAAGGGGAAAAGGAGGGAGAGAAAGGGAGAGGAGAGAGGAAGGGAATAGAAAGATAAAGTCAGGCTTTATAAGCAATTCCACATTTAGATCCATGTTTATGAAATACTTATTTTCACATCAAACATAATCATAAATTCAAGATCTCAATTAGTCATCTATGAAAGAAACTTGATATTTTATTAGATTTTTCTGTTCCTGCTGTTCACTAATCTTTAAGTAAATAGGTTGTTTGTAGCGACATTTCTCTTTTCACTGTTTCTTTGGATGTGACTCTGAAACAATGAAATTCAAGGTAGAAGTTAGGTTTGGAAAGCTTGGACCATTGATGGAATTCTTAATGCAATGAAAAAGTTTTCTCTACACTGATAAGAATGAGTGATTTTAAACTTAGTGTTTCATATAGACATCACAATGTTCTCCACAAACTTGGAAATCTTTGGAATTAATTGCTATTAAATTCTAAAACTTTAGGCAGTTTATGTTCAATTTTCCTACAATCATCTAAATGTGTTTTTTAATACATGCTTTTGCTTTATAGTTTTGTGATAAATTCAGGATTTATAAAGGACAACTAGTAAAGAACAGAGATACCATTTAACCAAAACTGGAAGGTGGAAATCAAGAACTGCATGTAGCAATGATTAAAGCTTTTTTTCTTCTTTGCTTTAGAAGAAACTTAAATAGTTGGTTGATGGTATTGCAAAGGCAAACAGGGTCTTAGTGAAATAGAAAATATACATCACACATAAAAATTCTCACTTTTGGAAAGTACATTGAGGGAAGTTCCTTTTAAATATGTAGGCACGTTTCTTTGAACCAGAAAGACATGTTTTGCCTCTACATTAAGAGAAATTGGTGAGTTTTAGAGAAACATCCTCATCAGAGTCTAACAAGATTGGGTTTGGAATAAGTACCTAACAATCACAGATAATGGAAATGGTATCTAATTGAAACTAGATGTTTGTTTTCTTAGAAATTTTCATCTCTGTGTAATCTTTTAGAGATGGCATTTAGAAATCCTGGTTAACATTTTTTTGTTTTAATAGAGTTCCATTTTTGTATTAAATAGAATGTATTAGAGAGGCTTTTTGTTAATTCCATCTATGCCATAAACCCACTGTGCAAAGCACAGTCAGTAACATAACCCACACAGTAGCAGTCCTACCAGTTTCAAGCAAAATACTCAAAATAACTTCCAGAACCCCAAAAGTCAAAGGAAAAATTGATAGTACTTATTTATTTTACTTTGTGGAGAATGGGGCCAAGATAGTTATCAATATTCAAAGTAGGAAGGAAGGAAGGGAGGGAAGGAAGGAAGGAAGAAAGAAGGAATCAAGAAAACTAACAGAACTGCACAATCAAAACATTATGTCACAAATCATCACCAAAGTAAGCCAGGAGCTTGTGCAGTGGTTCATGAGTTCCATTTTTCACATTTGTCTCCCACCCTTGCTTATTTACTTGAAGAAAATTTAACACTTGGACAAATATTTGAACCAAGCTGTAACTTTTTCACCACTTAAGATCCAGCATGGGCTGAGGATGTGGCTCAAGCGGTAGCGTGCTCGCCTGGCATGCCTGCGGCCAGGGTTCCATCCTCAGCACCACATACAAACAAAGATGTTGTGTCCGCCGAAAACTAAAAACTAAATATTAAAATTCATTCTCTCTCTCTCTCTCTCTCTCTCTCTCTCTCTCTCTCTCTCTCTTTTAAAAAAAATTCAGCATGGAAATAGTTTTTAGACTTCATCTGGATCCAGTATGGCTTCAGTTTGCACCAGCTATTTAGGTTCCATATTTTTATAATTTGCTTAACCTCAATCAAATCACCTTGTTATTTTCTGTTGTTTCTGAAACCTTGCATCATTCAAGTTGAGGTTTTATTTGGTTATTGCTACTGGATATTATAGTCTTACCTTGCTTATGTGTCTAGGAGAATAGATATTTGGGTTGTAAGATTTAATTAGGACGAGTCATTTTATGAAAGATTTGGCAATGTTCTCTCCTTGAATGATACTATAGTAGAGCTGCTTCCCAAGAAGTGAACAAGGTAGACTGATCTGATTGCTGAAAAGTGAACAAAATCATATCAAATCCCTCCAAACTAATTCTGAGGCTAAGTCATTTTTCCTGATGCTAAAGAATTTTAATATTTAAAGCCCAGTATGTTATAAACTGAGAAATAGTAAGAATTCTTTTTAAAACACAAAAAAAGAAAAGCATATATTTGAAGGACTGAAACTGAATTTTCACTTATAGAGTATTAGAGAAGAAATAAGAACATATCTGAGATTCTTTCCTTTAATACATTTGTCACCATAAATGTATTTTGAGATATGGAAGTAAAACTTGCAAGAGTGAAGAATGTAGTAGGCACAAGGTAGGGAATTTAATATAGACTCTCCTTCCTTCATTATTTATATTCCAAGTCAAAAGGAAAAAACAATTGTGTCATTGCTCCTGTTACACACACACACACACACACACACACACACACACACACTCCACAAATCCTCTGGAGTAAATGTAACTCTAAGTAGTAACACAACATTCAGAATTCAATTTCTAGCCCACAGTGCTATGCAGAAGCAATAGGCAGATGTAAGATAACAAAATTCCAGTGAAAAAAATACTAGTCCAGGGTTAAAGCAGTCATGTTGGTTCTTTTTATTTCATTTTGCATCTAATACAAAGATGCACCAAGACCTACCAATGGGAATTAATTGCTTAATCATAGAAAGTACATAAAAGTGGTCAAACGCTCCAGTTGTCAAGCACAACACTCAACAAATGTTTTATTAAAGGAGTGCATTAGCCAGGTGAAGTAGAGCCTGGACTCCCTGGAGACTCTAAGACAATTAACAAGGATAAACACAAACTGACTAATGAGAGCAACATAAGTTGGTAATGGCCACAAGTTTGGGGAAAAATAATAATTTTAGAAAAGCCCTGAAAATCTGATCTCATAAAATTTGTTTTACTTTGTCTGATATTAACTCAATTTTACTCTCTGTTAAAGACTCTTTTCTTTCTTTATTTAAATAGTTGAATAAAAAATATAACCGCTGAGAATATAGCTCAGCAATAGAGCACTTGCCTAGCATGCTTGATGTTCTGCACTGCAAATAAAAATAAATAAATAAATAAATAGTTGTCGACTAAAAAATATCAAAGATATACTTTCAAAGGGTAGGGCTTTCCTAAGTACCTACATGAAATTTTTGGTCTATGAATTTCAAAAAGCAAAACAAAACAAATAACAACAACAAAAATAAATAAAAACATGTGGATGCCCTAAATCCCATATCATAGTGTTATAGGCAGAATATATATGTTGCATCTCTAAGAAACAATGTGATGGTACTTTCAGATGGGGCCTTTGAGAATGACTATAGTTAAATAACGTCATGAGGATGTTCTCTATTAGCCTTCTGTCAGTATAATGAAATACCCGAGACAATTACTTATCAGAGAAAAGGTTAACTTTGGTTCAAATTCTGAAGCTTCCAGGCTATAAACCAAATTACCCCATGGCTTTGGGATTGTGATGAAACTGTACAAAATGGTGGGAGCATGTGGCAGAACCAAACCTCTTGCATTATGAGCCAGGGAACAAAGACACAGATAAACAGACTAGGTCCCACAATCCCCTTCAAGGGCATGCCCCAATGACTGACCTGAGGACCCTTTGCTAGGCCCACTTCCTAATAGTCTCATCACTTCTCATTGATACTACCCTGAAAACCAAGCCTTTAACACATGAACCTTTGGGAGATAGTCCACATCCAGGTTAGAGCAGGTTCTCATGATGGTATTGGTGCTCTTTTAAGAAGAGACACAAGAAAGACTGCTCTTAGCTCTCGGTCCACCAAATAAGACACTTCTCAAAGGAGGCTGTTGAGGGCCGCAACCAAGTCAAGATGGCGCCTGGCAGTTTGCCAGGAGGAGTGGTTTGTGAGGCAATGCCACCGAGCCATTAAGATGGTGGAGATTCCTTATTGGCTGATTGCCGTATCTGGATGATGCTAATTGAGTCAAGCTGTGTGTAATTAGTTAGGTATATATACCGCTGTTGTTCCCTAATAAAGCAGTTCCCGATTCAATCTTCAAGTTGCTTGTCACCTCCCGGTTATTTGCCCAGCTAGATTGCGGCAGGAGGCCATCTGCAGGCCAGGATAAAAACCCAGACCAGGAACTGAATTGGCTAATACCATGAAGTTAGATATCTCAGCCTCCAAGTCTCTGAAAAAATGTATTTTGGTTCTTCTAACCAACAGTCTATGATATTTTGTTATGGCAGTCTGAGCAGGATAGCATGTGGTCAAAAAGAAACTGATTTTATAAAAAGCTTCCCTTTTAGGGTGAAGGATGAGACTGACCTTACCTCTGTGTGACTCTGAACCTTTCTTCATCTAAAAGGCCAGAGAGATAAAAACAGGCCCCCATTCAACTGGATGAACACACAAACAAATAAAGTAAAAGGCTTCACAAAGTATCTGGCAAGCAGAAAAAACTAAATTAAGGTTAATTATTTGGTTCCACCCCCTTCTTTTCCATGAGAATCCACAGATTCTCATAGTTACACAGATGGGACTCCATCAATCTTCTGCTGTTCTAATAAAAAGCCTGCAGATTCCATTCCTTATGCCTATCAATATTTTTCTGCACATTAGCAGATATTTTACATCTCTGTTTTTAATGATACCAAGAAGAGGCATTTTACTATTTAAATAGGTCTGGAATGTATTATCACTATTTTGGAATATGGTGTTACCCTCTAAAATCTTGTTGTTTTCCAGGAACCTTGAACAAAACTCTAAACCTGTCTGAATGATATACAAATAATTCAATGTAGTAAAATTTTTGAACACTTGATACATACTGGAAAAACATTGTCTTGTATGCTGTTAAGAATACAAATATATCTAACACAGGGCCTGTCCCCAAAGAGCCCAAAACAGTGAAAAAAAGAGACACAAAAATGAACAGATGCCAACGTAATGACTGCTGTAATAGGTATAATTGAAGGCACAGTGAAGATAACCAAGGAAAGACAGACAGGTTCTTCTTAGGGCAAGCAGGAAACCCCTTACAGTAGGTAAAACAGGAAGGTGAGGTTTTCAGAATTTCTTCAACCTGGTACTTCACTTCAAGAACCAATAGCAGTTAATTCATGCTTAATTGTACAATATATATCCTTTTCTTGTTCTAGAATCCAAGAGAGGATATTGCATTGTACTGAATAATATTGAATGATATTACTAATAAATAACATTTATTAAATAAAAATATTACTAATAAATTTCAAACATTGGTTCTATTGCCACTGTAACATTACTATTAATAAAAAAATAATAATAATAGTCTCTAACATTTGTATACTACTTTACACATTTAATTCCAGTTCTACTTTTAGTTGGCTTTCTTCATGTAGTTCCACATGAGGAAAATGAGATTCAAATAAACCCAACAATTTGCAAAGTTAATTCATTACTCATTAGGGGTAGGGAGAAAGCATCAATTTCACTATAACTTCTTTCTCAAAAGTGATGAAAATTAGAAAATAAGAAGCAGTTTACACCCTCCAGATGCTTCACCCAACTATCATCCTAGCTCCCAATGTACTTGTTCTTAACTACTCAAAAAAAAAAAAAAAAATTAGTTAACATTCTCATTTGCATCAATTAACATTCTGAGAACTCTAACAAATGCTGTTAATAAACTCTGTTTATACTACATCACTTTTCCTTTTTTCACATTTTAAATTATGAAAGTAAAATATGCTCATTATAAGTAATTGAAAAATATAGATGAATATTAAGGGGAGAAAAATTAATCCACATCTTTAAAACTTAGAAATAACCACAGTTAACAGTTGATGATTTATTTCCTTGCAAAGTTTTCCTTCTTTCTGCTCCTCTGTGTGTTTATACATGTTTTACTAGAAAATATATTTTATAAGAACATGTTATATGATATTATTATTTTAATAAGTTTTGGAGCAATTTCATATTTACAGAATAGCCCTAAAGTTAGTAGAGTTCCTAAAAACCCTTTGCAGATCTTTTACTATAAACATCTTATATAACTATGGTGCATGTTGTAAAACTAAGAAATAAATTATTAATTCAGCTATATATTTTCTTCAGATTTCACCAGTTATTATACCAATATCCTTATTCTATCTCAGGATGCAAAACAGGGAACCACATTGTAATTAGTCATTGTGTTTCTGCCTCCTCTGTGACATTTTCTCAGACTGTTGTTTTTCATGGCCCTGATGCTTTTGAAGAAATGGTCAGGTATTCCACAGGTTGTCCATCAATTTAGATTTTTTCCTCATGATAAGTCTCCTTCTCATCACATCATACCAAGGAGTACATTATATCAACGTAATTATCACTGGGGAACTTAACCTTGATCCCTTGATCAAGGTGGTTTCTGTTCAGGCTTCTATTTTTCTCCTTTCCATACTCTGTACAGACTACCCCAAAGACAGAGATTTAAGTTGCACCTCCTCTAGGAAGAGTAACTTCAAATATTATTTGGATTTTTCCCCAATGATAAATTATCTCTTCTACCTATTGATTCATTTATTTATCCCATTATTTATTTTTGTCAGTATGGACTCATGTATACTTATTTCATACTTTTTTTACATTGTATTGTTTATTTTGTGGCTCAAATTGATCCCAATTTGGCCATTGAGAGCTCTTTATGTCTGCTCTTATATCCTTTCAAAATTTACTTTTCTCGCTTTTTTTCTAGTCTTGTCTTTTCTTTTTCTTTTTTTTGAGAGCATTTCTTTACTTCTTGGCCATACAAGATGCTTTATGCTTGTTGCCCTTGTCCCTAAGACTCAGCCATTTCTCAAAAGAGCCTTACTTTCTTTTATTGGAGAATGGTATTAGAAACCACGATCTGAGTTCTGAGTATTATCCTTTAAATGGAAACACAATATGTAATAACCCAATAAATTATTTACCAAGCACAGTTTAATGCAAGAGAGTATGAAATTGAATAATATTTTTTTACCTACAATTTTTGCTTCTTTTTCCACAAAAAAAAACTAGAATCTGTATAGTAAAACATACTGGTTAGTTCTGGTACCTAAAACCAGAGCCAGGGTTTATATGGTGGTTCTATTGCTTACTTGCTCTTGTGCAAATTTCCCAATCTGTGTGTACCTCATTTCTATCATATATGCTATGGAACTCTCAATAATAACCTATCACAAGGGAGGGAGATTTGGAAGCTTTAAATAAGTTAATATTTACAAAGTATGTTCAATTGTACTTGATACTTGAAAAATGACTATATAAGTATTATCACTGCTATTTTGACATCTTTAACCAGAAGTCCAATATTGAAAAGGTAACATCCAGTAATAGGTAACACTTATTGAGCCTATCTTATGAGAAAGGCACTCATTAGTCCTATCTATAAGATAAATCCTATTTTTAAATGAAATATTTTCATATTATTAATTATTAACTTAAATTTGCTTCAATGGGCATATTTCAATTTATATTTTATTCTCTAAGTGTTTATATTCAATTTCTCATCAAAACTTTATGACTAGATAGGACATAGAAAATTTTAGGACAGTTAAACCACTGTGTATGATATTATAATGGTAGACACTTGTCAGTACAAATTTGTCCAATAGAATGCACCAAGACTGCACCTTAAGGTAGACTATGGACTTTGGGTGATAATGATGTGTCAATATGGGCTCACCAGAGTGGTACATTTGTTACAAATAAACTTATATTGACACACATAGATTGAAATATATCCATTGAGGCATGTGGAAAGGCAGGGAATTTGTGGGAAACATTTGTATATTCTGCTCAATTTTTCTGTAAACCTTAAACTGATTCAAAGAAATAAATTCTATTAAAAGTTCGTTATGTGCTAGAGCATCTCCAAGATGGCCTCTGTGAGTTTTTTACCCTCACTGTACATGAATACTGCTTCTACATCAAGAAATAAAATTAAGTTCCTCATCCCTTGAGTTAGGGACTCTTAGTGAATTGTTTAACCAATAAAATGCAGTAGAGATAATAATCTTGAACTTTTGAAACTAACATTTCTAAGAAGTTTTCCCACTTACATCTGGGTCTCTATAAATCCTTATTCTGTGGATGACTTATTTCAAAACCTAGCTGCCATATAAGAGAAGTCTAAGCTGCATAAAGAAGCCAAATGCCAGGCACTCGTGTTGATAGCTCCAACTGAGTGATCAGTTGACAGCCAGCATCAACTCCCAGGCATCTTAAACACCAGACTAATGAAACCTCAAATGACAGTAGGCCCAGCTCATATTTACTGCTGCCACACAAGAGATCCAAAACCACACATCACATTCAGTTAATCTACAGAAAAATGAGTAATAATAGTTAATTATACTTCAAGCCATAAAGCTTTTGGTTAGTTGGCTATATAAAAATAAATAATCAGAACAATTTCTCAATTTTTTATACTCAACCATTGATAAGAAAATTTGTTCATACAAGCAGAAGTAGAAAATATCAGAAGATTATTAATGACCTTTTGAGTAATGGATGCAATTCTCACTGTTGCTAGAATTTAGATCATTTACTTTTTTTTTACTTGCATGTCATGAACTCTAATAGCCCTGTGTTTTCATTCATTGACCAATATTATTTTGAAAAATATTCCAATGATTGAATTTTATATCAATACAATTTTTTCATATCAAGTATTTTAAAAGCATGATAAACTTTTCCTTACTTACAGCCAGTTTTGCCCTATAGGACTTTAATAATTCATCACTAAGATTCAAATTATAGGATCAACTAAACATTATTAGAAAATCATTTTTCCCCTTCGTATTTTCAAGATTTAATTTTTTATTTGAATCTATAAATTCTGTACATGTTAATATCTCCATGGGCTCCTTGCTGTTTTTCAATAAGTTCCTTTGGAGGCTCACTAAGGTAAAGTTTAGCACGGCAATAACTATGCTTAAAAAAATATCCAATGTGAAAATTATTTGGAAAAAATTTTATTCTTACAACTTACACATTCTTAAAAAAAAGTCTATCTTTGGATGAGCACCACAATTCATTATGAAATAGCATAAAATGGTGTCTGATCTTATTTCTCTACATAAGCTATAAACAAACAAGTTAGGACAACTTGGATTTTATTTATTGGGCCAATGCACTCTACTCAGTTTGAGGAATGTCAAGTAAGGCAGCATGATTGTTGCAGACCATGGTATGCCTGACAGAAGACACAAGTAGAAGGAGTCAGAGAGAATACACAGTAAATCCATATAGAGCTTTATAGGCCATTGCAAATTTTGTAAACTTTGGTTCCTGCTCTGAGTGAAATGGAGATCCAGGACAGATTTTGCATAGAGCAATGTAAATTGACTGTTTTACAATAGTCACTCTATCTGCTGTAGAGTTAATAGACTTTTGGAAGGTAAGGATAAAAGAAGAAAGATTTATTAGGGGTTTATTTTCATAATTCAGACACAAGGTAGTGGGGTTTGGACCAGGTAAATAGGAGAGGAAGTGTAAGAAAGAAATAGAAGTCTACATTTATTTTTTAAAGTGAACCTAATGAGCTCTTTTCACATACATGTGAAGAAAAAGGCAATTCAAGAATGACTCAGTAGTTTTTGATTATGTACCTAAAAAGAAGTGTTGCTATCAGTTTAGAGAGGGAAGAGATTGTTAGTGAAGCAGGTCTTCAGCACAGTCTTTCTTATAAGCACTCTCTAAAACAACTCCTAATGCCTCCCATCTCTTGGTAGTCTTGTTCTCTTGAATATTTTCCTCTTCAGTGTAGGTTGCATCTAGTGATTTGTTTTAGCAAGTGCATTACAGCTTAAGTGATGCAATGTCAATTACAACACTAGGTTAATGATAGACTGTGGCTAAAGTCATGGATTCTCTCATTTTTGCAACTGTCATGATCTAAACTGCTCTATGAACAGATTCAAATGGTAAGAAACTGAGAGATGTCTTTGGTCAGAAGCCAGTGAGGAACCAAGGCTCAGGTCCAAAGCCCACAATGAACTGAATCCTTCCAATAGCTACAGGAGAAAATTCAGAAGTTAACTTCCCCTCTTCAAGTCTGCAGATAACAAAGCATCCCAATCCCAAAACTTGGATAAATAAACATTATATCTAACCCCTAGCCAGAGAACCTAGCTAAGCCTACTTGGATTCCTGACCTGCAGAAATTGTGAAGATAATCAATATTTGTTGTTTTTAAGCCCTTATATTTATTATCAATTGTTATGCAGCAATAGATAAGTAAAATACTCTGAAAGCCGAAAAGTATTTTTAAGAAAAATGAAGATGCCAAAGAATTTACTTATGATCATTAATTCATTTGCTAATAATATTCCATGCAAATATGGTATTCCAGGTAAGGCATAAAAGAATTATAGGGACTCTGCAATGTACATTTGAGAAAATTCTCATTATGTTGCTTAATGAGGACTTAATATTTTTGCACTGTTGGGTCCTTGGGAATATGATAGCTTTCCACTTCAAATGAAAGGGTTTCTATTAATATAAACAAATACAAAGATAAAATCAACTAAATAGAAAATACTTAAAAGACTATAGACTTTAAACTTTCAAAAATTTATTTAATATTAAATTTATATCATTTGTATTCATATGAAAATTTATAACATATTTTTTAAATATGAATAATAATTTTAAGTTAAACTGGAAGTAATAAATATTAATTTTAATTTACTTTAAAAATTAAAGAATTCGCAGCTAGAAAACCATCTCTTCAAAACATCCTCGCCAAAGCATTACAGGAAGAGGAAATGGAAAATAACAATGAAAACCAACAGTGGGAGGTAGGCAGTAAAGGGGGGGGGGGAAATAATCAAAGAGGAAAACAAACCATGTTTAGTAACAGAAATAAACAAATATGGCTGGAAGAACAACCATATCTCAATAATAACCCTAAATGTTAATGGCTTAAACTCACCAATTAAGAGACACAGGCTAGTAGAATGGATCACAAAACAAGACCCAACAATATGCTGCCTACAGGAGACGCATTTGATAGGAAAAGACATACATAGGCTGAAGGTGAAAGGTTGGGAAAAATCATATCACTCATATGGACTTCGGAAACAAGCAGGAGTGTCCATACTCATATCAAATAAAATAGATTTCAAGCCAAAGTTAATCAAAAGAGATAAAGAGGGACACTACATACTGCTTAAGGGAACCATACAACAACAAGACATAACAATCATAAATATTTATGCCCCAAACAATGGTGCAGCTATGTTCGTCAAACAAACTCTTCTCAAGTTCAAGAGTCTAATAGACCACCATACCATAATCATGGGAGACTTCAACACACCTCTCTCGCCACTGGACAGATCTTCCAAACAAAAGTTGAATAAGGAAACTATAGAACTCAATAACACTATTAATAACCTAGACCTAATTGACATATATAGAGTATACCACCCAACATCAAGCAGTTACACTTTTTTCTCAGCAGCACATGGATCCTTCTCAAAAATAGATCATATATTATGTCACAGGGCAACTCTTAGACAATATAAAGGAGTAGAGATAATACCATGCATCTTATCTGATCATAATGGAATGAAACTGAAAATCAACGATAAAAGAAGGAAGGAAAAAGCATACATCACTTGGAGAATGAACAATAGGTTACTGAATGATCAATGGGTTATAGAAGACATCAAGGAGGGAATTAAAAAATTCTTAGAGATTAATGAAAACACAGACAAAACATATCGGAATCTATGGGACACATTGAAAGCAGTTCTAAGAGGAAAATTCATTGCTTGGAGTTCATTCCTTAAAAAAAGAAAAAACCAACAAATAAATGATCTCATACTTCATCTCAAAATCCTTGAAAAAGAAGAGCAAAACAACAGCAAAAGAAGTAGAAGGCAAGAAATAATTAAAATCAGAGCTGAAATTAATGAAATTGAAACAAAAGAAACAATTGAAAAAAATGACAAAACTAAAAGTTGGTTCTTTGAAAAAATAAACAAAATCGACAGACCCTTAGCCATGCTAGCGAAGAGAAGAAGAGAGAGAACTCAAATTACTAGCATACGGGATGAAAAAGGCAATATCACAACAGACACTTCAGAAATACAGAAGATAATCAAAAACTATTTTGAATCCTTATACTCCAACAAATTAGAAGATAGTGAAGGCATAGATAAATTTCTTAAGTCATATGATCTGCCCAGATTGAGTCAGGAGGATATAGAAAACATAAACAGACCAATATCAATTGAGGAAATAGAAGAAACCATCAAAAGACTACCAACTAAGAAAAGCCCAGGTCCGGATGGGTATACAGCAGAATTTTACAAAACCTTTAAAGAAGAACTAATACAAATACTTTTCAAGCTACTTCAGGAAATAGAAAAGGAGGGAGAACTTCCAAATTCATTCTATGAGGCCAACATCACCCTGATACCTAAACCAGACAAAGACACTTCAAAGAAAGAAAACTACAGACCAATATCTCTAATGAACCTAGATGCAAAAATCCTCAATAAAATTCTGGCGAATCGGATACAAAAACATATCAAAAAAATTGTACACCATGATCAAGTAGGATTCATCCGTGGGATGCAAGGCTGGTTCAATATACGGAAATCAATAAATGTTATTCACCACATCAATAGACTTAAAAATAAGAACCATATGATCATCTCGATAGATGCGGAAAAAGCATTCGACAAAGTACAGCATCCTTTTATGTTCAAAGCTCTAGAAAAACTAGGGATAACAGGAACATACCTCAATATTGTAAAAGCAATCTATGCTAAGCCTCAGGCTAGCATCATTCTGAATGGAGAAAAACTGAAGGCATTCCCTCTAAAATCTGGAACAAGACAGGGATGCCCTCTCTCTCCACTTCTGTTCAACATAGTTCTCGAAACATTGGCCAGAGCAATTAGACAGATGAAAGAAATTAAAGGCATAAAAATAGGAAAAGAAGAACTTAAATTATCACTATTTGCAGATGATATGATTCTATACCTAGCAGACCCAAAAGTCTCTACAAAGAATCTATTAGAGCTAATAAATGAATTCAGCAAAGTGGCAGGATATAAAATCAACACGCGTAAATCAAAGGCATTCCTGTATATCAGCGACAAATCCTCTGAAATGGAAATGAGGACAACCACTCCATTCAAAATATCTTCAAAAAAAATAAAATACTTGGGAATCAACCTAACAAAAGAGGTGAAAGACTTATACAATGAAAACTACAGAACCCTAAAGAGAGAAATAGAAGAAGATCTTAGAAGATGGAAAAATATACCCTGTTCATGGATAGGCAGAACTAACATCATCAAAATGGCGATATTACCAAAAGTTCTCTATAGGTTTAATGCAATGCCAATCAAAATCCCAACGGCATTTCTTGTAGAAATAGAGAAAGCAATCATGAAATTCATATGGAAAAATAAACGACCCAGAATAGCAAAAACAATGCTAAGCAGGAAGTGTGAATCAGGCGGTATAGCGATACCAGACTTCAAACTATACTACAGAGCAATAGTAACAAAAACAGCATGGTACTGGTACCAAAACAGACGGGTGGACCAATGGTACAGAATAGAGGACACAGAAACCAATCCACAAAACTACAACTTTCTTATATTTGATAAAGGGGCTAAAAACATGCAATGGAGGAAGGATAGCATCTTCAACAAATGGTGCTGGGAAAACTGGAAATCCATATGCAACAAAATGAAACTGAATCCCTTTCTCTCGCCATGCACAAAAGTGAATTCAAAATGGATCAAGGAGCTTGATATCCAATCAGAGACGCGCCGTCTGATAGAAGAAAAAGTTGGCTACGATCTACATTAGGTGGGGTCGGGCTCCAAATTCCTCAATAGGACACCCATAGCACAAAAGTTAATAACTAGAATCAACAAATGGGACTTACTCAAACTAAAAAGGTTTTTCTCAGCAAAAGAAACAATAAGAGAGGTAAATAGGGAGCCTACACCCTGGGAACAAATCTTTACTCCTCACACTTCAGATAGAGCCCTAATATCCAGAGTATACAAAGAACTCAAAAAATTAGACAATAAGAGAACAAAAAACCCAATCAACAAATGGGCCAAGGACCTGAACAGACACTTCTCAGAGGAGGACATACAGTCAATCAACAAGTACATGAAAAAATGCTCAACATCTCTAGCTGTCAGAGAAATGCAAATCAAAACCACCCTAAGATACCATCTCACTCCAGTAAGATTGGCAGCCATTAAGAAGTCAAACAACAACAAGTGCTGGCGAGGATGTGGGGAAAAGGGTACACTTGTACATTGCTGGTGGGACTGCAGATCGGTGCAGCCAATTTGGAAAGCAGTATGGAGATTTCTTGGAAAGTTGGGAATGGAGCCACCATTTGACCCAGCTATTCCCCTTCTTGGTCTATTCCCTAAAGACCTAAAAAGGGCATGCTACAGGGACACTGCTACATCGATGTTCATAGCAGCACAGTTCACAATAGCAATACTGTGGAACCAACCTAGATGCCCTTCAATAGACGAATGGATAAAAAAAATGTGGCATTTATACACAATGGAGTATTACTCTGCATTAAAAAATGACAAAATCATAGAATTTACAGGGAAATGGATGGCATTAGAGCAGATTATGCTAAGTGAAGCTAGCCAATCCCTAAAAAACAAATGCCAAATGTCTTCTTTGATATAAGGAGAGTAACTAAGAACAGAGTAGGGACGAAGAGCAGGAGAAGAAGATTAACATTTAACAGGGATGAGAGGTGGGAGGGAAAGGGAGAGAGAAGGGAAATTGCATGGTAATGGAAGGAGACCCTCAGGGTTATACAGTGGAGGAGGTAGAGAGAGAGGAGGGGAGGGGAGGGGAGAGGTGGGGAGGGGGGAGGGGGGAGGACGGGAAAGGCAGCGGAGCACAACAGACACTAGTATGGCAATTTGTAAATCAATGGATGTGTAACTGATGTGATTCTGCAATCTGGGTATGGGGTGAAGGTGGGAGTTCATAACCCACTTGAATCAAAGTGTGGAATATGATATGTCAAGAAATTTGTAATGTTTTGAACAACCCACAATAAAAAATTAAAAAAAAAATTTATTTAAGATTAAATTTATATCATTTGTATTCATATGAAAATTTATAACATATTTTTAAAATATGAATAATAATTTTAAGTTAAACTGGAAGTAATAAATATTAATTTTAATTTACTTTAAAAATTAAAATTCTGAAAACATATTATAAAAACATTCTTAATAGTCACATATGTATAATCATATATATTGATTTCTGTAACTTTTGTGACCTATAGTACCTTTTAAAAACAATTTAATTGGGGATGGGGCTGTAGCTCAGAGGCAGAGCACTTGCCTAGTATGTGTGAGGCACTGGGTTCCATGCTCAGCCCCCATAATAAACAAACAAAATAAAGGCCCACTGTCCATACACACAACTACAAATTTTTTAAAAAAAAAACAATTTAATTGTTTTTTATTATTATAAACTATTGATGTTTTAATTTACAGAAACAAAAATAACTCATTATAAAACTTAATCAAGCACCAGACTTGTTCACTGTTAACATAAAAATCTTAATTATTACTATATAAAAAAGAAAAAAGTAATTTGAAAAAATTTTAATAATTAGGTTTTATGTATTACTGATAATAATTACAAGCATAGTCATAATTTCTAACACTGAGTATGACAATATGATAGGCTATATAGGGCTTATTTAATCTTCCCAATAATCCTATAAGGTACATATTATTATCTATATTTCACAGATGAAAAAATGAAGCCAAACAAATTTATAATTTTACCAAATGTAAAAGAAGTGATAAAGCCAAGGGTTGAACTCATGTAGACATGTAGTATAGTAGTATAGTTTCAAGATTAGTTCTCTATTTAAAAAAAAAAAAAAACACCAGCTAAAAATAATTAATGGATTAATAGGGATTGTTCAATATGAGGGTGAGTAGGAAATGATGCAGGGGTGAAGCTCCAATAGAGGGGTCTGTGTAATGGATGATATGTGTAAATCCTGAAGTAATAAAACCATAAGTACCCTATTACAAACCTAACAGTACCTCTTACACATTATTCAGACATAATGTCAACCTTTACAAATTTATAACATTTTAAGTGATTAAATCCTCTTCACTATTAAAAAAAATGGCTACCACTGCTAATTTGTAGGATTCATGACATGTCAATTGGGAAACCTAGGATAAGAGACTTTACTTGAAATTGTGCTTTCACAGCATGCATCATTTTTTAACGTATTTTATTAAAATTTTACTTTTGCCTAAAATTCTGATGGAAATTGTGGGATGGTGGGGCTAATCCCCTATCCCATAGCCACTAACAAGTACAAGAATAAGGAAATTTAAAAGATTAGGAAAAAAGAAAAATATTTCAAATTTCCTGCATTTTAGATGGTTGTACCCATCCTGTTTTCACCTCATTCCCTTAGCACTTACTTGGTCACTTAACCATACATTTATCTACATGGACATTTAGCAACCTCAGGCTTAATTCCATGTCACCAACCACATTACTAAATTCTAAGATTGTCCTTTACATTTCTCTCACACCCCTACCCTTCTTTATATGGCTCATGTCTGTAAAATCTTGATACCATGAACTTCTCTCCCACTACTGGAGCTCCATAAAATTTCCCCACCACTTTGTGACCACTGTCCCAGTCTCTACCCTGCCCCAAACTTCCCCAAATGCTTAACTACTGTCTCAGGGAATATTTCCAAGCTCTGCCTCCAAAACTATCAGCTGTTTTTCCCTTTGCTTTGATTTTATTGAGCCCACAATCCATGGTCCCTAGGAATCCTAGAGTAATTAGCCTGGGAAAAGAAGGTAGAGACCATTTAGTTTTAAGAATGACAGGAGATCATATTGATTACGTGGCAGTCACGATACCTTGAGGAATAATCAGTGTCACATCTAAGCCTTTCTCTGAGAAAGAAAAGTTAATAAAAATATTTTAAACCCCATTATAAATATGTTTGCTACAAAATTTCCCATTATCAAATTTTGTTTCCATCAAAATTTGACACTAGAAAGGCTGTGTTTCTCTCAGAAGGTCCAAACACTGAGATCATCAAAGCAGATGCTGGAAATACCCAAGAATGGAAAGTCACTAGGAGAGGTGTAGCTGTATAAGTTTGGGGAGAAGAGGTATTACTAAGTAAAGAATGGGCCACCTAAAGTTCCAAATGTCTTCTCTTTTTGCTCAGGTTTGACATTCTGCTCTTGTGAAAATTAATTGTGGGTGCCTTTATTGTTAAACTTTATCCAGTCCCTTAATTTGTTAATACCCCTTCTCAAAAGAAAGTCCGGTAGAGGTAACATCCAAGCTAGGACTTAAAAGTGGAATACTACTCAGACTGGGAAAAGTAAATGAAGTGCATTAAGGAGAAGGAGGGAAGGAGAAAACAGAGACAAAAGTAGAACATTTCGGATTGAAGAGGGAATACATTTGAAGATCCTGGGTGAGAAAGAGCTTGACTTTAAAGAAAAGCAAATATAGTCCAAGGCAGTATTGTGCTGAGAGGTCATAGACAATAAACTTGAGAAGGGGTCATTGAATCTGAGTTTGGAAGGAATAGGGCTCAATGGTAGGAGATTTCAGAGTTACATTGAGAACAGTCAGATTCATCAACCTTTATAGACAGCAAACTTTGACCGTGTTTTCCAAATAATAGAAGCAGAGTGAGAAATGTTTCCATAAATAGGTAATCTTTGTATATTTTAAAAGAAAATTAGTAACACGGCTATTCAGTGCTATTTCTCAGCTTGTAAAGACAGTTTGGGTTTTTTCATTGTTGAACATGCATTAATTCTTTGGTAAGGAAAAAAAAGTTATCTCAAAGTATCTCCCAGAAGTCTTGTCACTTCAGGAAGGATGTGCTCCTATCTGGAAGAAGAAGAAATGTGCAGGAATGATTTAGAAGTATAATGTGGTGTTCAGGGGAAAGAGAATACAAGGATATGCAGTTCCCAGAACTTCAAGACCCCTTTGGGATATGAATCACTTAACACAAATGATATGTCAGTAATTAGGTTTCCCATAAACATCTATTGCCTCCCCACTTCCAGCTTATAATTCCTCTACTGATAGCTATAAGATCTCATCATATGATTTTTTTGAGCATCAGCAAGTACAGGTGATATAGAGAAAGATGAGCATTATTCAAATGTCATCTGGGAGGTACTGTCAAAATTTGTTAAACAATAATTTAAAAAATATAATGAGTGGGTGGAAAGGTAAAAGTGAATTTCATAGTGTAATGTGAAAAAAGTCTTTGCATAATGGAAGGAAATCTACTTCATTGTTGAAGTTAAAAGCTGTTCACATTGTATAACTGCAATAGAAAATTTCATGCAGTTTTGAAGTCTTATATATCTGTTATCATCCTCTCTTGCTTAATCATGAATAACTTTGCCTAAAGAACAAATACTCTGCTGGAAATTGATGTAGAGATGATAAGTGGCATCCTAATACTTCTTACACCACATTCAGAGAAGGTAATGTTTTATCACTTTTCAATTTATAATTTTTAAAAGTGTTATTTTTATATTAATCAGCTCTTTTAGCAAATAAATCTGGGTAGAGTCTTAATCAATGAGCTATCTACTGTATAAAAACACTGAGCCAGTTTTCAAGTTTAAAATCACTTTTAAACAAAAGCATTACTTACATGTGAATAATCACCATGACACAGCATTGTATTTTTGAGCATATGTTAGGTTCTACAAAGTATGAAAGACAATTTATTGGTTCAATACTTATCTTCACTATAAAGTACATTTAATGAAGATGTTGCATTAGGCGATTCTCAGAATTCATTTCAAACAAACATCTACTGAAGGCCTGCCAGGGGCATCTTTACAGGATAAGAGTAAGGCTTGCCTTCTGCCTGAACATTTCATGTTCCAGAAGGGGAGCTAAAGACGCATGCACAAATAACAATAACAAAAATAAGATCTAAGAATTGCTAAAAAGGGTTACATGGAAAAATTGTTAGGGGTACAAAGATGAAATATAGGTTAATTTCTGCTAAACCTGAAGATGTTTATTTGAAGCCTAGTTGAGGAAGGAGAAGACTAAGTAAAGCTTAATTAAAAACCAGTAGAGTAGGGAAGGACATTGAGCAAACTATGTGCATTACAAATGTGACATAGAAAATCCCATTATTATATATAATTATAATGTACCAAAAATAAAAAAAAAAATTAGATTAGAAGAAGAGGACCAGAGAAGGTAGGAGGAAATGATAATATGAAGTACTAGAGAATGAGACTGATCAACTTGTTGTGTGTATGTACAAATGTGTCACAGTGAATCCACTATTATGTATAATTACAATATTTTTTTAAAAAAAATGGATTTAAGGTATAGGAAGGAGTACATTTTCTAAGTCACTTCTTGTAAAAATATAGTTCCTCTGTATCTGATATTTATCTCACAGTCTTAAGAATTATGGATTTTTATAAAACCAAGTTAATTCCAAAGTTATACCATAGTAAAATTATTATATCATTATTATCATCACTCTGTCCCTAGTCATATTCCAAGCATTGTGAAGACTGCAAAAGCCCCATTAATGGTGCTTTGAAGACCTTGAACTCTAGGTAGATCCATAATATAGAAATCTTATGTTTGATTTACATTTTCATTTTCAAAGTACAAATGGAAAATAAATGAATTATTTTAAAAGAAAGTCATAAAAAAAGACATATTCTAGAAGACACAGGGAAAATAAGGCTGGGCAACAGGTAATTGTTGCTGTGGATCTTCTGTATTGCCCATAGCTCTGGTCAACAACGGGGCCTCTTCCACAGACATTTGTATCACAGGGTCTGGGATGCTGGCCAAGGGACTCTGTTTATATTATGACCCCAGATACAAACTACAAATATTAGGTGTGAACTTGTTATTGTCCTGGGACCCATAATACAGTTGCCCATGGCTTTCTTGTGATCAGTCTTATGAAGCAGGAACCCCAGTATGTATTACTGCACTGGATTTTTGGAAGGAGGATAGAAAAAACATGGAAGATATAGGAGTCCCTATTTGATCTTCAGTTCATTTGATGTCCCCTAGTACTATCACAGACTGCTGCTTACCTAATAATTTTAAAATAATGCATTTTTCTAATATAATATATATTTGAGGGTGATAGAGTGAGATACACACCCAATTCCATACTGTTTTGGGGAACTCGTAACCTATGATAGAAACCTTAGCATCCACCAGGTAACTATTTTCAGGTCCTCCATTGAAATGGTGATTGAATTCCTCTGTGAAGTTCTTTTTTAACTTAAAACTATTCATGTCACTTACTTCCCAAAGTTACCCACATTGCCTCAAGGCCAGAACAATACTGAATGGAACAAGGATTGGGAAGTAGGGAATAGAATAGGGGATGGTCAACACCCAAATCATAGACTTTGTGAGTTTCTGAGTCGACTTCTTCTTCAGGTACTGAAAAATCCCAGGCTTCAAAAAACATTGCCCAAATCTAAGTCTATTCTGAAAAGATCTGTATATATCTGTTTTAAAAACTTGCTTCACAGTCTGTCTGCTTCTTGGAGGAAATTTAATACTCCATGGAAAGGCATCTGCTCTCAGAAGGATAAGATCCCTTTTGGGGTGTTGAAACAATAAATTTTAAAATGATAGCCAGATAGCTAGGAGAGCTCATGTAGCTTCCCAAGCTTCCAAACTCCTCCTAGAGACTATCTCAGGCATACAGACTATTGAGGCCAATGAGCAGGAATCCATCCATAAAACTAACAGAAAAAAAATTAAAGAAAAAAATGTCAATGATACACTTGAGTAGAATAATTTTTAACTTAATATAAATAATGCATAACATAAAATATGTATTTATTTAGTAAACACCTAGTGTACCACAACAGCAATCACACAAAAATCACCCTGGTTTTGCAACTGAATAATAAATACAGCACCTTAAAATACCTGACTGCCAAGATGGATAAAAGAGCAGAGAAGGCAGTAAGTTGACCTCAAATTCCACAGCTTCCAGTCTCTGGGGAAGAAGAGACTGAGGGTGCTGAGTGATAGAGGCTGCACAGAGGTAGCAGCAGCACGCATAGGTGCTGAATAATGGATATGCTTGGGAGCTCTTGGTGGAGGCTGCAAGACCGCTATGGAGGAAGGGAAGATGTTGAAGAACTTCAAGGGTCTTGTGGTGTCTAGGGTAAAACCAGAGGCAAGATTGATAATAAATCTTTCAATAACCCCCCAAATAGTACCATCTAAAGATTTTTATCCATGATAGCAGAAGAGCATTTGTTCTCTTGCTAAAAGAATCACTGATTTGAACTGAATATATTAATGCTGTTGGATCTAGTCTGAGAAAGATGGACCAATATTACCCATTCAAAACCATGATGTGCTGGCTTGCATATTAGCACAAAATGACAGAACACATTTTTCTGGGAATTTTCAGAATGCTTTCCAAATGGTTAAGCTGAGTTACTTTACTGATCATAAAGGGTTCCTAATATAAGGGAGGGACTGCTGAGATGGCGCTACCGTCTACAATGGGTTGCAGTTTGTAGCAATGAACTTGCCATCTCAAATCAAGCCTTCCGCAAGCTGCTCACTGCGCAGCCGTTATCTTCACGTGCTGACACATGTAATCTAACATTCTCACTTTGCCACAGCCAGAGCAATTGCTTGACAATTTGATTACAGTTTCCTGTCAGCTCAGGCACAGAATATTTCTGTGAGCTTTCAGCAATTGCAAAATATTTTGATTTGAAAATGATAGTGATCTATGAAGAAAAATGTCTTCAAAATATTGATTTCTGATAACAAATCCAGATCTGCATAAAGGAAATGGCTTTAAATGTCAATGAATAGGTATATACTGGAATAAATAAGGGATGAAGGGGTGAAGGTTTAGTTGTGAAAGCTACTGAAAGGAACAGAGCTTGTGACAAAAGAGCCATCATGTATTCAATAGCCTGGTGGAGATAACTGAATGACCATTCTACAGGTCCAGTATACAATACATGTTAGCATGGTTTCCACAGTGCTCTTCTTCTTTTAAACAACTTAAGGTTATTGGGCACATACTTTGGTAGACATTTTATTGGAAAGGAAAATGAAGAATGAAACCTTGTCATTTAGAAGGCAAATTATCTCTGCTTTATAAATAATGTGTGTGTTTAAATGATCGAACCTCAAATGTTAAAAGTCATATCTATATGCAAGAATTTTTGTTCTTTACTATAACATGGGGTGAGACTTTTTCAATATATGAGAATGACTGGCCCTCTCTGCCCCCTAATAGAGATGTGAAATAGGATTTCTCTTGAATTATTGACCTTTCCCCATGAAATGAGAATGTGCCAAGAAAGAACTTCACATTCTTTTTTGTTCCTTTAGAAATCAGTCATTCAAAATAGTTACCACCAGCATTTTAGGCATTTCTACATAATGGGAGAGCTCTCCACCAAATAATACAAAACTGAAATTATTTCCGCAAATGAACAAGATAAAAATGAGCAAAGGATCAGACTGAAAAATCACGGAATTTTAAATGGAGGAAAATGTTCTAAAATGAAAACCTATTACTATAGCCCTGGAGCTAAAGGTAATTTATGGGTAGACCAGTAAAACATGTGTACCTCAATAATGCAATCAATCACTTCACCTGGGATCCAGCCACTCACAATGTAATACTCCAGCATGAATCTGGATTTTTCAAGCTGCTATTAGTCAAATAACTTTTAATGACTTCTACTTTTAGACAACAGTTGGGGCTATTTAAATCTATAATTTGTCCTACATTTCTTTTTAAACAGGCATGCAACCACACATGCCCACATTGCTTGTATTCAGAACAGGGAAGGCAAATGGTTATAGCACCTGGGCTTTGAAAGCATAAATTATTTAAGAAAAAAAAGTGTCTGCCACTTCTATAATAAGGCATGATTTATATACAGTAAAATTTATACCTTTTAGCATAAGGCTTTGTGAATTTTGACAAACACAGATAGCCATGTTACCAACACTAGTCAAAATAAAGAATAGCTCAATTATTCTCCCCATTCCTCCCTACTTTTCTGTAATGAAACATTCCTTACTTTCCAAGTCCCTGACAGCCACTTATCTGTTTTCCATCCGTATAGTTTCATCTTTTCCAGAATATCATATAATGGAATTATTCGTTAAATAGTCTTTTTCCACATGATTTTATTGGTGCATTATAATTATATATTATAAATGTCATTGTTACATAATCATACACGCACATCACAATATGATTTGGTCAATATTGTTTACCAATATTTCTTCTTTGCCTCTCTTCCTCCTTTCCCTTAAGTTCAGAATATTGTCTTGTAAGTCTGATTTCTCTCATATATAAAAATGTGTTTAAGACCCATCCAAGTTACTGTTATGTATTTTTCTTCTTTGGCCACGTAGTATTTTATTGCATGGGTATGCAATAAAATTTTGAACTAATTGCACTCATTGGTGATTAGTAAAGCCTCTATAAATATTTACTTATAAGTTATTCTGTAAATGTGGGCTTTAATTTATACCTATGGAGATACCTCTGGCTTACATAGTAAGTATATGTTTGATTTTTACAAAAAAAACTTCCAAACTATTTTGAAAAGTAGCTGAACTATTTCATATTCTTGCAAGCAATGTTTGGGAGTTTCAGTTGCTCCACATGTTTCCCAGCACTTGACATTATCAATTATATTAAGTGTGTCTTTTAGCTATTCTAATAGGACTGTTATGGTTTCAGATTGTGATTGAAATTCCTAATGAATAATAATCTTAAACATCTTTAATATGCTTAAATGTCATTCTTATATTCTCTTTAGTGAAGTGTCTATTTAAATATTTTGCTCATTGTTTAAAATTGGGTTGATAATTTTTTCTGTCTCCCATTCCATTTATTTTTCTTCTCTTTTATCCTTAGTTCTCTTTTCTTTTTTTTATTTATACATGAGAGCTGAATGCACTGCAACTCTTATTACATATATAGAGGACAATTTTTTTATTAATTGCTCATGATAATACAATGAATTTTTCATATCTCTGGTTGTATACACAGTATACTCACACCAATTTGTGTCTTCATACATGTACTTTGGATAGTAATGATCATCACATTCCACCATCATTTCGAACCCCATGCTCCCCCTTTCCCTTCAACCCCTCTGCACTATCTAGAGTTCGTCTATTCCTCCCATGCTCCCTCTCTCTATCCCACTATTAATCAGCCTGCTTATATCAAAGAAAACATTTAGCATTTGGTTTTTTGGGATTGGCTAACTTCACATAGCATTATCTTCTCTAACTCCATCCATTTACCTGCAAATGCCATGATTTTATTCTCTTTTAATGCTGAGTATTATTCCATTGTGTACATATTCCACATTTTTTTAATCCATTCATCTACTGAAGGGCATCTAGGTTGGTTCCACAGTTTAGCTATTGTGAATTGTGCTGCTATAAACATTGATGTAGCCATGTCCCTGTAGTATGCTGTTTTTAAGTCCTTTGGAGAGGGATAGCTGGGTCAAATGGTGGTTTCATTTCCAATTTTCCAAGGAATCTCCATACTGCTTTCCATATTGGCTGCACCAATTTGCAGTCCCACCAGCAATGTATGAGTGTACCTTTTCCCACATCTTCATCAACACTTATTGTTGTTTGTCTTTGTAATAGCTTCCATTCTGACTGGAGTGAAATGAAATCTTTATAGTGATTTTGATTTGCATTTCTCTAATTGCTAGAGATGATGAACATTTTTTTCATATATTTGTTGATTGACTGTATACCATCTTCTGAGAAGTGTCTGTTCAGGTCCTTGGCCCATTTACTGATTGGGTTATTTGTTTCTTTGGTGTTTAACTTTTTGAGCTCTTTATATACCATAGAAATTAGTGCTCAATCTGATGTGTGAGGTGTAAAGATTTGTTACCAAGATGTAGGCTCTCTATTCACCTCACAGATGGTTTCTTTTGCTGAGAAGAAATTTTTTAGTTTGAGTCCATCCCATTTATTGATTCTTGATTTTAATTTGTGCACCAAAGCAGTCTTATTAAGGAAGTTGGGGCCTAATCCCACATGATAGAGATTAGGGGTTATTTTTTCTTCTATTAGATGCAGGGTCTCTGGTTTTATTCCTAAGTCATTGATCCATTTTGATTGAGTTTTGTGCATGGTGTGAGATAAGGGTTTAATTTCATTTTGTTACATATGGATTTCCAGTTTTACCAGCACTATTTGTTGAAGATGCTATCTTTTCTCCAATGCATACTTTTGGCACCTTTGTCTAAGATAAGATAATTATAATTTTGTGGGTTAGTCTCTGTGTCCTCTATTCTGTACCATTGGTCTGCCAGTCTGTTTTGGTGCCAATACCATGTTGTTTTTGTTACTATTGCTCTGTAGTATAGTTTATGGTCTGGTATAGTGATGCCCCCTGCTTCACTCTTCCTGCTAAGGATTACTTTAGGTATTCTGGGTCTCTTATTTTGCAACCTGATTTTAATAATTGCTTTTTCTATCTCTATAAGAAATGTCATTGTAATTTTAATCAGAATTTCATTAAATCTGTATAGTGCTTTTAGCGGTATGGTCATTTTGATAATATTAATTCTGCCTATCCACAGCAAGGTAGACCTTTCCATCTTCTAAGGTTTTCTTTGACTTCTTTATTTAGGCTTCTGTAATTTTAATTATCTAGATCTTTCATCTCTTTTGTTAAATTGATTCCCACCTATTTTTTTAATGGGGTAGTTTTTCTCATTTCCATTTCTGAGGATTTATCACTGACATACAGAAATGCCTTTGATATATAAGTGTTAATTTTGTATCCTGCTACTTTGCTGAATTCATTTATTAGTTCTAGAAGTTTTCTAGTGGAACTTTTAGGGTCTTCTAGGTATAAAATCATATCATCAGCAAATAGGGCCAATTTGTATTCTTTTCCTATATGTATCCCTTTAATTTCTTTCATCTGTCTAATTGCTCTGGCCAGTGTTTCCAGAACTATGCTAAATAGAAGTGGTGAAAGAGGGCATTCATATCTTGTTCCAGATTTTAGAGGAAATGCCTTCAATTTTTCTCCATTTAGAATGATGTTGGCCTGGGGCTTAGCATAGATAGCCTTTATGGTGTTGAGATATGTTCCTGTTATCCCAAATTTTTCTAGTGTTTTGAACATAAAGGGGTGCTGTATTTTGTCAAATGCTTTTTCTGTGTATATTGAGATGATCATATGATTCTTATCTTTAAGTCTATTGATGTGATCAATTACAATTATTGATTTCCATATGTTAAACCAAACTTGCATCCTGGGATGAATCCCACTTGATCGTGGTGCACAATCTTTTTGATATATTTTTGTAATCGATTTGCCAGAATTTTAGCATCTATGTTCATTAGAGATATTGGTCTAAAGTTTTCTTTTTTTGATCTGTCTTTGCTTGGTTTTGGAATCAGGGTGATATTGGCCTCAAAGAATGAGTTTGGAAGTGCTCCTTTTTTTTTTTTTTTTCTATTTCCTAAAATAAATTGAAGAGTACTGGTATTAGTTCTTCTCTAAAGTTCTTGTAGAACTCGATTGTGTAGCCATCTGGTTCTGGGCTTTTTTTGGTTGATAGACTTTTGATGGAGTCTTCCTATTTTGTCACTTGAAATTGATCTGTTTAAATTGCGTATATCATCCTGATTCAATTTGCGCAAATTATATGACTCTAGAAATTTGTTGATGCCTTAAATATTTTCTATTTTATTGGAATACAAGTGTTCAAAATAATTTCTAATTATCTTCTGTATTTCTATAGTGTCTGTTGTGATATTTCCTTTTTCATCATTTATGTTAGAATTTGAGTTTTGTCTCTCCTTCTCTTTATTAGCATGGCTAAGGATCTTTCAATTATATTTATTTTTTCAAAGAACCAACCTATTGTTCTGTCAATTTTTTAATTTTTTTGTTTCAATTTCATTGATTTCAGTTCTGATTTTAATTGATAATTTTTTTTATTATTGCCTTGTAAAAGCAATGTAAGCTGGATTGAAATTATTTTTCAATTAAGAGATTTCAAATATTCTCTCCAAATCTATGTCTTTTAATTATTTTAAAAGTGTCATTTATAGAATGATGTGTTCTTTTTGATGAGGTCCAATTTATCAATCATTGTTTTTCTTTTATGAGGATCTAAGAAATCTATGTCTATCTCAAGATCAAAAGTTTTTTCTTTGTTTTCTTCTTTACAAATTATTTATAAGATAGCTTAAAATAGACATATTATCAATGAAATTTCAGTGAAACCTGTAAGTAAAGAGAATGAACAACTTTTTTTAATTTAGAAGAATATTAAAAGCCTTTACAAATTAAAAACAAATTAAAGAAATTAAATTTAGAATATTAAAAGCTTTGGAAATTCTGAAATTGTGATATGGTACCTAAAAATATAACAATCATAAAAAGATGATAGCCATTCATTTATTAAGTGTTTATTAATGGACCTACAGGTTGTAGTTACTTCTGTAGATGGTAGAGTAACAGTTGAAAATGATGATGGTCTCAAGAGAGGATTCAGAGAGGATAAAGAACTATGGGGTCCGTTGAAGGCTTTCAACTTCTGGGGAAAGGTTTGTATAGTAAAATGCAGTTCATTTCAGTCAACTTTAGCTCTCAACACAATAGAAACTACTATTTCCCATCTAGTGCAGTGGCAGGAAGCTGTGCCCTTCTTCCTGGGGCAGGCTGCACATAGTTTGCAGGACACAGGGTATGTTAAAGAAGCCTGTCCTTCAATGTTGGGGATCTGAATTCAGATCACTGCCACTTCTGATTATCAAGGTACAGACAAGGGATTAGTAGCCATTGTTGGCGGCAGTGCCTGTCTTCATTGCAAGCTCCTTGCTATCAGACCAAAATGATTTCCAGTGAATTTAAAGGTTTGGACCTTGTTCATATTCCTCCTACCACTAACTTTCCTCTTTTTTTCCTTTTGGGATCAGACATTAAAAGGGAGGGTAGTCATCAGCAGCTGCATAAACAAGGAAAGTTAGAAAGTGATTACATACCCAGGAAAAGATGCAGTATCAGAAAAATAAACTGAGAAGACCTTGAGTTTATATCTCAAGTTGATATCATTTGTGCAGATCTGACATAAAACAATTTTTAAAAAATAGGAATTAAAAAGATAATAGAAACAGTTGACCCTGGGAAAGGAGAATTCAATTCGAGTTACTGCATTAGTAGATTCAAATGTTCAGGCTTAAAAAACACCAGACACACAAAGAAACAGAAAAGTATGGCCATTCCAAAGGAAAAAAATTGAAACAACAGAAACTTTCCTAGATAAAAGCCTGCTGACAGACCTATTAGTCCAAGAGTTTAAAACAGTTATCTTAAAGACCTTCAAAAATCTAAAGGAGTATATGGATAAAGTCAAGAAAACAATATATGAACAAAATATAAATATCAATAAAAATGCAGAAAATCTAAAAATAAACCAAAATGAAATTATAGAGCTAAAAACACAATAACTGAAATGAAAATTTCAATAGATGAATTTATCTGCATATTTGAACAGGCAGAATAAATAAGATCAGTGAACTTGAAGATAGAAAAATGGTATTTATTAAGTCTGAGAAAAAAACAGAAAACCAGGGGAAAAATCTGAGGAAAAGTGAACAGAGTCTGGATGATAATGGATGATAAATGCATTGGACAAAATTTCAACACCCTTTCATCATTAAAGCATTCAAACTAAGAATAGAAGAAAAATACATCAACATAGTAAAAGCCAGACATGAAAAATCGACAGAAAATATATTCAGTGGTGAAACACTGAAAATTTTTCTTCTTAGATCAGTAACAAGGCAATGACCACTTTTGCCAGACCAATTAGATAAATCTAGTTTAAAAAAATTCAAACTGGAAAGAAAAAAAATAAAATTATCACAGTTAATAGATGATGTGATCTTATATGTAGAAAACCCTTAGTAACCCACAAGGGGAAAAAGAAACCTATTTAAACTAATAAGCGGATTATGAAAGTTAGTAAGATACAAATCTAGCATTAAAAAATCAGGTGCATTTTTATACACTAACAATAAGAAACTTGGAAAAGAATTATTCCATCTTCAATAGCATCCAAAAGAACAAACTACTTAGAAATTAACCAAAGAGACGAAAGCTTTGTACAATCAAAATTATAAGGTATTGTTGAAATTAAAGAAGACGTCAATAAATGGAAACATACTCCATGTTTATAATTGGAAGATCTAATATGGTTAAGTTGTCAGTAGTGCCCAAAGTGATTGACTGATTCCATTTAATCCCTACACAAATCTCAATGTCGTATTTTGCAGAAGTAGAAAAACCTATCCTAAAATTCATATGTAACCTCAAAGGACCTCAAATAATCAATGTATTCCTGGAAAAGAACAAAGTTATAGAACTCATACTTACTGATTTCAAAATTTACTACAAAGCTACAGTAAGCCAAAAAAAAATGTGAAACTGGAATAAGACAGACATAAAAACCAAAGAATAGAAGAGAGATCCCAGAAATAAATCTGATAAAATTATTTTTCACAAGGGTGTAAAGACCATTTAATGAGAACTGGACCACCTAAAATAAATTGCCATGGGAAACTGGATTTCCATAAAAAAAGAAAGATATTGAATACTTTCATGTCATTCTATATAATAATTAACTCAGAATGCATCAAAATCCTAAATGTCAAAAACAGTATCACTTTTAGAAGAAAACAGCCAGAAAGCTATGCAACATTGGATTTAGCTGTGATTCCTTGGAGGTGACACAGGCAACAAAGGAAAAGCCAACAAACTGTACTCCACAGAATTTTTTATGTGCATCAAATTACAATATCAACAAAGTAAAAAAGAAACCCACAGAATGAGATAAAGTACTTTTAAATCATTTATATTTAGAAATTACAGAGAACTTCTAAAACTCAATGACAATGACATTTTTAAAATAATTTTTAAAATGAATAAAGAATTTGAATAAACACTTTTCCAAAGAAGATATATAAAAAGAGTATAAGAATATGAAAAGGTGTTCAATGTCACTAACCATTAAGTGAATGGAAATCAAAACTATGACAAGACACCAATTACGATGGCTACTCTAAAAAACTTGAAAAAGCCAAGAGTTGGTGAGAATGCAGAGAAACTGGAACTTGTGAACTCTTGGAGGAAATGTAAAATGGTAGAGTTCCTGTTGGAAACAGTATTCTTTTTCCTCAAAAATCTAAAAACAAAATTGCCATATGATCCAGCAATTCTACTTTTGAGGGTCTGGATCCAAAAGATCTGAAAAGTGTCTCAAAGAGATATGTGCATAGCAGCAATACAAACAATCCCCAGAAGGAAGAAGCAGCCCAAGGATCTATTAAAGGATTAATAGGTAAATAAAATGTAGTATATACATACAATCACCCTTCAAAAGGAAATTTTGATATATGGTTACAAAATGGCTAAGGAAAATAAACCAGTTATAAAAAATAGTACTCTATGGTTCTACTCACAGGATGTTCTTAAGAGTACCTAAAACCAGGGGGACTGAGAGATTAATTGTCATGATCAGAGGCTGAAGGAAGGGAAGGAGGAGGAGTTATTATTTAATGAGTTGAGAGTTTCAGTTTTCAAAATATGAAAATAGCTATGGAATTAGATGGTGGTGATGGTTGCACAACATTATAAATGTATTTATACTACTGAACTACACATTAAAAATGGTTAATGCTGTGTGTACTTTTCCATGACAAATGGAAAAAATGTGGTTGGTTTCTTCCTAGAGAAACTCAGACTTTAGTACATGACAGAGAGAAGTAGAGAAAAAAGTGAGCCATAGTGTGACATGAGCAAGGATGAAGGTCATCATTAGCCACAGTGGGAGTACAACCCAGAGTGATGAAGCAGAGTGACTCAGGTAAGAAGGGAAATAAACCACGCAGCCTTCAGGAGCACAGTCTAGTGGAGGAGAAGGCAATATAAACAAACAAATTAGTACTTAATCACCAATATTCTAAGCGCTATGAGAAACATGTACAAGAAGTGAGGGGAATACATAAGAAGACATAATTTAGTCTGGGAGCTAAGGGAAAGTATCCCTGAGAGAGTGGCATGCACATTGGAGGCTGAAGCATAATTAGAAATGAATCTGGGAACAGTAAGAAAAATTACACATCCTAAACAGAGGAAATAACTTTTAAAAATATTCTGAAATAGAAATCAATTGATATATTTGAAGAACAGAATAATATTCTGGTCAATATAGAATTATGCAGTTTTGCATTATTTTTCTCTGTTGTTGTCGTTGGTGGTGGTGGTGTTTTACAGGGATGAACCCATGGTGTTTTACCACTGAGACATATCCCTAGTCACCCACTTTTTCTTTTTAATTTGAGACGGGGTCATGCTAAGTTGCTTAGGGCCTTGGTAAATTGTTGAGGCTGTCTTTAAACTTGCAATCCTCCTGCCTTAGCCTCCTGAGCCACTGGGATTACAGGTGTGCACCACCATGCCCAGTTTATGCCGTTGTCTAATTCTAGTTCATATCAGAATTATCCAGGAAACTTGCTTAAAATTAATATTACCAGGGCTCAGATAGAAAAATGCTTATTCAGTTGTTTTAAAATGAGATGATTATGATGTGATCTTTCAAGTACCACCCTTTAATAAATCCTAGAAATAAAAGAGATTAATAGACAAAAGGAGTTAGGAATCAAGTCTCTCAGAGTAGGACAATTGACCTGAACTTTATCCCAGGAATCTTGAAAGCCTTTGAATGACATAAAATGAGGGTGAGACATGTTCTGGTTTGCATTTAAAACAAAATTACTTGACTGTCTGGCAGAGAATAAGTTAGAGGGGTTGCAGGAGTGAATTGGAAAAAAATCACTGAGCACTAGTGTATGCACCTAAAGTGAGTTCTTAGACAAGGGAGGGTTGGAAAGATGAAAAAAGATGAACAAGATTTGTGTCATTAAGTCATTAAGTCACTTCCAATACAAAGGTCTGCTTGTCTTGTCAATGACAATGCTACCAGTCAAAATAGGTGTGATAACATACATGACAGTCTTAGTCACTTATCAATGGCTTCCCAAATCTCTGGATGTGGCTTTGCAAATCATGTGAAACATGGATGTGGTTAATTTAGTAACTTCAAAATGTTTTTTATTTTCTCTTCTCTACATTAATGAAGAAATTTTTAAAAAATTGATCAGTAATGATTAAAAACAAAATTCTTAAGAAACATTAATTTTAGAGGTCCTCACATCATGATTTCAAAAATCAACAAGACTAAAATTCATTTTGAAGTTCTTCTATATTGATATATAAGTACCAATAATCCTGTGCCAGAATCCTTCTCTCCTATATTTTTTTTTTCTCAGCACCAACACTCCATACATGAATCCTTGGCTGGTAATACAGCTCATCCCAACACACAAATACCAATTAATATGGTTTTTCTTTTCTTTTTTATATGCAATGATATATGTGAATATAACTATGAAGCAAATCCATAATTGTGAAACAGTTTAGACAGCACAGATGTTTCCAGTTATTTTATCTGAATAATATGTGCCCATGGTTGTAGTTCTGCTCAGCATATAATGAGAGAGTTGCTAGGTTTTGCTTTCACTTTATTCATTAGATCTCTGACATTTGGAATCAATGAAAGAGAAGAGGGACATGAACCTTCGCCAGGCACCTTTCTTTCTTCTAATACTTTGAACTTTGTCACACCTGTGATCTTGTTATCATCCTTACTTGGAACCAGGATTTCCTCCTTGGACTGTTCACCAGGACAAATGGCTAATTAATTGCTAAGGCCAGCCCAGATTCTTGCAACTTCTTGGAAGCCTTCCCAGATGAAGCTACCCCCATTCATTTCTGTGATTTTTCAGTCAGGAAACAAATGTTGGGGAGCACCTATTTTAGTTCTGAAACCCTAAATTCTTCCCTCAACCTCCAAGGTTCAACCACTCTCCTTTGGCTTGCTTCTCTTCCTCAGTACTAATGACATGGCTCTTAACCTTCACTTGTCTTGTAGAATTGATCCACTTTTTCAAATGCATGTGACCTACTTTCACATTTAATTTGATGGTTCCTTGAAGATGTTTCACAGCCAAAAAGTAGGAGGCAGGAGTGACTTGTGAAAACAGCTTACTGTATTTTAAAGACCCTATTTTATTATGAGATTACTTCCTTCTTGCTCTCTTTTATGTTTAAATAGATTTTCTCTTTTAAATGCCTGCAGATGCCACAATAAAACAGTTGAAAATTTCCAATTTTTCTTAAACTTCTAGGGATAAAAGTCTGAACCTTTAAAAACACAGCTTAAGATGATCACATTTTATGTCTATTCTTTCTAAACATATATCAGAATACCTCACTCACAGAGGAGGCCTAACAAAGATCTTGAATGCTTTAATTTTTTTCTCTCTCTGTGAATGGTTCTCATCAGAAATCAGATCCCACTCTTCCCTTTTTTCTTCTCATGTTCTAACATCTTAGTAAAGTAATCGAAGTGAGTTTCTGGTAATCCTGTAGTGTGAATCAGTGTATTTACACCACAGGTACAAACCCAAATTTACTCAATTTCAAGTCAAGTCACTTAGAAAAGGAGGGTGAGAATGAGAGGAGAGAGAGAGAATAAAGGACTATGAGCATTTCTCTTGTCACTGAGCATAGGCTCAGAGTGACCACAAGAGGGAAATTGAGATTTTGCCCTTTTCCTCTGTTGGTTCACTTCCCACAGGTGATCAACTTGATGCAGTTCCGATTCATCCAATTTTTAAAGATGTAGTACAGGTAATTTATAAATTCATTTTAATCACTTTATATGTTATTCAACTAAAAAGGGGGATATATATATATATATATATATATATATATATATATATATATTAGTTTCCAACATGGCAACCTCAAAGGGATTTTCAAGAGCAAGTTTGCCCATGTTCAGCTGCTGCCGTACCTCCTGACTGTGGGCTTCGTGCCCACTAGGGTCCAGCTCTACTGCAAGGCCCTACAATCTCCTGCAGGTTCTTTCTGAAGTCCATACTGAATACACTTTATGCCAGGTGTTTTTTCTCCATGACTGGCCACATAGAACATGTCAATCACCTTCCATCATTTTAAAGCTATTCAAACTATTATTACAGGTAACAAACAAACATACAAGGAACATCATAAAAAAAAAAAAAGGAAACACTTGGGTCCTATGCACAGGTGACCTCAGAGGCCTGGTAGATCAGGAAATTTGAAGAACCTGAACTCAAGACAGTTGGTGGGAGAGGAGACCTGCAGAAGCAGAGGAGCAGTGGCCACACTGCTCCTGCCTCCTGTTTCAAGGTAAGAAAGTGGGCGTATGGACAGTCTGATAGGTGTTTTTTTTTCAAGAGTAGTTAAAAATCTAGATTTATGCAGTTTGCTCTCCACGTCCACAGGTTTCACATTGCCAGATCCAGTCAGAAAATATGCAGGAAACAGATGGATCTGTCCTGAACATGTCCAGAATTTTTCTTGCACTATTCCCTAAACAATATAGTAAGATAACTATTTACACAGTATTTGAATTGTAATAGGTATTATAAGTAATCTAAAAGGGATTTAAAGTATAAAGAAAGATGTGCATGTGTTAGGTGCTAATTTTATATGCCTCTATATAAGGAACTTGAGCATCTTTTGGATTTTGTTATCTGCTGGTAATCCTGGAATCAATCCCACTGGGATATGTAGGGAAATTGTAAAAGGCTGACAAGGAATTTTTTAAATGATAGAAAATTCTTTGGGTCAAGACCACAAAGGCCCAACAAACAAGATCCACGGGCCTGACTTAGTATTTGCAATCTCTGCATACCATACAACTGCCACAAATAATTGTTTTTTAAAAAATAAAAAAAGTAATTATCTGAACCCATTCAGTATTTAATTAATGTTTTCCAAACTTAATGATGTGTATATGTTTTCATTTTATTAAGCAATGTGACATTTTGCTGAATCATGAAAAAGTAATTTTTACTGTGAGGGAAAATATTTAATACCTTCTAACATATAAAGACATTGCAGCATGATGCCAAGTCTATGCCTTAAGTTCTTTTTTTCCATCTCCTGTTTATGTGGAAGTTAAAAAATAAAAATCAATGAAATAGTTCCCTACATTTGCAAGAGAAATTGTATTTATTCTTCATGGGATCACTGTACTAGATTATCAATGCACATATCTACAAACATAATTTGATAATTTATCTATCTTAGAAAAAAATCCCATAGCCCCTCAAATCAAGCTTTTCATACAAATCAGGAAATTCTCATCATAGGATTCATTTCTGAGAGAGAAAATCAAGATTCTAGCAATATAATTGATGGCAGAGAATTATCTGACTTTGATACACACAGCATCTGAATCCATGGCTTAGAGGTTGAACCCTTACGTCATTATTCCATACATACCAAACCTATTTGCTCATTTCTGTAATCATTCAAGGAGTGCAAAAAACATCATAGGGGAATAAGTCCAGGAAGGCTTATTCTCTGTAAACAGAAATTATTTTTCTAGCAAAATAAATCAGAGTGCCCTCAAAATGTTTTAAGCCTCAAATCATGAATGATGTTTACATTTCTTGGTCCCTAGTTTTACATCCAACATATGGTGAAAAAAAAAAATCTAAACCCATTCCAGAAATGAAAAGAAAAAGCTGTCTTATAATTTGATATGTCCTAAGTAGTAGTCTGGTACCACTCTTTCAATAGAACCACTTTCTGGCAAGCATGTTTTGAAACTACAAATAAAATTGCTCAATTAGAGCTATCACTTGAATAACCATTGTTTAGTGTTGAATTTCGAAGAAAAAAAATAGGAAAGCTACTATGTACATAAAGATAGGAAGCGTCTCATGGATCTGGAATGAACTCTTACAGATGAAGGGTTACAAGGTATAATATTGTCAAGCTGGGACAACTCAGTGGGTAAGCAGTTAAGTATCTAACAATCACTGCTGTGTCAAAATGATGCAGCAGGAATAACCCGTTTTTGTTTAAGAAATGCAAGGGCATTAATTGATATTGACTAATCCTGGATCTTGAGAGGGTTCTTATTCTGTACTAATATCAGAGTCATGGGAAAAGGGATGCACACATGCCTGACCAGCTACCTCACAGCAACCAGTCTTCTTCCCCAATCTTTTAGGAGCAGCCACCACTAAAAAAGAAGTGCTTAATCATTTCTCTACGTTGTACCTATTTTATTTTTTAAAAGAATTTCAAATGGTTATTTATAGCTCACATGCATGAGCTATTTGAACAAATGCCTGCATTTTAATTACACAAGTTCAGAGTTTTATATTGTATTTTTTATTTTAATCTTCAGAGATATATGATGCTGGGGGTTTCAAAGGTACAAACTAATCTGCACAGTTGGGATGCTGCATGCCATCCAAAGATCATGAAATTAATGAGGTTAACATAAAAGGGGGCAAATTTTCTTGAACTGGTTTGATTTGAGCAAAAATAATTCATTTTCATGCAGTCTTAAAACATTTTTTTATTAGAGCTATTTAATTTTATGATACTGGTCTAAAAGTCAGGGAAAATAATTTCTTTCTTTCTCTTCCCCCCACCCCTTTCCTTACTGGAACACTCAAATTTAAAGGTTGTTTGGAGATTGAAGGTGAGTTTTGAATCTTGAAATCAGTATAAACATCAATGTAATCTTCCAGTACATCTGGACATGTTCATTAGCTTCCAAACATTTAGAAGCTGCTATTATGTATATTTAAAACTTTACATTTTTGAATATGACACAAAAAATACATAAACCTTTGTTTCTGACTTAAGTACCAAAAAAATATAGGCTTTAACCTTATTTCTACAAATTAAAAGAATAGTTTTCAGTTCTCCTATTGTTAGTGTTGAGTTAGTCCCGATGAGATCTGATGAAATCATTAACTAGGAAGTCATTTGGAACAGTATAAAGAACTGAACACTTGCTATAAATAGTTTTATTGCTACCAATAACAATGATAATTTTTAAAAGTACATCATTATTATCATTCACGGACCTTTACTCATATCCTGGCATTCTTCTAGTCCTAAAACCTACAACAAAAGAAATGTTTTGGCACCTATTGTAATTGTAAGCATTCAGAAATAAAGTAGAAGGTATTGCTCTTATTGTGGATAAGTGTAAAATCAAATTGCCAAGAACACACACACACACACCACATATTCTTTTGAAAAATTATACATGTATTTAATTAAAAGTCAGAATTAATATATTGTGCATAAATATAAACACTAGGGACCCTGTCATATGAGGAAGATAATATGTTTGGCAGAGTAATCAGGGACCATTGCACAGGAGGTAACTTTTTGACTGGCCTTGACTTTGGGGTGTATCTCATTAGTGTGGAGTATTATGTAACTCCTACTATGATGGTGGCAGGGTGGAAAGGGCTGCAAACCAGAAGGAGAAATGTGGGATCTATGGTACAATGCTGTGCAAACCATTCTATGAGAACAAGGAACATAGAAGGTACAAAGTGCAATTCTTGTATGTTTAATCTAACATTAGTATTAAGAGGCATAGGAACCAAATTTTGAATTTTGAATTTGATTAAACATTTGGTAATTAGGACCTGAACCAGCATGGTAGCAGCAGAAATTAGAAGAAAAAAGACAACTAAGAAATAAGATTTATTTCAAAGTTGCTTGAGAACAGCTAAATCTATGATGTATGGCTGAAGGGATAAAATGATAGCAAAGTTTAAAGGCTGAATGTTAAAAAGAATGCTCTACCATTTATTCATTAATTCAAAAAATACATTATTTCAAAATATTTATTGTGAGCACACTACACTCTGCAAAGCCATGGGGGTTCAATGGAGCTTGCAATCTTTATAGGAAGCATAAATCCAATAAACAACATATAATTAAACTAATTATGTTTATTTATAAAATAAATATTCTACATATGTTATGGTTTAGATTCGTAATGTGTTGAAGCCTTTTTCCACAAGCAGCAATATCCAGAGGTGGAGTTTTTAGATCACTGATTTCCTTTTCAGTGGGTTAATCCATTTGATACATTACTAATTTGAATATAATACTGAGAGGAGGTAGAAAGTATAGGTAAGTGGGGCACCATTGGAGGAAGTAGGTCATGGAGGCATGCCCTTGGGACTATTTCTTGCCCCTGATTTCTTCTCCCCTCCCTCCCCATCTCCGTCTCCCCCTCCCTCTCCCTCCCTCTCCCTCTCCCCCTCCCTACATCCCTCGCCCCCTCCCTCTCCCTCTCTCTCTCATTCCTGGCTGCCATGAGCTGATCAGCCATCCTCTGCCATACCATTCTGTCATGGTGTTTTGTCTTACCTCAGGCCCAGAGCAATACAGCTAGATGACCATGGACTCAAACCTCTGAAATTATAAGCCAAAATAAATCTTGCCTCTTCTAAGTTGTTTTTCTCAGGTATTTGTCATTGCAATGGAAAACTGACTGATATAATATGTATGTGAATATATATACACATATATACATGCATAAAATCATATATATGTATATATAAACATATATTTACACTCATACCCATATGTTAAAAGTAAGATTAGCATTAATCAAATCACAAATGTATCAATTATAATCAAATAAATATATAATTATGAACCATGACAAGACCAACTAATAGAAATAGAAGTTTGTGTATATGTGCAACAATAGCACTTGGGTTAGGTGGCTGTTCCAAAGAGGTCTCTCTGAAAACTTCATTTTATCCAGGCAATTAATGGAAATAGTATTCCAACAATTAATGGAAACAGTATTCCAAAAGTTCCTTTTTCAAAACAGTGGGTACAGGTTTGAAAGGGAACTTAGGTAAATTTTTAGACAAGTTGAACTTGATGTTATCTTTGAAATATTCAACTAGAAGTTTAAGTAGAAAGATAGAGATATGGGCGGGACATCCAGAGGAATAAGCCTAGACCCCAGGTTAAATGTGGAAGTTCCTAGAAAACACTTTGATCATAGATATGGATGATATCCATTAGGAAGAAAATGTAGAGTGAGAGACTCAGAACAAGCCTTGAAAATCTGCAATGTTTCTAAATGGAATAGAGCAAGAAGTGCAGGAATAGAAGACTGAGAAGTAGAGTGGAAAGGAAACAAAATGAGAAGGATGTAGTGTGACAGAGTTAGAAAGGGGTTGTTTCTGACTGAGGAAATATTTGCCAGCAGTGAATGTTGTTTAGTGGACAAATAAGCTGAGGCTTAAAAACACTTGCTATCAGATTGTTACATAACGGGCACTGGTGACCTTGATGAGAAGAGTTTGGGAAGAAGGAGTAAAAACCAAATTATTTCCACAGTAGAATTAAGTGGGAGGTGAAGAAGTAGAATGTTGTTATAGACAACTCCATTTGAAACATTTGGCAGTTAACATATTTTAATAAAAATGACTTTTTGAAAGGAAAAACAAGGTTCTGTTATTTGGTGTGTGTGCGCACATGCAGTTTGTCTATTTTTAAGAATATGTCAGAAACAACAAGTTGATTTTAACCAACTTGATTTTGGAAAGATGGCAGAAAATTAAAATGAATAGATTCAAAAAGCAGCTAGAGAAGGACACTGGAGCTCACAAGAGAGGATAGGGTGAAGAAATTGATCAAAAAAAATTCTAACTTCCAGCTAAAGTGAAGGTGATCATGGAGTTAAATATAGAGGATGGAATCATCACTCCATAAATGAAAAATGACTTTAACAGTCCTGGATACCAGTACTACAAAAACAAAAGTGCTCCTGCAATACTTCCTGGTTCTCCACAGAGCTGATAAAAGAGGTGGAGAAAGGGCTTCACCACGACATTCACTAATGAAGGGTGGGTAACCCAGATGCTCAGCCTAAAACTCATAATGAGAGTCTCCTCAGACCTCAACTATGCCCCCAAACGTTGATTGACTGCAACATTAGCAATGAACCACTATTCCCTTATGCATAAGAAACCCAAACCCTACTGTACAGAACACTTTCTGTCACTGTGGCAGTAAAAGAAGCTTCTAGGGTGCCTGCAAGAATGGTGTCATAGGTGTAAACAATACTAAACAAAATAAATTGTTGAACTTTGTTGAAAAAAAAAAGTCATTTTTATTAAAATCTGTTAACTGCCAAATGTTTCAAATGTAGTTGTCTATAACAACATTCTACTTCTTCACCTCCCACTTAATTCTACTGTGGAAATAATTTGGTTTTTATTCCTTCTTCCCAAACTCTTCTCATCAAGGTCACCAGGGCCTATTATAAGGTCATCCTTATAGAAGTGAGAATCAGTACTCTAGAAGAGCTTAGTTCTAAAAAGAGCCTGCAGAAGGGTTGGGAACTTAGTATTAAATTTGGTGAAATTCTAGGTTTTGCAAAAGAGAACTAGCACTAAACTTGGGCCTAACAACAGGGAGGTAGAAAAGTAACCCAAGAGAAGGTTGAGCAATGAGATTAAAACCAAGGCAATATGACTTATGACTATTTCTCTATTTTTAATTTTTATGGTGCAGGGGTAGGTACTAGAGATTGAACTCAGGGGAACTAGACAACTGAGCCACATTCCCAGCCCTGTTTTATATTTTATTAGAGACAGGATCTCACTGAGTTGCTTAGTGCCTAGCTAAATTGCTGAGCCTGGCTTTGAACTCCTGATTCTCCTTCATTAGCCTCCAGAGCCACTGGGATTACAGGCATTGGCCACCATACCCAGCCAGAGTTTTCTTAAAGGAAGACTTCTATGGGAACATGTATAAACTCTTAAATAATATTATTTTAATTTGTCACCAAAGGTTATTTGTTCAAACTAAATAAAAGATTTTATTCCTTGTACATTTTAGAAATGTGGCTAAAACACTCTTCTGCTTCCTTACCAGTGTGAATTTTACAAAAGAAAAAAAAATATGATAAAAATAAAAGGTCAAGCAATAATAAAATAAATAAATAAAAAGTAAAAATACCATTCCAAATTTCCCAAGCTAGAAATAGTCATCATCAACTTCAGTTAAATTTAATTTAAGCCATCATTTACATCTGTATAGATGGAAGATCATAAATAAGGATGCATACAGTTGGAGCTGTATGCTTGAGAAGTTGTTATCTGAGGAGACCTATGTGGCTTAATTCACAAGTAGTTAAATATAGATAGATAAAAATGCTTTAAATAATTATTTTGCAAAAATGGAATCATATCCTATAAGCTAATTTAATAGGAATATGAAATTATTTTTTTAATTTAAGAGCAAAAAAAGAAACAATTGGAAATAAAGTGCTAGAACTTACATAAATGCTTTTCAATAAAGAGATATTATTTCCAAATACACATCACTTACTCTAATAAAAATGTTTTAAAAGGTTGAAATTTTACAATTTTTAACTGCAAGTTTAAAACTTATACAAAACTATTGGTTGACTGTCATGGTAGAGGAATAAACTTGTCTTGAACTTTCTGTCATCTCCTTTCTTAGATTTTTCATGATTGTCATAATTTTATATCGTAACAAATTCAGAATTCGCTTCCCCCCCTCCATATTGTTTTTGTATTTATCAGGCACATTTTGATTAATCTTCTGGCTGGCAGAATCCAGCCAGTAGTTTTTGCTTGTTGGTTGGTTTTGTTCAGTGTTTTTTTAATGTCATCCTTGTTGAATTTCCTAAATTCTATGTATGAAGGTGGGTCTGCCTTTTACACCTAAAGAACACTGGCCTGGCTACATAAATATACATATATATACATATAGATAGATATATATAGAGAGATATCTACCTATATAATATATGTGCATTTATTTGTGATCTTTCATTTCTTTTCTAACTCCTTAGATGAGGTGTCAGAAAAAAGTTATTATCTAAATTCTTCCTACATGGGAGTCGGGGCTAAGTATTCTCATGATATCTATTTAGCTAATATGACTTATGACTATTTCTCTACTTTTTCTCTATTTTATTGATTCTAAATATTACTCACATTTAAATGAGACCAGTTGTCTGCTGAAAAGTAATAAAGAGAGAACTAGAAAGGAAAGGGTTATAAGATAAGGAAATGTAAAGTATGGACTGAACTTTGTGTTTCCTTTTTCCTAGGTGTAGACCTCCCCTTAGTGTCCAAGTAATCATAGTAACTCAGGAAAGTCCTTTTATAGCAAATCTTCCCTGTGCTGCTGCCTCCTCACCCAGCTGCACCCCTGGTGTGCACCCTGCATGGGAGGTGAGGCTGTAGTCAATACTAACGGCGAGCATTCATTTAGTTTCTAATTCAGTGCCACCTCCCCTGCCACTCTATGCTATTAAACTTGGATTCTACAGGGACACACTGCACTTTTCTGCAGTCACTAAACCCCCTGGATCTTGTCATTTTTAATCAAAGAATCATTGTATATGCCTTTCTGGAATGTAACATTTACTTTTGGAAAAAATCTATACCCATTAATGTTCAAGGAAGCTTGTGTGATCTCTCGGCATCCTGCCCTGTTTTGGCCCAGATTTCACCTCATTTGGTAGATGTGCATATAGTTCATATTTTGAGATCATGGCTATTTTTTTCTTTCACTTTAGCTGGAAGTTACTTTGTCTTTTTTTTAAAATAACTTATCATTATTTTTGATGGAGTTGAGAAAAGACAAGTGATAAAACTGCTTTTACCCTTCTATCTTAAAGCCTGAAGTTCATGTGCATTCAGTTAAAAGTTCTGGGACCATGTAGCATTTTGATAATTATGCAAAGATGCTATATTATTGTGATTCTTCAAACAGTTTAAGAGTTGTTTGTTTTTTTTTTTTTTTTTAAAAAAAAAGCTCCAAAAAGGAAAACTGCCTTTTAAAATTGGGGACTTTGGGGTGTATTAGAGAAGGGAAAAGAAAGACTGGCTAAATATAGAGTTATCCTGGCATCATTAAAAAGTAAGAGAATTTCAGATGGATTGTTTCTGAAGAGATACCTGTGAACATTTAAAGTCATGAACCCTTTCATCTATTTGATTTTAAGTGTCTGTCCTAATACTAGCTATTTCTTGTTACAGGGAGAAAAAAAAAAGTTTCTGCCTGAAAAATTTTATCCCTTACAACCCATTTTCTCCCTCAGCCTGACCCCGCAGTGAAGTCAAAATGACAAATTTGTGACATCATCATAATTTTTTTTTTCCTCCAGGAACAAACTGTGAAGCCATTAACACAGGATGGTGACTTCACTGCAGGATCAAACAGAGCAGCTGGCTAGGGAGGAAAGAGGGAGCATTCTTATTCAAACACACATATATCTTCAATAATAACCAGGGAAATTCGGAAAATTACTGTCAGAGTAAATTGCATTTTGTATAAATGCCGTCTCCTTTCAAGTTTGCCCCAGCATGACCATCCTTCTTTATTTAGTGGTGTTGCCCTTTCTCCTTAGAGACCTTTGGCAAAGTCTTTCTGTATATTTCATGTATCATTAAAATGACTGAAATGAGCAGGAATGGGGCATGCCTGACATTTATTCTTAATTATTTGCATAAATAAAAAGGTGTTCTTATTTTATGCCTACTGAAGTTTCTGAAAGTGTATATTACCAAGTGGATTTCATACTCATGTTAGTATAAAGTGCTGAACAGGTAATATCTGTTCAGTGATTAGTTCGCCAAGCCAATAAGTATATGTTTTGATCTGTAGGAAATCTTTTGAAGTGATAATGACCCTTAGATCATTATTGCTCATCTCTATTCAAATCTATGCTATACACAGTGAGAGATAAAAGGCAATATATGTTCTCTGTATGAATTACCCAATGATATAAGGAAATACAAAAAAAACCAAGCAAGTAATGCAGACTGCATATGATGAGTGTAGGGGGAGGGTCATGACCTGGAATGCCATGGAACTGATTCTAAGCTCTGAAGTTGAGCAGCCCAGGGCCCAAAATCTCAGCTCTGCAATTCAAATTCTATGTGGCTTCACTTCTCAAAGCTGTAAAGTCCTCAGCTATAAAATTGGTGAGATTGATACCTACTCAAGAGAATGGGTGTGAAATGTCAAGGGTAAACATGGATGTACATGGAACAGTAGGAGCCTTCCATAAACATAGGAATAAGAATAAGATATAGTTTTCAGATGATATTAATGAAGTCAGACTTTAGAATTTTAATTACAAAGCAATATTTATAAGGCAGAATTCTAGGAAGAGAGAGTTATTCTGAGAATTCTCAAAAGGGAGTGATAGAATAGATCTATAACAATACATCTGGAGATTAGGGAGTAGATTAACCTGTTGGAAAGTAGGATCCTCAGAGAGGAGTAAAAATAGCTATGTTTAAAGAAATAGTATGGGATTAAACTGTGGAAAACATTGAACTCAGTCTGTATTCAGAGTTTATCCTTTATTTTATTATTTATTCAACAATAGTCATTGAAAACTTACTATTTGCCAGCCAGTCATCTAATGACTGAGGATATAATAAAAATAAATGAGGTAAGTAAAGTCCCTGTAATCATAAAGTTTTCTCTGGGCAAAGAAACATACAGATGGCACTGAACAAGGACCTAATATGATTTATACTTGAGAAAACAATTATGAAGTAATAATCAACGAAATGGAAACCCATAGGGATAGCTTTCTTGTTAAATGCTATTGCAATGACCCAAGAATGATGGAAAGAAATTCAGAATCAGACTTGAGGCAGTGAGACAAAGAATGTTACCTTAAGAAAGAAGTCAGACAAAGAAAAAAAAATCATGGGCTGGGGATGCGGCTCAAGCGGTAGCGCGCTCACCTGGCATGCGCGGGGCACTGGGTTCCATCCTCAGCACCACATACAAATAAAATAAAGATGTTGTGTCCACCGAAAACTTAAAAATAAATATTAAAAAATTCTCTCTCTCTCTCTCTCTCTCTCTCTCTCTCTCTCTCTCTCTCTCTCTCTCTCTAAAAAATCATAAGGATCAGAAAATGATTGCAGAAGGAGATTCTGTTCTTATTTTCACTTCAATAGCCTTCTAGTGGAATTTTAGCAGATAAATTCCACAGGAGGTTTGTGATTATCTTCCCTTCTCTTCCCTCTGCCCTTCCTTTCTTCCCTCTTAGAAGTTGTCTCCTTAGCAATGACAACAAGAGACGAGAGGAGGTACAACCTTTGAATGAAACATTGAGAACAAGCAAAGAAAATGACCATGTCTTTGGATCTCCTAGAAAAGGAAGAAAATAAAGCAGAATAAGAAACAGAAAAGAAATAAGAATATATACTTCAAAATATCATATTGTCATGATACCATGGGAAGAGTTTTATGATAGAGAAATTGATCAAATGTGTTAAATGCACCAAAATATTTTTTAAAAATAATTAAACGTGAGGACCACGAGAGGGCTACTGAATTTGACAAACGAAGAAGTCAGCTGAAGCCATTTTAGTGAAAGTAATTATTAGATTGCAGGAATTCGAAGCAATTGGACCCCCCACTCCTTCAATAAGTTTGGCATTAAAAGATGCCAAGAAGTTTAAGTGTTTGGAGCGTCAAGCAGAAGAGTTAGTCACTCATCTTTTCTTGCTCTTTAACCATAATTCCATCTGGCCATTTCAGAAGTGCCTATTTTTTTTTTTATTACTGGGAATAAACTGAGCAAACAGGTATTGTTGGCTTAATACATATTCACCACTTTTGCAGGAAAGGAAAAAATGTATTTTAATGAAGTCAAATAATTGCATTATCTTTATAGTTACAGCATGTGATTAATTTTTTTTAATGCTACACAAAATTCTGAAGCCCTTAGGAGATAGGAATATGTTTAAGAAAGAGAGTAAGATGGAGAACCCTCTGCCTGCTATGTGCTGAAATGCTCCCATGTACAGAATTCTAACAGGATTTCTTCTCATCATATACAGATTTATGGATGAGCTCCTTTATTACCAGGCATCTTTCCTTCTTAAAGATGACAGAAACATACAGCTGTCAATCGCTAATAAGGGTAGTTTTCTTGCATTACAATTCACTCGACTATATGTTTTCCTTGTAAAATCCCAAGGGTAAAAAAAAAAATAAGATCCATATCTGCAGCCAGCTGCCGTGAAGCTGTCAAATGTGTAAGCTGATTTGTCTATCTCACGTCTGAATTAACACATACACTTATGGAATATTTATGTCTACCAAGGTGAATTAAAAAAAAAAAAACTCCACCTTTGTCATCCCTTTCAACCTATATTATCACAAAGAACATGCAGTCTGGCTTCTTCAGCTTTGCATTTCTTCATTAGAAACTACCCATTGCATCATTTCTGAAAAGTTAGAGATTCTGAAAGACGATCCATCCATCAAGTCACTGAATACTCACAGTCCCAGAAACTTCTCAAAGTATGCTACTTTTTGTTTATGCTGAATTCCAAAGAATGCTACTAACTAACTTTTGCTATTTCTTTTTGGATTTTGTATCATAATAATGAAAGTCTTAGAGTACTTATCATTACCTACCTTAGTATTCTCTCCATTTTGGGTGACTACAATAGAAGAATCCCTTGCATCTGTAACAACTTTCCCCCAACTCTTCTGCCACTTGGTCACAGATTTATGTTGGTTACACTGGTACCAAAAGAAAATCATTTCCCACACCAGTTGGTAACTTTTAAGATTAGAAGCCATCATGTGTGTCCATATCACCATGAAATTTTTTAAAAGAAATGTGGGAAGTGTGTACATGACATTTCTCCTACAGTTCAAATTCAATCATAAAAACAATAGCACCCTGACGAGAGCATATAAAAGAGAAAAAAGCATCCTTATGAAATAAGTTGACTGCAATCCAGGTCTTATTAACTGATTCTATAACATCAGTGGCAGTCCAGTTTCCACATGAAATGGAGAAATCAAGCTTCCATTGCTCACAGGAGCCTCTTGGTTTAAACTCAAGGTACACTCCAGATATAAAAAATGATCCAAAGAGCATATGCTAAGACTCCTTCACAAAGAGGACATTAACTTGCCCTGCTTTCCTCTTAATGTAAAACACACCCAACCCATGGGAACTCCTTCAAAGAGCTCACTGCCATAACAAACAAACAAACAAAAAAACTAGTCCACATGAATGTGTAGTGCAATGAATAATGATAATTTAATGTTTTGAATGGCCCTCATATTTGGGGGGAAATGAACACCTGCATGGCTGCATCGTGATGTGTACAACATAGTAAGGAAAAAAGTGAGTTTCGAGTCTCATTTGAGGAGATAATGGCATGAAGAATGAGAAAAAGAAACAGAGATGAGAGTGACAGTAAGCCTAAGAAAAAGGTAAAGTAATAAAATATGCTTTGGAGCATATGCATCAAGTTTCACAGTTTAAATGGCAATCAGCTTTCAGACTAAGCACTTTTAACACAAAGTAATACACCAAAAATATCTTTGGGGTGATTCAGATGTGGTCAAAGACAGATTTCTCTCTCTCTGTTTCTCTCTCTCTCTCCTCTGTGTGTGGGGGTGTGTGGGTGGGTGTGTGTGGGTGTGTGTGTGTAAAATATTGGGATAGGTGTTATAATAGAACTGGACCTGTTATGGACATGAGGACATTTAGGAACAGATTGTCAGGGAGAAACTGGGTAAAAAGGCAATAAAACTCAGGGAAAAAAATCTGGAAAACAAGTGCTTTAAACATGATTTCATTAAAAATGCTTACTGCTTTTAGAAAATGTACCACTTCAGAAGGCTCTTCCACAATTTCCTTCAATGACAATATTACACCTCAATCTTGATTTTTCATGGGGATTACTTCTGGAGATTTCAATACTATCAAAGGCTCAGTTATAGCTACTAGTGTTTTAGTATTTCTCAGATTTTCGTTATGTGCAACAGACACTGAAAACATCAGATGAATAAATGAGGTGGCAGAGCAGGTAGCACTTAATATATCTATCCATGTGTCAGAAAAATAAGGTCACAAAGTTAAGACTTACATAAGGTTGCCTTGCTGCATCGTGGCAGATCCTACACGGAATCTCCATCTGTGCTCTTAGAAGGAGTTCATACTGCTTTCTGACTTTAGAAATATCCTCAATAGCACAGAAGCTTGTGAAAATGGTCTTTGAGGTAGATGAAGCTGCCTCATGTGGGCAATGCAAAGCAAGGGTGCTTGGAAGCAGGAGCATCAAGTACGAATGTACTGTAATATCCTGGGCACAAAGGATGCTGAAACCCTATACAGGAATAACTCATAAACAGGGACATGGTGGAGTAGATAACAATGTGTCTTCAGGGTAACATCTCCAAATTTGGGGAATTAAAAAAACTTGGAAAAATAAAAGCCTACTACTATAATCTACTTATAAATCTTTAGACTCATAATTCTTCTAATTAGTGGTCAGCTTCAACTTACTGGTGATGACTATGCAAATCAAACCTGAAAGCACCGCTGTAGGTCAATGAATTATAATTAAATTTGAAACATCTCTGCCTCATGATGAAAATGCAATATCTTCTGGCTGATTAGATACCTGGGAATGTCAGTTATATAAAAATTCTGTCTCATAAATCATTGAGAAAAGAATGCATTACATGCATAAATATTGCTTAATCTCAACACTTAACCGTGTGTGCATTATTAATTATTAACATGTGCTGTCCATAAACAACTTTTAATGTTTGTTATCAAATGTAGGAGTTGACCTTGAATAGGTCACCCTTCTATGAAGTTCCTAATAACAATATGCTTCTGAATGTAAATGAATTTGACCAATAATGTGGTTATGTTTTTGTCTATATAAATTTCTGAAAAATATAAAGATTTATGCTATGATTTTATAAAGAAAAAAATGTATTCAGGTAGAGACTGAATGTGATGTATATGAAATCCTCAGACTTGGACAGAAATTTAATCCATTCAGCTTAGAGTTTAGTCCTTGATAGAAATAACAAAGAATGTATTATGAAAGAGAACTGGTTGACCTCTTTGTCATTAACTTGAAACCATTTATAGCTTCTTTTAGAAAATTGTCATGGATCTGTGAGCTAAGATATAAAATCTAAGATTTGAAATATATAATTGTATTTTCTGGTGTTCAGCAATTTTTTTATTGTTATTTTGAATGTGTCTTAAGTCTTCAGGGTAAAAAGTTTCACTATTTCACCATAAGCTTGCTACCTGCTGTATAGAGCCATGCTTCCATTAATTTGAGATGTTTGAAACGTTATGAGTGCTAACAGTTAATCACTTGTTGTATAAGAACAGATACACAACTGAAATGCCTATAGTAAAGCAAGTTCAGAGAGTGACATTGAGCAAAACGTGCTAGAAAAAGTGTCAAAAATTGCAGCTCTCCAGAACCTTCCAGGAAATACTATTGTGAACAGCTCGGTTTTCCAGAGAGCTAAAACTTTCATTTAAGCAACAAATATTTCCTTAATAGTCTCAAGCTTGATACCTACAAGAGTCGTGCTGGTTAACAAATATGGCAGATATTCAGCCACAAATATTCGTTTGTTTTTATGCTAATAGTATTTGTTGAAACAAGGTACATGCCACAAAATGAAGAAATCTTAAGAATGGAACTTCATTAATATTGGCACATGAACCTACTTGTCACTCATATAAAAATATATATATCCTTCTGTCCACACATATCCCGTTCTAGTCAATAATTACTCTGCCCCATCCCCCATGCCGACAATTGCTATTTGTTGTTTCTAGCTTCTGAAATTCAATTTTCCCTATTCTTGAACTGCATTCATAATGTAATCATATTGAATGTGCTTTTGTGTGTGTGACTTTTTTGCTCCATTTAATGCTTTTAAGGTTTTTCTATGTAATAACATAATTTGATTTTTATATGTTTTAATGGTTGTGTAGCATTCCATGGCATGGCTATCCCAGTTTGTTAAACAACTGTACTATTGAAGGACATAGTGTTTTTTTTCTTGTTTGAGTTATGATTAAAGTTGTAATGCCCATGCCCCTTCCTACATCAGTCTTTTGTGGACACATTCATTTGTTTCTCATGGTTAAATTGGGAGAAGAATTTCTGGGCCATACTTTTCTTGTGTATTTAACTTTATTAAAAACTGTTAAACAAATTTCCGAAGTGTTGACGCATTTTTATTCCCGTCAGCTGTGAAAAATAAATATTTTAAACCTGATTATTGAAAAGTGAGAATACGGATTCAGTATCACCAAATTTATTTTTTCAAGAAAGATTCAATTGTTAGATGACAATTGCTGATTTTTTTTAAATATTAGCAGATAATTCAATTATTTAAAATAAAATGACTTAACAAAGAGTATTCACTGGTCAGATTCTTCTTGTAGACCATCAATTTGATAATTCTTACATATAACACACTTCCCTAACTTCTTAAGTAAAACAATACCAATAAACCCAGTTAATTTTCTTGATTCGGACTATCTATAATTTTAATTATTCTGTATTATGATAATTTTGCATGTTATTGGACTATATTGAGGTACAAAAGAAGTTCTAATACAACACAAAGCATAAATTCTGCCTTTTTAAAAAATGTTTTTATTCATGCATTATAATTATACATAATAGTGGGGTTCATCTGGAAATAATCTATATGCATGGAATATAATTTGCTCCATGTCAGTCTCTAATACTGCTTTATTTCCTTTCTTCCTTTCCTCCCTACTTCTCTTCCCCTTTCTCTATTCTATTGGTCTTCCTTCTTTTCATTTATAACTTTTAAAATTGGTGCTCCGTGGACATGTACATGATACAATTCACTGTAGTATAATCATTTATGTACATAGTATAATTTGGTCAATTTCTTTCCACGGTTCCTCCCTTTCCCCATCCCTCCTTCCTGCCCTTCAATCTCCTTCCTCTACTCTACAGATCTCCCTTCTATTTTTATGGGATTCTTCTATTCCCACTTTTTCCCCCTAGTTTCTACATATGAAAGAAAAACATTTGACCCTTTTATAATTTTTCTACCTCTTTTGTTGTAATTGAATTAGTTATATTTTTAATGGTATGAACATGGCCAATCTTCATATTTCTAATTAATTGCTTTCTGATATCTTTTGTAGGAATCTAGATTATGTAATTTTCTTAAAGAACTGTGTGAAAAGTAAGCACCCACAATGTTGCCATAATGTGGATTTCTTCAAGAAAAAAAAAAGCATCTATACATGTGTTTGCCTTTTGCTATACAGCAGAGTGTGCTTCCTAGTATTTATTGTGAATAATTATAAGACAAGACTGATATGAAGAACTGGTTTTCAAATAATGGTTAAATATTTTTGGAAATGATGAAAATACTCCCAATTGCCAGCGTAATTTTGAAACAATAACAGCTAAAAAATCATTGAATATTTTGTGCTTGGCCTAAGCATTTTATATGCATTGTTTGATCTGATCCTTACAAACAGTCAATGAGTACAGTTATTATCATTATGCCCACATTCCAACTCAGAAAACTACATCCTTGACAATTTAATAAACGGAATAAATGCATCCTGTTAATAGGTAGTGGAAGCAGAAATTGAACCCAGAAAGTTCTTTTCAGGGCCCATGAAATTATCCAAATGTTACACATTTCTGTGTCTACATCTTTTTCTTTTCTAGGTTGAAGTTTTAAGAAAATACTTTAATTAATGTCACATTGCAATGACTTAATAACTTGCTATAAATCATTGTCATAGCTCCCTACATTCTACTATAAACTATCGGAAATCATTACTGAATGAGCAACGTATTCTGAATAGGCTATTTTTTAGGGAGCCCTGTATTAAGGAACAGAGTTGTTACTCCAGCATGCTTACCTATATAATAGATGCCTCTGAGGTGATATAAAGAAGACTGGAAATGGTGCAATCCATTTATTCCCACATTCGCTTCTGCAGTATATTCACAAGCAGGCACAGACCATGCTAGTTTGACACACACTTAGAAACAAGTTATTTGTACCCTAGGCACTTTAAAAAGAACAATTAGCTTTCAGTTAGAAAGAAAAGAATCTGCGCAATTGTATGTAGACACGGTACAAGCTGCGCAATGTTTCCTTGTGTTAAATAATTAATCACATATCTCTAAAAATGTTTCATTTATTGATTTACCAAGAATGTCTTTCCATGTTTGCTTGCTAGTTCACAAAGCCCTGCCATTCTGGCAACTATAATTAGCAATGAGTAGGATTTCTAAATTTGATATATTATTTGCTTGATGATTAACATAACTTTTAATTCAAATGTGTGAGTAGGTTTTAATGTGTTCTATTTAAAAAGAAAGACCCTACAAGAATAAAAAAGTGGGATTCTTGAAGCAGACATTCTCCACATTTGACCTCCTTTAAGTTACCTTTCTTACTTTGATTGGAATTTTAAAGTTCAAGGAGATGAGGAGCATTCATGTTTTGGAAGGGCTGCCTTTAATGACAGGCTTTCCTTGTTCAACTTGGGTTCAACTACGCCTAGACAGGGACCTAGAAATAGGGCAGCTGTGTTCCTTACTCACTCAGCTCTTCACTGGGTGGTTACAGAGTGCAAGGCACTGCACCAGCTTCTTCAAAATGCACATCTATGAATAAAGTGTTTCAATTCCCTAAACACTTGGCACCATCTTCTTCCAACAGGGACCATTATTTTCTCTCAGATAAAAATACTAAAAAATTCATTCTTAGTTTTTAAAAAGTAACAATAATAATATAAATAGAGAAACTGAAGTTCAGATGTGTTTAAGATACTCTTATTTAGCAGAGTGCATATAAAAACTTGCCCTAAAACCTTGAAGTAATAATTATCTTTGTCTGACTGTCTCCATAAGCTTTTAAATTGTTGCTATAGGGGAAAGGATTGAATAGGACTAAAGATATTGATAAATAATACCATTCAATAAAACATCAAGTTTTACATACAGATAAAATAGTTAATGCAGAAGGATATCAAATTGAATCCCATGAATGTACAAAAAAAAAAATTCATTTTCTGAATTCTGTATTCATACCAGTGTGAACATCTTTACGAATACAGAAGCCTGATGGTTTCAGCACATTCCTTATCCAAAGCAATTGCCATTATTAGGAACAGTCTTTGAGGTTTTTTTTTTTTTTTTTTCACTCTATGACACAATATGTTTTGACTAAGCATTCAGCATTAGGGCTAATTAAGCAAATTTAAGCATATCAAAAGCTTTCAGCTCTATCAGGAGTTCCTTTAGTGTTTTAAAGAAACCCTACTGAGAGAAGATGTGACTCTCTCCTCCTGTCTTAAACAGGGTCCCATTAAATCCTGTTAGCTAAAGTCCTAAGAAAATTGTATGTGAGCAATATTATAAGAATATTTTACGATCATTTCACTGTGAGATTAATAGGTTCTCCACAGGATTGCTCAAGTTTTTAAATGCACTGCATTTTTACGCAGAAAATGGATCACAGGCATTGTTTTTTTCCTTAAGGATAAAGCAGGGGGGGAAAAAGGATAAGAATTAACACATACTGGTTTTATAGTGTCTGAGAGGAATAACTTCCTTAGAGAAGCAACTGTTAATTATTGGAAAGTATTATGGAAATCTGTTTCTCTAGAGGGGGCAAACTGGTGGCCTGTGGTCTGATTCTGGCCATGAGACACATCTCTCTTAGCTTACAAAGTATTTTGATACATTGAGAACTGCCATGCAAAAATTAATATTTCATGCTTCTGTCAAATAATCTGGCAACTCTGGGTAGTTTGAACCAAGAATCAGCCTCATTTACACTGAACCAGTCCACTTCCCATTGCCCAATTCTCTGTTCCCTGCCTGACCCTCATAGCAATTGAAAACACAACTGCCTCTTTAATTCACTCATACAAGCTGGACATGATATACTTTCTTATTTCTAAAATTTCAAAAATATATCAATTTCCTCTTTCCTCAATCTTGACTAAATGCAGAAATTCAAGTAGCAATGCATTCAAAGTTTTCTATGTCCAATAAATAAATAAGAAAATAGGCAACTCAAAACAATAACACTTCTGGAGACCTATAAATTTTGAAAGCTTAAGAGCACCCAGTGCCTTCTGAGAAGAGCATATGGGTTAGAAAATATTTTATCCATTCGTAGCCTTATGTTAAGTGCTGGATACAAATTAATACATGGTGAAATTAAGAAATCCCTCTAGGTCAGATTTTCTTAAGTCCTAGATCACTCTCCAGACGTAATTAGATAATGTCTTTTTTTGAAAAAAGCATAGAAATGAAATACTTCCAATAAAGAATTGTTTCCAGGGGCAATCATTGCTCCGCACTAGGGAAAACCTATGTCACTCTACTGCTCAAGTTCAGGAAATCAAAGAAGATCAGAAACTGCAGCACTGAAGCAAAGCCCCTTCTGGCAAAGATGTCTGGGAGAAGAGGTGTATCTAGTGTCTTTATACCCAGTGAAGGTCAACTGTGAACACTCTCTCCACAGGAAAATATTACACCAGTTATAGTCATGAAAGGAATACTTAAAATAGCCAATAGAAAAATAGGGATGATGAGAATTTCTTTTCTTGAACTTTATATATGAAATCATGCCAGTAAAAATTATTTCAAAATTAAAATAAATGTTATACTACCAAAAGAAAAAGTAATAGATTAATTTTATAATTATGCATTTTAAAAAAAATAGAAAAACATACTTGTTAGAATTAAGCAATAATATGCAATAATGCTATAGTTTCTAGTAAGCAAATTTAATAAAGACAAAATATCTGCTCACAGTGTATCATTAATCTAACATTTTTATTTTCTCAATTCAGTTTTAAGTTTTAAAACAAATGGTTAATAATTTTAAAAGGTTGAGCTTCATTTTTAAATAGATTATTCAAATTCCAAAAATATTATTCTACATACTAAATTTTGTACTTTCCAATCAAAAATATGGTATAAGTATGCCTTTTTCCCCCACATCCACGCCAACACTTACTGTTGTTTGTATTCTTAATAACTGTCATTCTGACTAGATTGAGATGAAATCTTAGTTTTGATTTGCATTTCTCTAATTGATAGAGATGTTGAACACTTTTTCATATACTCGTTGATTGTGTATCATCTTCTGAGAAGTGTCTGTTCAGTTTCTTGGCCCATTTATTGATTGGTTTATTTGTTTTTTTGGTGTCAGGACTTTTGAGTTCTTTATATATCTATATATCTATACAGATATATATATACACACACACACTATATATATATATATATATATATATATATACACACACACACACACACTACATATATATATGTAGTGTATACATATATATACACTACATATATATGTTATATATTACCTATATCCTGGTGGTACTGCAATTTGGTGCAATCAATCTGGAAAGCACTATAGAGATTCCTCAGAAAATTTGGAATGGAACCACCGTTTGACCCAGCTATCACACTCCTTGGTTCATACCTAAAGAGCTTAAACACAGCATACTACAGTGACACAGCCAAATCAATATTTATAGCAGCATAATTCACAATAGCTAAACTGTGGAACCAACCTAGAGGCCCTTCAACAGATGAATGGATAAAGAAAATGTGGTATATATACACAATGAAATATTACTCAGCATTAAAAGAGAATAAAATCATGGCATTCAGGTAAATGGACGGAGTTGGAGAATATCATGCTAAGTGAAATAAGCCAATCCCAAAAAAACAAAGTCCGAATGTTTTCTCTGATATGAGGATGCTGATCCATAATGGGGGATGGGGGAGAGCACGGAAGGAATGGAGGAACTTTAGATAGGGCAAAGGGGAGAAAGGGGAAGGAAGGGGGCACGGGGGTAAGAAAGATGGTAGAATGAGACAGACATCTTTACCCTAAGTACATGTATGAAGACATGAATGGTATGACTCTACTTTGTGTACAATCAGAGACATGAAAAATTGTGATCTATATATGTACTTATGAATTGAAATGCATTCTACTGTCAAGTATAACAAAATAGAATAAATAAATAAATTTACAAAATTTAAAATATATATGTGCTCTGTCTTAAATTTTAATCATAAATAAAAACAAGTGGTCACATAGAATGGCAGAACTGAAGTAGCCATTCTGTGTCTTCTTAGGATGACTGAAGTAGCTATTCTGTCTTATTGTTCTCTGTCTTCATAGACCAAGTAGCCTGCATTCTAGCAATGACTTCCAGGACCTGTGCCAGACCCAAAACTTGGTTCTACATTAAGACTATAAGAATGATAACAGAATTCCTGGTCAGGACGTTCAGATCATGATTAATTCAATCTTGTCTGCTCTCTTGGATCTTTCAGAAAGCAGTACATTCTTATGCCTCCGCCCTTTAATCTAGCAGTGACAGATTGAGCAGCAGGTTTGAAAACAGAAAGGCATTTGTTCTCCAATGCAAGAAGAGGACAACCTGGACCTTATCCCACAACACTTCTAACTCAAGATGACCAAGAGGCTTGGACAGGAAGGGAAATTTATCTGGTACACAGCTTCAGAAGTATTCATGGTACTTCCTAGACAGTGTTTCTGAGGCTCTGTCTTGCAGATGAATTACCATAGATTCTTATTTAATAGGAAGCGGTCTAGAATTTGCATTTCTAACAAACTTTCAGATAATGCTGCTATTGCCAATCTAGGATAGCTTCATTTAACCTTTTACATTTTCCATTATTCTTTTAATAGCTCCCAAAGGGTCTGGGAAATATATGGACCTCAAAAGGAGCAGTTTCGTAGACAAAAGGAGAAAAAGAGAAATGGAGTATAAAGTTGTATGATGGAATAAACAGAAGTCTCAGAAACTATATAATAATTACAAATGGTTTAGATTGAATTTTCAAACAAAATTGTTCTAGATTACAAATAATGGTTATTGATATTTGATTTTTTAAAAAGTTCAAGTTTCAAGTTTATTATCTCTTGAATAAAGATCATTTGATTTAATTTCTATATTTTTCATAAATAAAAATCAAATGGTATTAATGATTTCACAGTCTATTCTTTGTTATTCTGATTGTGAATTAATTCTAATGATCATTATAAATGATTGTCAGTATGTTACCTTGAGGTAATTTCTCATTTTAGATCACCTTAAATGTTATACAAATCCATATTAATTTGCAGTTTATTGTTAGTATGCTAAGTTTTCATAAAATTATAACATAGCACTTAAATGTATATTTGGTACTTCTCTGAGTATATAGGTTAAAATAACTGATTAGTTCTAGATTTTTTTTATAACACATTCCATCTGGTTAATGCAACAGAGAGACTTCAAAGTCATTTCTTTGGTGTAGATTTCAGAATCAATCCCTTAGTATTCTTATGTCTTCCTTCCCTGCGAGGTAACCAATTTAAGTGAAATAAAGTGATTTTTAATGGAATAGACTGTTCAAATGACCCTATTTCCTGAAGAGGGCATTTTCATGAATATTTATTTAATCTCTTTTACTTTTCTCAGGTTTTATTTTAAATTATGTTCACCAGTATAACCTCGGGAGTTAAAAAAATCTATTTTTTCATGAAGGCATTGAATAATAAACATATACCTGTTGCCTAAGTTTCTAAGATATTTGTATAACTTGATTATAAAACATTCATCTAATGCCATTCAGCCACAAATAACAGATAGTCTTTCTCTTTTCCTTACATTTTTACAAAGTAAAGTAAAAATCCAAGGTGCATAGAAATAACTAAGGCAAAACTAAATAACTTTGTTATTTATAAAGCCATCATAGATAAAAAATATTGACAGGTTTGTGATAAAGTAGGGGGAAATGTACATGCACAGAAAGCCAAATTTTGTTTTTGAAATTTATAAACATAAACAATTTACAAAAAAAAAGTTTAATGATCATTTGTTTCACAGAGGAAGTTTGTTAAATTTTTAATAGCTTGGGCAAAAATAACTGATTCAAAAGTTTTCCTTACTCATACTTTAATCCAAACCATTAAAACATATATTTAAATTATATTTTTTAAGTGTTTTGAAGAGCTGAGAATAATTGCTAGGAAAATTTGGTTATGACAATTCTTTTCTCAGAAGATCACCATTAGTGAGACAAAAAAGTTGTAATTTCCACGAAACATTGTATTATGATTTTTCTGAGCCCAAACAGAAGATAGACTCATGCAGGGAAATCCTTTCCAGTACATCTAGGTTTAATGTCACACCTAACTCACCTGCCTCAGAACCAACGTTAAAAATAGTATTTGATAACAGGATTTGTAAGATGACTGAGAACTTAACCATCAATTTTAACATTGGAAACCTTCTGAGCTTTAAACAAACTTATAAAAATTGGCATGCAGCCTGTGCATAGTTTGAGGCCTGCTGAGTTATTTAACTTTTCTTTTTCTGTTTCTGTGCTTTCCGCATAGAGGAGTAAATGAGATGACAACTAATAGGGCCTACCACCATGCCTAACCCACAAAAACTGGGTCTATAACACAGAATTTCTTTCTCATTTCATTATCGTCACCACCAAGTAAATTCTAAGAATCTCTGAAACTGATAGCAGCTTGAGAATGTTTGTATTTGTATTCATATTTGTATTTGTATTCATATTTATATTCATATTTGTATTTGTATTCATATTTGTATTTTCTTGCCCTAAAATTTAAACTGTCCAGTTTAAATTTTAGGGCAAGAAAATACAAATATGAATCTTATAGATGCCATTTACTACCTGTGTGATCACAAATAGGCTCCATTTCCTAATTAGTAAAATTGAGAAAAAGAATGACCTATACACCCTATGGGGCTGTTGTGAAAACCAAATTAGATAATGTATGTAGAAATGCTTCATGAGCCACTTAAGGTAACAATTATAATGAAAGCAAACAAAAGTGAATTCTAAACTCAAAGGTGGATAGCCCCTAAAGTTCCACTAGACATTTGGTAGTGTTAAAAACAAATAAAAACTAAAACAGAGAAACAAACAGAAAGAATGAAAATTAACAACCTAAGCAAATTTCTGTCTTCGTAGATTTCTTTCTCCAGAAAACCAAATGCTGAATGAGAAAATAGCTCCAGTATTATATATATATATAAACAGCACAGTACCAGATCCATTTCAATGCAAAACCTAGAATCAAATTTTTATCTGTCTTCACCTTGATATTCTTCTCTCAGTGCTATGGATAAAGGCCATAGGCATTAAGTCTGGTACACCTCAGAATTTCCCATCAACCTTCAAAAGAACCAAAGCACAGCAAGGCCTGATCTTATTTCATTCATATGTGTAAGATTACAAAAAAAAAAAAAAACTGATTTCACCCTTCATGTGAAAAGTCCTAAGGCTTTTAGTTAACTGTAAATTCAATATAATCTTACTCTGTGAAACATCTGCAAATAGTACTAATAACAGCAATACCAATAATAATGATAATATGATCATCCCTCAGTATCTAAGGCAATTTGTTCCAGGACATGTTGCCCCCACCCTGCACATTCCAAAATCTACAGATGTACAATTCCATTATTTAAAAAATGATGTAATATTTGCACATAAAATCCTCCCACATACTTCAAATCATTTCTAGATTATATATAATTTTTTTAGAGTCATCAATGAGCAAAGCACTGCATGAGACATGATAAAAATACCTAAGTGCTTTTTATTCTACAGGATTCATACCTCTCTGGTCCAACCTTCTCAATTCTTTTTATAACCAAACAATTGTCCTAATTTCAGGTCTCCATCTGATCTCAACTCAGATAATATACCAGCCCAACAATTCTTTTCACTTCAGATTTTGTGTTTTGCTGTATGGGGGATTGAATCCAGGTCCTTATACATGCTAGGCGAGTGCTCTACCATTGAGCTACATCCCCAGACCCTCTTTACTTGCAGTTTTAACTGCATACAAATCCACTTCTTGCACTGGAGCCTGAGTGGCTTTCTAAAATGTAAATCTGATCATATCTCTCCCTTATATAACATCTTTCAATGTTCTTCCACAGCTTGAAGAATAAAGTCCAAATAACTCAATATGATCCATAGTTCTAGCTCTTACACACCTCTACTGTATTTTCTCCCATGCTAAGCTCAGTCACACAATCATATCTTCAAATATGCCATCATTTACCTCACTGCCACTTCCTCTAAGGTACTATTCCTTCTATGTGGACTATTCTATTTCCATTTCATTTCCTGACCTTCAGTTATCAACTTTCAGTTATCAATCTGTACATCTTTTCTTATAGCCAAAAGTATACCCTGGATGTTCCCATAATATGCTTTCATAATACTAGGTATTTTTCCAGTCATAGCACTTACTGTACTACATTGTCACTGCCTGTTAACTCTTAAGTGCCTGTCATCCTCTAGACTGTCGTTATCATAAGGTCAGGGATCATCTTCATCTAATTCTCAATTGTGTTACTAATGCCTAACATACTACCTTAGACATAGCAAGTACTTGATTAACAATTTTTTTGAATGAATAAAAGGAACTTACATCCTAATACTACTGTTTTCTACCATTGTATATCTAGTGTAATCCTCATTTCAACATAATTGCAATTAACTACCCTACATTGGTCTTTCCAATGTTCCATAAACTCCTTGAAGTCAGGGATCACTTTTTATAATCTCCATATACCTTCATCTTCCACACTGACTTTATTTAACACAGTAGGAACTCAGTATATTATTGCTAAGTGAGTAAGTGAATAAAATCACCACTTCACATATGCCATCCCATCAAATTCCCACTAGCAAAAACTGTGTGTGCATGTGTATTATATATATATATATATATATATATATATATATATATATATATTCCATCTGATACTTTTGTAGCTTATAGATTTAATAAATTCACAGTGGTTCATAAATTCTAGATAGACTTAATAAATTCATGAAATTCTCAAAGATCTTCACTCCAAGCAATTCAACTTAGCAAATCCCTTACCTACAGTTTTAACTGTCTACCAATCCATTCCTTGTACTGGAGCCTGAATAGCTTTCCATTTTATTCTGATGGACTAATGTAGTGTTCCCCTTGGGCTGCCCATTGATCTTCTCCTAAGAAGTACTTTGAGGGCTGGTTCAGTGTATAGATTCCTGAGTCCTACCTAGAACTCTCCAAGCAAAGTCTGTGTTTTAGTCCACTATTTTGCTTCTGTGACTAAAAGATATGATCGGAACAATTTTAAAAGAGGAAAATTTATTTGAGGGCTCATGGTTTCAGAGGTCTTAGTCCATAGAAATTCTGCTCCATTCCTTGGGGCTCCAGGGTAGGCAGAATATCAAGGCGGAAGAGTGTGGTAGAGGGAACCAGCTCACATGTTTAACAGCAACAGAAAGAGAGTCTCCACTCTCCATATACAAAATATATACATGCCCCAATTCCCACATCCTCCGGCCACATCCTACCACTTCAGTTACCACTCAAATTAATCCCTATCAGGGGATTAATTCACTGATTATGTTAAGACTCTTGCAACCCAATCACTTCTCCTCTGAACCTTCTTGCTTTGTCTCACACGTGAGCTTTTCATGGCCATCTTACATCCAACCCATAACAGTCTGTGACTAATGAAGTGCTAGAATAAAGAGTAAAGAAATTCTCACTTTCACTGACCTGAAAATTTTATTTTCTGTAATGTAACTATTTTACTTAGCTTTTTTCAGGGCTGTGAATAAAAGACCTGACAAGAACAATTCTAAAGGAGGAAAAGTTTATTTGGAGGCTCACAGTTTCAGAGGTCTCAGTCTATAGTTGACCAGCTCCATTCCCTGGGGCTCAAGGCAAGTGTGGTATAGCCAAAAAGTGTGGTAGAGGGAAGCAGCCCCTGACATCACACCAAACAGCTCTGCTCAATAAGGACAAAATAAAAGAATGACCCCAGGAACCCAACTCCTCCAGCCACCCCATACCAGCCTTTAGTTAGTTAATCCTTATCTGAGGGTTAATTTGTCAATTGAGTCAAGGCTTTCATCACCCAATCATTTTACCTCTAAATTCTCATGCATTGTTTCACACATGAGCTTTTGGGAGACACCTAACATCAAAACCATAATAGTAACAACAGACCAAACTATCATTATTGACAGAACTACCATCACGTGTTCCCAGGAAGCTTCATTTTAGGATCTAACATAGTTCAATTACTAATTAAAGAACAGAAACACACACACACACACACACACACACACACACACACACACAAAGCTGCATTCCTTAAACACTTCTGTTTTAGTCAGCTTTTCTGCCACTGTGATTAAAGGATCCAACCAGAACAACTGTAGAGGAGAAAAGGTTTATTTAGAGACTCACGGTTTCAGAGGTCTCAATCCACAGACAGCAGGCTCCATTCCTCTGGGCTCATGGTAAGGTAGGACATCATGGCGGAAGAGGGTGGCAGAGGGAAGCAGCTCACATGATGATCAGAAAACAGAGCAATTCCACTTACTAGATACAAATATATACCCCCAAAGCCACTCCCCCAATACTCCACCTCCTCCAGTTACATTCACCTGCCTTCAGTTACTACTCAAATTATTCCCATTGGGTGAGTAATTTACTGACTGGGTTAAGGCTTTCACAGCCCAATCAGCTCCCCTCTGAACCCTATCGCATTGTCTCACATGTGAGCTTTTGGGAGACACCTCACATCCAAACCCGAATAATTGTTCTCTCTTTATTCTCTAAGGCAATCACATTTTTTGACATAATTTAGTAATGCATTGCCCCCTTACAAGAACTTAGTTGATTGTTGATAAGACACAAAGTTTGTGCTGGAAGGAGGATGTATTTATTGTCTAAATATTTCCAAAAATTGAAAGATGCTTGTGCTGGAAAGAGGATATATCTAATGTCTAAGTATATCCAAATATATGATAAGGCAAAGGCTGCTAATATTAGTGGGTCATTAAAAATCAAGAAAACTTCTCTTAATCAGATTTTTTCCTTTAAAAAAGACCCTGAGATTTTTATTTTAAGGTCCAGAAATTAAAATAGAGTTTAGGCTACTTAATACTCAGGTTGTCATGTTTTTAATAGTGCATGTATCTGTAACAGAATATAATTATGTAACTGAGTGTGAAGTGCATTTGCCCATCAGTAATATAATAGAAACTTCACTGTGTGGAAATACACTGTTTTGCTGTTTGTATACTTGAAGAGCTATGAAGGGAACACTTCTTGGTGGCTGGACATTTATGAATCTCAAAGCTTTGCATTATATTTTATGAACTGTGATCCTGATAATGTTGTTTTGTCCTCATTTTCCCCATCTCCTATATCACTGAATATTCTTTTGACTATAAGCAATAGAAAAAGGTATTAAAATGATATTAAGCTATCTCACAGGTTTAAGGAACAGTTAAAAAAATCAATTCTCCCAAAGGTAAAGGACAGGACCAAGTCATGGAAATTCAGTACCAGCTCATGCTAATGTTACAGTACCTCATATATCAATAACTCATTTTCTCCCCACATATCAAAATCTAAAGTTCTACAGAATCAGAATTTATCGACTCATTCCTCTTCCAGCATGATTGTGTTACAAATAAAGATTTCTGTTCCACAAAAATACTATATCTAGTTAGGAAAGACACAGAGAATAAAGAAGATATTTGCAATATCTACAACTAACATGGTATTTATAATCAGAATATTCCCACAAGTCCTGAAAATTAGCTAGGATAAAAAGTAACCCCAATAGAAAAAAAATAGATACAGGTAATCAACAGGAAAATATAGGAGAGAAAAATCCAAAACTTCAGGAAGCATGTGAAAAAATGTTATACTTTTCTAATAAACAAATGCAAATTAGAGCCAGAATAAGAAGCTGTACAAACCTAGTGTTTCCGTAAATATTAGAAATGTGAATAGTGCTAAATATTGGCAGTAATGTAAGCTAACAGATCCATCGGCACTATTGTTGGGGGTGAGTACCAAAGTAGCTATTCTGGAAAATAATCTGACTCTAACCAGTCAATTCAAAGACACTATAAATTCCAATTCTACTTTGGATAAATACATACCAAGGAAGTTGAGCAGAAGTCCTAAGAGGCCATGAACGAGTGTATTCTTGAAAGTGTTTTCTGTGGAGGTTAACTTGTATATCCATTATTGGGAGAAAAACAGGTAAAATGTTTCAAATACATGCTATGGAATAGAATGTGCAGTTAAGAATCAACATTTTCGATTTTATCCTTGCAACATAGATGGCATTTAATGGCATTGCTCAGAGTGAAAAACAGGCAGAACAAAGTATATTGCATAATGCTATTATGGTCATTAAAATTACATATTTGAAATAACAATACACATTTTGTAACAGTTTATGCAAACCAAAAGATACAGCTTTTGTACATTAGAAAATTTGCCTATGGCAAGGAAAGGAAAGGGTTAGAAGTTAAGAGTAGAGATGAACTGGAATAACTAAAGAAATGAAAGAAGGAATTGGACTTGTACAGACTAAACATGACAATGTAATCTCTATCATGACATAAGCTATACATTTTATGCTTATGTATTTATATATTTTGTTCATATGAGCTTAATTTTAAAAATAAAATTTCATTTAAATGCATTACCTTAGGCTAGGGTGCAGGACAATGATAAGGTGCTTGCCTAGCATGCATGAGGTTCTAGCCCCACAAATGAAATAAAACAAAATAAAGTGCATTATCGTGATCATCTGAAGAACAACCTAGGTCATGGACCAAGGAAGCTAAATATGAATATAAATGAAAATGTTGGTTATACCACCCTTTATGTTATTCCAATACATTTTACAGTGTTTTTGTTTCATTAGAACAATTATCTACAACCCCACAGGACCTATTTTACATGTAGAACTATGTACACATTTTTTTTTTCCTGCTTGATTTTTCCTTTCATTCTTGTTAATATTCACATCAATGTCATGACCAACTTTCAACCTCAGTTGATAGCCTCCCAGAGTCAGCCAACAGCTTCCTCTTCCTGCATCACTGAGTTGGTGCATGAGTTTAACCATGCTTAGATCTTAGTATCACATGGTTTACATCATCTTGTGCCTCTGATCACTTCTTTACAGGGTATTATCCCACATCACATTCATTACAATTGCTACTTTTCACTTCCCACTGCCACGGGGACTCTGAAAGCTCAAACACAGGTTATTAGGCAACTCGATTACAATTGACCCCTTATCTCTTTAATATCTAAAATCTCACTTTGGGGGATTTTTGTTGTTATTGGTACTAGGGATTGAACGCAAGGGCACTTTACCAATAAGTTACATTTCCAGTCCTTTTTACTTTTTATTTTGAGACAGGCTCTCACTAAGTTGCTTAGGGTTGCCCTAAGTTGCAGAGGCTGACTTCAAACTTGTGATCCTGCTGCCTCAGACTCCCAAGTTGCTCGAATTGGGGCATGCACCACTCACTTCTAACTTTGCAGATGGTCTCATTTCAATTTCATTAAGGATTCTGAGCTCCCTACCCACCATACACCTCAGTTCCCCAAATACTGATCATTACCTCCCATCTACTTATTCTTTTATCGTCTTCTAAGGAACAAATTTTCCTCTTATAAAATTCTTCCATCTCTGTCATAATTCCCAACCCAATTGAATTCCTGAGAAATTTTGCTCCCATATTTATGTCTTTTCTCTGAATATGTTGTTTCTTGTTCACTGAGTCCTTTCTTTTCCTTCAAAGATCATCTTGAAAATATTTGCACTGAAATAATCCCCTCCATCTAAAATCTCCCACCCACCGATCTTTTAAGAGTTCTCCTTATATTTCTTAGACCTTGCATTATGACTTTTGGAGAGGAATGTTAAATGTTTAACCATACCTACACCCACAGTGTACACACATAGGGATATATACAGTTGATTTCTTAGGGTGTGAATTCTTTCTTACAATATTAGAAAAAAAAATCGTTCCCTCTATAGTCATATTTTTCCAATGGCAAAGATTTGAAAATAAAAATTATTTACGAATTTTGCTAGGTTAATTTCCATTTGACTCCACTTCTTTCCATTCCAACCTTCACTTTTTTTTTATAACAGAATTATATGTCTTTCCCTATTACTTAGCATAAAAACGTTCCTCTCTTTAGCATGGTATATAGTATTTTAGTACAGTATGTAATATTTCAAAAATGTACCATGACTCTTTGCTTCAACTTATGCTACAACCCTTCTTTTTCATAAGTTTAATGTCCTAGCCATATCAAACTATTTTCATTTACTAAGAGTAAGTAGCCTGCTATCTTCTTATGTTCATGCTTTCTATTTTCCTATCTACTTAGAATGTCCATTCTCATCTCTACCATGTAAACTTCACTTTGCCATTAAGACCCCACTTAAATATTACTTTCTATGTGTTTTTCACAAGCATTAAGATGACTAACCACTTTTTTCTGTTCTCGTGGCTCTCTATTAGTAACTTGTACTTCTGCTATCACAAAATTTGTCACACTTCATGGTAATAACCTAAAGACTACGTTTTTTCACTACCAAAGTGCAAGCAAAGATAATAGTCTCACTTGCCACAGCACCACCAGCACCCAAATTTTGCAAAACAGGGTCTTAAAGAAGTGTTGAATCAATTGAAAAGCATATGAATGAATTAGTCAGTGCACCTTTGAATGTCCTCTACTTCATCCACTCACCATGTAATTGTTCCACAGCAATATTCAGTGCTTGATAGAAGGTTCCTCAGTGGATAAAGGAAGGGTAAATGAATGAGCGAACTCCTGCATTTGCCATTATCTACAAAATATCAAACCACACTCCTTCCAGGGGGATTTAATTTGTCACTAAAACTGGTACAAGACTGACTTCTTCTAGCTTATTTGTCCCTGACATTAAAAAAAAAGAAGAAGAACTTTTGAATACCATTTTATATTTACAAATATATATATGATCACTTTTTATTTTTATTATATTGGAGGTGCTAGAATAGATTAATTAATTTTAATACATAGTTCATGAGCATTGGCTTTATTGGTCATTAATGCTCTTTCTTATTAGTTTATTTGTATGCTTAATTACTGGATGGACTTCTGTGAACCCATCAAACCACCTAAGAATAGACTATTTCTGTGTTATTTGTTATTATAACATCCCCTTCTCCCACTGTGCCAAAATAACATGTATACTTAATTCTCAATTTATCATTCCCTTGTTGATTTTCCTTTCCTTTTATCATATATAAGTATGTATTTGCTTTTGAACTATATAAAAAATATGTTACACTGTGCTTTCTTCTTCTAGGAATTCTTCATCCCCTGAGCCCTGAGCATTGTACTACAAAGAATTAGCCAATTTCTATTTTTCCAATAGCTATAAAGTTCTTTTTCCAGAATGGTTAAGATGGTTAAGATCTATTGTGTTTTAAGTATATTGTCATTTACAGCAGAAAGATGCATGTGATTTCTAAACACATATGTGGATAGTAAAATTAGTATATTTTTAGACCAAAACTTTTTTTTTAAAAAAAAAAGATAGAGCTGAACTCCAAGCACATTGCCTATTGATTTATTTTTCTCATAAAGCATAACATTTCAAGTCTATGAGTCTGCAGCTAACTACCCAAATGCATCTGGGATTACTCTATGGCTTGCTAACAAGAGCCTTCCTATCCTTTCCTGTCTCAGTTGTTTATTCAATAGCATTTTTTTAAGTCTACCCACTGTGCAGCTAACATTGATTATAGTTCCAGGTACTCCCTTTGTTTGATCATTTTCTAGATTTACCTTTACTGAGCAATGACATAGGAGATGAACTCTGCTTACCAGGAACTCAATGCACAATGATTAACATGTCATTCTCATCAGTGAACAGAGCAAGATTTTACCATAATACAAATTAGGAAAAGCAAAACTTTATGTCATAAGAGAGGTAAATAGGGAGCCTACATCATGGGAACAAATTTTTACTCCTCACACTTCAGATAGAGCCCTAATATCCAGAGTATACAAAGAACACAAAAAATTAAACAATAAGATAACAAATAACCCAATCAACAAATGGGCCAAGGACCTGAACAGACACTTCTCAGAGGAGGACAATCAATCAACAAGTACATGAAAAAATGCTCACCATCTCTAGCTGTCAGAGAAATGCAAATCAAAACCACCCTAAGATACCATCTCACTCCAGTAAGATTGGCAGCCATTATGAAGTCAAACAACAACAAGTGCTGGCGAGGATGTGGGGTAAAGGGTACTCTTGTACATTGCTGGTGGGACTGCAAATTGGTGCGGCCAATTTGGAAAGCAGTATGGAGATTCCTGGGAAAGCTGGGAATGGAACCACCATTTGACCCAGCTATTGCCCTTCTCAGACTATTCCCTGAAGACCTTAAAAGAGCGTACTACAGGGATACTGCCACATCGATGTTCATAGCAGCACAATTCACAATAGCTAGACTGTGGAACCAACCCAGATGCCCTTCAATAGATGAATGGATAAAAAAAAAATGTGGCATTCATACACAATGGAGTATTACTCTGCACTAAAAAATGACAAAATCATGGAATTTGCAGGGAAATGGATGGCATTAGAGCAGATTATGCTAAGTGAAGCTAGCCAATCCCTAAAAAACAAATGCCAAATGTCTTCTTTGATATAATGAGAGCAACTAAGAACAGAGCAGGGAGGAAGAGCAGGAGGAAAAGATTAACATTAAACAGAGACATGAGGTGGGAGGGAAAGGGGGAGAAAAGGGAAATTGCATGGAAATGGAAGGAGACCCTCATTGCTACACAAAATTACATATAAGAGGTTGTGAGGGGAATGGGAAAAAAACAAGGAGAGAAATGAATTACAGTAGATGGGGTAGAGAGAGAAGATGGGAGGGGAGGGGAGGGGGGATAGTAGAGGATAGGAAAGGTAGCAGAATACAACAGTTGCTAATATGGCATTATGTAAATTAGTGGATGTGTAACCGATGTGATTCTGCAATCTGTATTTAGGTTAAAAATGGGAGTTCATAACCCACTTGAATCTAATGTATGAAATATGATATGTCAAGAGCTTTGTAATGTTTTGAACAACGAATTAAAAAAAAAAGAAAAAAAAAACTTTATGTCATAAGTAAGAATGTCCCCAATGGGGAAGAAGACAGCAGAAAGTAGTAGCAAAGGCACAGACTTTGGTAACTGACTCTACCATTCTTTTCATCTGACTGTTCTCTGAGTAAGTTACTTAAGTTCTCTGACCTGTTTGTTTATCTGTTTATTGAGACTAACAACAGCATCTTCTGATTAAATTATATTTATAAATGCTTATTATAGGAAACTGCTTGTCACATAATATAAGACAATGTAAGTATTTGACAAATAAATGATTTCCCTGATACTTCATGATATATTTGCTCTTTTCTAAATTTAGCTGCATTTTAATCTTGTCTAAAAAATTAGAAATAGTCTATTGGCATTTACTTTGGGATAATCTTTTCTGTTTAACACAATAATATCTTAATCAACTTGGCAAGTCTCGTATTAAATTATGTTCTTGATTCATTTTGCATGTACACAAATTATAGGCAAGGACATTGCAATTGTGCAATAATTATTCATTGATATTATTGATTTTATATCAATAAACATTATTTACTGGTATGGCTCAATTACCTTATACAAAGCACTATACACGTGTTTTAAGAAATTTAAAACTAAATTAGATATGGGACTTGACTTTGAGCTTCTTATAGTCTAACAGTGGAGGCAATACATGCATGTCATAAGAGAAGTAAAGGTAAATTGTTATGAAAACTCAGGAAAAGGAGAGATTTTTCCCAGATAGAGCTGCCAAGAATTTGCAAGGGGATTGCAATTCAGGTGGACCCTGAAGGATAAGAAGAACATGCAAAAGAAGAATGAGAGAAAAGTAAGTTACAGGATTATGTAGTTGGGCAGCAAGTTAGCCAAGTTTGGCTTAGGGAAACTGAGACCATATTATAATAGCCAACCATGGTTAAGCAGATATTCAGATATTATGCTTCTAGCACTGTGGTATTACAAACATTAGCATTACATTTAATCCCCACAGTGACTCTTTTAACTATTTTACAGATTAAGGTACTAAAGATCAAAGAAGGTAAGATTTCTGAGTTCCCACAGAAGCAAATAGGAAATCTGGATTTTTTTAGTCAGGTTCACTAAGAGACTAAAATCTCAACTGAAGCCAATACACATAAATGCTGGAATTAATTTTGAATTAATTCACAATCTTTCATTGCTCATTTCAATTTTTCTTTTGTGTTACAACGGAAGCCAAAAGAAGGAAATATTTGGGTCTAAAATAAGTGAATGTTTAAATCTTTAGTGTGCAAAGAGATGCACTTTGAATAAGGCAGCAGGTTCATATAAAAAGAGTGCATATCTGACATGCTTTTATTATCATTAACACCTTACAGACTGAGATGGAGTTGGCCATGTTGGTACAAACATGGCAGCACAGTACAGTTTCAACAAAGTCCTCCCATCTAGATGACTCTTCAACACTCTCACCAGGTGAGTTGAGGGGACCCAGTCCTTATACCAGAATGTCCAGCAGTCTTTGGTTGAAAGCCACTCCCAGAAAGAAGGATGACCTTAAGCAAGACTGGCTTCTTTGGTGTAGGTATTTTCAAGGTGGCTGAGAGCTAGAGGGCTCTCTTCCAGTAGCATTACCTGAAAAAAAGTACTTCACTTCTAAGGAAGTACCTTCACGAAGAAGGTTCCTCTCAACTTCCACCATCAGGAATAGATTAATAACCAAACCTCAAAGACATAATGCAAAATAAGTTCACTTCTCTCACACATGATGTCCAGCGGCAGAAGAAAGTCTTCAACATCCCCTGCATTCATTCAGCAGAAGAGGAAAAAAGAAGATCACCGGCCACTCAGAAGCCAAATCTAAAGTTTCAAACATCACTGTTGTCCACATTGCAAAGGGAAATTAGGAAATGTAGTTAGCCTGAATGCTCTGGAAGAAACAGAAACATGTTTTTGGAACAAACAGCCATTCTTTGCAAAAGAGCTTGCTTAATAATACCCCTTTTTCACTGCCATTTTTTTTTCTGTAGTAGGCAAAGGAATTCCTTGGCTGATTCACCATTGAGTGTATGAACTCCTCAGGAGTGAAGGGCATCTTTGAGATCACATAGTCTCGGGAGCTGAATTAGACCAATACCAGAACTTAGAAAATGTGCACATACATGAAAACGGGTCAGAATGATTGAGGGAAGCTGCATCTTTATTGGTGTTTATCTTAAGTGACTGTTTCCCTTACCCCAATAATCTCCCTTAAGAAAAAAAAAACTTACAAACATTTGATCTTCTTATAGTAATATTCTGTCACAAAGATCAGCTTTCTTTCTTCTTTTGGTTAGACCTCTGGGGGTTGGAGCCAAGTGTCTAGAGGAAAACACCAGTAATGTTTGCTGGTTGGAAACATGGCACTCCACACACCAGAGAGTTTTTCAATAAGTAAAATGTGAGTGGTGGGGTTTACAACACAACAATAAATAACACAATCTTACATGCATGAAATTCTAAGTTTTTAATAAACATTGATCCTAAACCTAGCAGTAAAAGGAATAAATTTCTTTCCACCCAAACTTGACTTAAAGCTCAAGTGGGCCGGCATACAATAATATACCATGCTGGCATGCTTATTTCCTTGAGCTATACTATACAGCCTCCTCTCTCCCTCACTCACATGACTATATTTCTAAAATAGCACGCTGACACTTTTTATCCTCTGTTTGTGTCACCCCAGCACATTCCTCTTGCAGCTACATTTTGAGATGTGTATTAACAAGCATGAGATTTCCAAGGATTGTTTCATACATGAGGACAAAAACTATACTGAAAGCAACTGAAAAACTTAAAACTTGTTATTGCTCATTCTGCCTGAATGAGTTTTAGGGTCAGACTCCTTAAGTCTATCTGTAATTACTGTCTAAACTGTGTGTATAGATAAGGCCTCTACTTCTACATCCTACAGTTTTCTCATCTGTAGACTAGGGGTGAAACTAACTAACCATCATCAAAAATTGTTGGGAATTATTAGCAATAGACACTTATGTGCCTAGTACCGTGTTCGGGGGTTTATTCATTTAATTCTTATATACTTAAAGCACATGAGATGGGAATGATTATCTCCCCACCACCCCTGTTAAAGAGGAGGACAGTTATTTATAGAAACATTAATTAATTCACCAGAAGTTATACTGGTAGCATGGGCAATACCAGAATCTGAATCCTGCTAGTCTCACTTCAGAAATTACACTTTCAAAGAGCAGACTATGTACCAAGAGTTGAAGCTAATCAACTCAGGGTTACATAAAAGCATCCTTGTTAGCCAAAGATCACTCTGCTTTACAGAATGAAAACCTAGGTGATATTCATAAACAATTTTCCCATACCTATGTTGTGGCTTAATTCTCTGAGGACATGTCAGCAGTGGAAAAACTAATTGTTCAAAACATCTGACTTTTCCAATGGTAGTAATGATAACAGTAATAATCCATGCAACTAAAATCTTACCAGCAGACTCAATATTTATGTGATAATCATTCATCAACAGATAATTTAAAGACTGCTTTCTTTAAAATTGAAATTTAGGGGCTGAGGTTGTAGCTCAGTGGCAAAGTGCTTGTCTAGCATGTGTGAGGCACTGGGTTCAATTCTCAGCACCATATATCAATAAATAAAAATAAAGGTCCATTGACAACTAATGAAATATTTTTTTAAATTGAAATTTAGTGGAAACTACATGAACATTAATGCTGTAAGGACAATGAATCAAGCCAATCATAGTCAATGACATAAACAGTATCTTCCAAGAACTTATATATGGAATAAGAAGATTATTTTTTTCTACAGTCTCATTTTTAAATTATTCTTTCTTTGTGAACTCTAAGAAATGAAAGATAAAATCTAACCATTCATACCAAATTTCTACTTTTGAAAACTGAACAAATTAGAAGTGTCTTCTATTTTTGTTATGAAATAAATCACTCAAACTAACATTTTCATTATTATATAGCTCACTTATCTAACACGGTCAAATCAGAATGCACGTTGCAATAAATTACCTATGAAATAGAGCTTAAAATGGTAACATGATGAATTATTTGAATTTAGAATTTAAAAAAAAAGAATTTCATTGGTAGAAAACCTCAGAGACTCTCAAGGACTCCTGGTTTGAAGGTAGCTTTAAGAAAAAATGTAAATGGAGTATTGCACAGTAACCATGTAGTTGGTAAAAGCATGGCTTTGTTGCTTGTTTGAACATCTTGTGTATTGCATGAAATTTATTGCTCTAATCCCCAGGCTGGGACCAGGGTCTCCTCATCACAAGAATGTTCAATGAAGGATGACTAGTCTTCTTGTATGACACTGGGTGACTCACCACAAACCTTAACTTTTGCTGTAGTTATTGACCACAAAAAAAAAAAAAAGTTTTCCCATAGCAAATTCATTTTTCAAATTAAAACTCACTTGTGTTCTATACTGTGTTATTGTTTGTAAGGTCCTATCTTCTCCTACCCTCTGGGTTAGAAATTCCTTGAGAAAAGAGATCAAGACTTCTTTTTCTTTGCATGCCTACAACACACAGTGGATGTTCAACATTCACTGAATGAATGAGTGAATGTGCAAATGGACAGAAGGATGATCTGTGCGTGTGTGTAGAGTGGTGGCCCATAGAACTCTACTCCAGGCAAGTGGTACCTATCTTTCTAGTACATGTGGAGTCAGAACCAGCCTGTGCCTCTTCCTGTAAGCCATTGCTAACTACCATTTACTAAATAGCCATAACGAGCGGGCAGAGTCTAGATACTTGTCACAATTTAGAATCCTCAGAAAAATCCTTCAAAAATAAGAACATCATCCTCATTTTGCTAATGGAAAATAGACACAGAAAGGTTATGTGGCTTGCACACACACAACTAGAAAATAGCAAACTCTGGTTTAAATTCAAAGTTTGTGGTCTTAAAAAGGCATTTTAAAGGACTATCTTTTTCTCAGAGTTTATTTTTAGTATTCTCATATTTTATAACACAGTAAACATAATGTATGAAGGTTAATGCAGTGTCAATGAAGTACTTGCAGACAATAGGAAGATAAGTGTTCTGTGATCCCAAACCACTCTTTTCTTGTCAGCAGTTGTTTTGATTTGTTTTCTTTAATATCTTTATTTCTGAGAACTCAGGGTGTCACTCACCACTCCTCCTGTCGAGAAATACATGCAAAATTTAAACCAGAAAAATAGGGGGGAATGTTGTAACTTATCAAAAACTATGGTGTATAAATAACACTCATAAACACTGGTGGATTTCAAAGCTCAGACCCAAGTTTGAAGTGGGACTTCCCGTTCCTTCCCTTGATGAGAAACAGCAAGGATCAACAAAGGATGATGGCTCAGCTCAATCTACCTGTCATGGCCAACATGAAACCCAGCAGCACGCAGACAGAATTGGAGACAAGATTCTGCCAAGCACACTTCAGTAGAGTCAACCAAAAAGGCCTGCCATAATAGGACTCACGAAGTAAAAGCCATTGGGTATAGTAATCCCTGCCTTATTGTCTTTAGAACCATGAAATTCTTAGATCAGCAGCAGTTAGATACATCACTCCTCCCACTGGAGAAGAGAAACTAAGGGGAGAGGAAAGGAGTTGTAGGCTCTGGTTCCAGTTCCCCTTCTATGAGGATAGGCATGAGAGTGAGAAATTACCTTCTCCATCTACCTCACCTGTGCCTACAATATCAATATATAACCTCTTTTACAATTCAGGTTTAGATGTCACCTGCTCAGGGAAGCTTTCCTGAGTACAAAGTCTATACATTCTAACTAAAATTATTTCATTCATTTTTAAAATCTGGCTATCTGCCCCCTCCCTTCCACTCCAACTCCTCTGCCCTATATAGAGTTCGTCTATTCCTCCCAGGCTCCCACTCCCTATCCCATTATCAATCAGCCTCCTTATATCAAAGAAAACATTCAGCATTTGTTTTTTTGGGATTAGCTAACTTCACTTAGCATTATCTTCTCTAACTTCATCCATTTACCTCACATGCCATGATTTTATTCTCTTTTATTGCTGAGGAATATTCCATTGTGTATATATACTACATTTTTTTTATCCATTCATCTATTGAAGGGCAGGCATCTGGGGTAATTAATGATGGTTGAATGTGATGATCATTATAATACAAAGTACATGTATGAAGACACAAATTGGTGTGAATATACTATGTATACAACCAGAGATATGAAAAATTGTGCTCTATATATGTAATAAGAATTGTAATGCATTCAACTGTTATATATAAATTTAAAAATAGCATGTCAATAAGAAAAAAAAATCTGGCTATCTGATTTTTGTGACTAAACTATAACCTCCAAAGGAATAGAGAGCCTTTCCCTAGAGGACTCAAATAGTATCTGGCACCAAGTGGAGACTTCATAATTAATTTTTAAGTGAAAAATGCAATCCCACTCATGTGCATATACATTGGATCCCATCACTGAGCTGGCCTACCATTTGCTTTATGGGTAACAGCCATTTCTTCGTGTATGCTTAATGACACCACAGAATTGGTCACTTGATGAGAATTTAGTAAATATTTGCTTTTGTTGATACACTTTTTCAAACTTTCCACCAACTCTTTTCTGAGGGACAGTTTTCTTTTTCCATTAACTACTGAATTCCTTTTTTGCTAAGGGAAACTTTACATAATTTTCATTCCAAATGACAAATTTGCAGTTAATTAATAAATTATAGGAAATAGATGGTTTTCCTTAGGCCACACAAGTCTTCTGGGAAGAGGAGCACTATAAAGGATATTTTTATTGATATGACCTAGGGATTTCTTTTTAATTAATAGACTTTATTTTTAGAGCAGTTTTAGGTTTACAGGAAAATTAGGCACAAAATACACTTTCATATATTCCCTTTCCATATCCCCTGCACAGTTTCCCCATTATTAACATCTTTTATTTGTACAGTACATTTGGTATAATTGATGAACCAATATTTATAATTATTAACAAGATCATGTAGTTTACATCATGGTGAGTTCTTTTTGTGGAGCATTTCTAGGGCTTTTACAAAAGCATAATGGCAGACATGCATTATAGTATCATACAAAATAGCTTTGCTACTCTAAACATCTGTGCTTTTCCTATTCATTCCTCCCTTGTAGATATAATGTGGGTTTTAACTAGCATTTGTTCATAAAAATATGGATAGTCAGGGACCATGAGACTACCTATCTTTTTTTCTTATTTTCTCTTTTCTCAGGGAAGTTCAAGATTTGCCTCATGCCACAAAGTATCGACATCATCTACTGCCCTGCACAGCTGAAGCTCTGAGCTCTCGTACACCAAAGCTTGTGGTAGTCTAAGCAACCTTTAGGATGTGAAGTTAGCATGCATTCCATGCCTCTGTCCTTTCCTTGTGTCATATTTTGCCACATATGATAAAGGAAATGCTCTTATCCCTCAATATCTTAAAGAATCATCATTAAAATCACTTTTTTTGGATATTATTCAGTATACCTTGTCCCCTAGTATTGAAAAAAAAAGTCCCTTGGGGAACTAAGTCCAGGGACTATGCTAAAGGCCTTGGTACACAGAACAGGAATTGGGTTGGGTGCTCTAACCCAGGGCTTAGCAAAAGATTTTCATAAAGAGCCAGGTAGTAAATACTTTGGAACTTGGTGTACTCCATATTCTCCTCCTCCTCCTCCTCCTCCTCCTCCTCCTCCTCCTCCTCCTCCTCCTCTTCCTCCTCCTCCTCCTCCTCTTCCTCCTCCTTCTTCTTTTTTAATTTTGCTTCTCTAAAGCCCTTTAAAAATGGAAAAAATATTCTTCATTTCAGAGCTATATAAAAACAGGCCACAAAACAAATTTGGTCTGTCATTGCCCAAACTCTGACTCACCTAGTTTTGATTCTATCTCTGCCATTCATTAAATGTAGCAAACACACTGGATTTAAGTTTCCTCATTTCTAAAAGGTGGATAATAAAGCCCATCTTAATAATATAGGATAGAAATAAACAGACATAACTATGTAAAGCCCTCAGAACCATGCTTGACAGTGGGTACTAAATGGTAGCCATTTTTGCAGCATTTCAGAAGGAAATCTCTTCACTGACCAGTAGGTGTTTATTACTAACCAAGCTTATTAAACAGCCTCTGCCATTAGCATTCATTCTATTCTTCACTTCCTGTACAAACAGAAATTCTTTGGAACTTCCCATCCATCTGCCAGATATGTCCAGATGTGTCCAGTTCTGTTATGAAATGTACTCAAACGTTAGCTAAGACCTCCTTCTACAAAAATGAAAGTAGAAAGTAATAGAGAAGATGGATGTCACCAATTAATACAGGTGCAGCAGATTATCCAATAATGAAGAGATCTGTTTAGTTTTGAATGCTCCAACAACACCTAAATGAGCCAATTAGCATAAATATTGGGGTGAGTTATAGATAAGTCTCATTACTTAATTTCCTGCTGGTTTTAGATACTACCTCCATCAGTTTCCAGGAAGAGAGGACACATTTTTTTTCTGGAACAAACAGCAGATTTTCAATTCAGCAAATATTTATTGGGCATCTATTCTGTGAAAAGCGTTGAGCCAGGCATTATAAAGAAAACAAAGATAAACAAGACACAGCTCTGTCTTTAAGGAGAAGAGAAAAAGAAGGTAGGTACGCAGACAGGCATCATATAAAAGTGCTATAGAAGAGGTACAAAAATGAGAACATTTTCCATTAAGAACTAGTATAAGAGAACACAGTCAGGAGCTGGTATTGCTTCAGAAATGCAATCAGAAATGGCTCCAAGTAGCTTTTTGGCTGCATCTTAAAGGATGGATAGGATTTCAACAGGATGAAATGGCCATTCCATGATGAAATTAAGTAATAAGAAGAATGGTTTGTGTTAGGAAATAGTTGGGGGTGTAGTTGACCAAAGCACAGGGACTGTGATCAAGAGTAGTTTGTGCTGAGGGTAGAATTAGAACAACCTGAAAATGTGTGAGGGACCATCCAGTAGTAACCTTTTGCACCGCACACGGGGAGACTGAACCACAGAGAGATTAAGCGCCTGTCCCATGTCACACAGCTAATGGCTGAGCTGAGATGCCCTCAGCTCCCTGATTCCCAGGCTGATTCACTTTCCATTACCTAAGAGAGTTGGGGACAGATAATGGATGAAATTGAATACTTTTCTAAGGTTCTTATTTTTCTAAGAAGTGATTTGACACTGAAAAACTTTGAACAGCAGAGATCCTAGTCAGGGATATGGAAATCTGATTTGAGCAGCACTATAAAAAGGGAACAGAATGAGGAAGAAGGCTGGAGGCAGGGAGGCAGAAGAATGCTGTTGCACTCATGCTGAACCAGAACCAGGCGGTGGCATTCAGTGTCTTATATGGGACATATAAAAGGGTCTCTATGAAGGGAGAACCAAAATGACTGGGAGGAGAAGTAGAGAAGAGAAATGAAAGAGGAAATGTCAAACCGGACCCAAAAGATTCCTTAAAACACCTACTGAATGCCTCCTTTTTAGGAAGTACTAAAGGACAATTGTATCTGCCTTTATTTTCCACATTATTGTATCCCTTCAGACGGAAGACTTAACCTTTTGCACACAGAAGAACCAGAATGTAGTCGAAAGCACATTGTGCTTGATCAAGATCTGCATCTGACTCCCTCGGGGCTCCTAGCCAGTCACTTCTCTGGTTTCTCGTCCTCCCATTCTGTAACAAGACTAAGGCCTGTTTCCTCTCTCATGGCAGGGGTTGTAAATCTCAGATGGGAGGAGCCAAGGGTCAGGGGCTGCCAGGTAGAAAGATGCTTCCACCCTGCACAAAATTAGTATACACATCTTTGGAGTTGAAGGCACACTGTTTTGAAGAAGTTATTCTTCTGTCTGAGCTCAAGGAGAAACCTGCTTGGTTGTTCTTTATCCTCCATGAACTCTGGAGTTAAACACATGGCCTGATGAGGTGGCAGAAGCGGCTCCAGAAAGATGTAATTTAGCAGTCTGCCTCCATGCAGCAAGGTCCAGAAATAGCACACCCCAGGCAGGAGACTGCCCTGATGCATGTCCTTCTTGACAGTACGCTCAGCAAGTCACTGAGGTGTCAGCTGCCACTGGCTGCATGGCAGGTAGTCAATCAGAGGACTGTCTTCAGCCCATGAATACCCCCTCATGGAGTGTAAGGCTTTCTGGGTACTGGAAAAGACCTTGCACGTTTTACTTTATTATCCACAGCTCCATGTCAGGACCTGTAAGCCATCTATGTTTTACACCATCCCTCACACCTCTTCTTCATTCATTGTGCCGCGTCACCCTCCAGAGCTCCAAACATACAATCTCCTGAGCAGATTTCCTCCTTCTGAGAGAATGCACATGCAGTACTACATATTATGATGAATGTATCATTTGGTATCAAATAATCAATTATGCAGAATGCTTCATTAACAATAACTACTAGAGTCAATGGCCAGGGTCATCACGATGTAGCTCATCTGTGCTTGAATCCACTGATCCCCTCCCACTCTCCTTGTCAAGAGATATCAAGGAACAGATTCATCAGGAATAATGGCCAGATGTTTGCTTGTTAATGATCCTTCCCTAATCAGAAACGTGATGACCATGGGACACTTAATCTTGTCAATTTTTGTGACAGAAAACATGCTCAATTTATCATCAGTTTTGCAGAAATTGGAGCTCTTGTTCATCCGAATAAAAATGGAAAACAAAGTAATGATTTGGAATTGAATCATATTTACCCTGTGAGCCTAAATAAACAGACTTTTGGCAAAAATGATTCTGCTTCTTGCACAATCCTACAAACATAGTACTGGGAACTTCAATGCACAGCTCCCAGATCCTACTCCAAGTTTGAGCAGAGCTCAGAGGCATGTGGGAGAGCTGTAACGTGATCAATGCCAGATTCTTCTATTTGGCCTTGAGGTAACTCTGCCTTACCTCACAATCCATGAGAAACTCCTCATGGACTGCTGCCACTCTAAGCCTTCATAACCATGCAGGTGTTTTTGCATGTGTGTGGTGTCCTCATAGGTTATTCTCAGCTAACACTAACTATAATGCACTGTTCGTCCATAGATATGAATGTCTACACCAGATACAACTGTACTGTATGCAGTGTCCTCTCTGCCCTGAGGAGGCAGGCAGGATCCAAGTGTCAGCTTTCTGCAAACTGCCACAGTTGATGAACTGGATGAAGATGTAAGAAATCATCACAGAACCAGTAGGAAATATAGAAAAGAACTTGGAATCTGAAGTTCAAAAACCAAGATTAAGATTATAACTCAGCCTTCTGCCCATTGTGTAATGAAGGGCAAATCATTTAACCTCTCTTGGCCTTAGGTTCTTCATGTATGAAAGAAGTTCCTGTAAAAACAGCATGTAAAGCATCCCACACAGTGCCTGTACACAGTTAGAACTCAAAAGAGTCAGTTCTCATTTCCTTTGTGAATGATTCAGTAAAATACAAAAACCTATAGAATCTGGGGTCTTTCTCTCTGTTACACACACACATTCTTATCCAAACATAATGCGCAGCAATACAAGGATAAATAAAGAAGAAACAAAAGTGTCAAGTCCAACACCAATATAAAAAGTATATGCCTAACCTAGTGAAAGGTCTTTCAAAAAATATTATCAGAACCTTTTTAATATTATCAGCTTAGGAAGCACAAAAGCACACTAAACGGTTGGACCCATGTCCTATTAGTATCACATATATAACAAGCCCATTATGTTTCAGGACTCTGAAAGTGTTAATTTTTTTAAAATTATTTTTAGATGTTGATGCACCTTTATTTTATTCATTTATTTATATGCCATGCTAAGAATTGAACCCAGTGCCTCACATATACTAAGCAAGTGCTCTACCACTAAGCTACTACCCCAGCCCCTATATTTTTAACAGTAAAAATTCAATTATTGACTTATAAACACTTTTAGTACAATCTTATCAAATTTTAAGGCAGAAGGCATTTCTTTAAACACTTAAATTATAAACTACAACTCAGAGTACCAAAGTTTCTTGTTAGAATCAAACAAATTAGGAGGCTGCTTGAATTAACGTTTTTGCACCAGACATAATAAAGACATCGCAGACAGACAAAAATAAAGACAATAACAAAGGACTGCAAGAGAAACCCTAATTGCATATTCCTCCACTACCCTGGGCAATGACAGTACATACAACAGCACAAAATGCTGCAGTCGCTACCGGTACAGCTTCACCAACAGAGCAGAAAAGACAGCAGCTATCTTCACGTCTGCCTGAGAATGAGAATGAGGCTACAGCAGTGCTGAGGGTCCCACAGCTCTCCACCTCCTGGAGCTGGAGAATCCCTTTCCTACTGCCTCTCAGCGAACACAGGGAGGTCTCAAGAAAGCCCTCTGTGCTCTTTAACCTCATGTTCAGTGGCTGGTTTTATCCATCTTACTGTTGCCTTTCTCAAAGCCAGCTATTATGAAAATGAGTGTTAATGAGGAAGGGAAACATGCTGTGAGAGAGTAAAGGGGGAAGAAAAGGACAGGGAGGAGGAAGACAGAAAAACTGCTAAACAACAGAAAATATTTATATGTATAAATTTTATCAATAAAAAGGAGAATTGGGTTGGAGATAGCTCAGTATCATAGCATTAGCCTAGCATGTGTGAGACACTGGGTTCAATCCCCAGCAACACAAAAAAAAACAATGAAATAAACACACAAAACTCACCAGAGTCACAGCAAGGATATGCAAAGGGAGAGTTTTTATAGGAAACCTATTTGTCTAGCAACATATTACAAAAGGTTATTGTGAAAAAAATTGAATATGTGTTTCTAAATTTAAATGTGCAGTACCAGTACCAGATAGCACGAATTTGTGTGTCTATAGTAGACAAGCAAATCCTGAACAGATACCTGCAAACCTCACTGATAACCCTGCTATTAACTGAACTAGCTCATCAGGAATTCACATCTATGCTCACACCAAGACCTGGAGCCCTGCATCTCTTCCTGCAGCCCTGCATCTCTTCCATCCCAGAGGCTGCAGTTCATCACCAACTCCTAATTCTGCTTTCCAAACACAGCTCTAGGGGCCTGGGGTTGTGGCTCAGTGGTAGAGCATTTGCCAAACACAGCTCTAATCCATTCACCCATCCTGGTCTTCTCTTCCACCAGCCTAGTCCTGGACTCCATTGCCTCTCACAAGGATTTCTCCAGTGGATGTCTAACTTCACTCCATTCTTCTTCCCACTCATTTCCCCAAAGTAGCCAGAATGACCTCCAGAAAATGCCAAGTCTGATTATGTCACTCACTATGTTCAAATCCCTTTATCTGCTTTCTGACATTTCTCAGGGAAAAAAAATGTCAAAATTGATAGAAAAACCCACAGGTTTCTGTGTAACTTGACTGCTGCTTCCCTCTCCAACTTCTTTCCTCTGACTCTTTCCTTACTTTCTCTGCTTCTTCTAACTGGCCTGTTCTCTTTACCTCAAATATCCCAGCTCCTTCTTACGATGCCCTTTGGTACACAGTATTCTGTCTACTTAAAGCACATGCTACCAGTCCTAGCCCCCTGGACCTAGTTAACTCCTCTGATCCTTCTAGTTCTGTCCCATTGTTCCCATCTGAGGGAGACATTTCCTGTTATATTTTTTTCATGACATAAAGGAAATTTTCTTCAAGGCACTAACAATTATAGTCATATGACTAATTTGTATGATTATCAACTTACTGCCTGTATCCACTCTTCCCAACATACCACAAGGGCAGAGACTGGGCTCTTGTGTTAGTTACTATAGGACCAAGACTACCACAACATCCCACACAATTATCAGTACCTTGTTGAATTAATCCATTGGTAAATTCAATTTACTTAATCAGACTGCCACAGCCATATTTCTTTCTGTTCTAATCAATAACTCAATGACTCATGAGTGTGTGTGTTTGTGTGTGTGTGTGTGTGGTTGGGGATGGAACCCAGGCTCTTGCACATGCTAGGCAAGTGCTCTACCACTGAGCTATATACCCTCACCCCAACTATCAGTTTCTGAACATTTATTACATGCCTAGCACTGTGTCAAACATTTCACATGCCTTATCTTTTTGGCAAATCTACAATGTAATAGAGTCATCATCCTCATTTTATAAATAAGGAAATTGGGCTGTTCAGATTAGTAAAACTGAAATCCAGAGCAATGTCTTTCAAGCTGCCCTGGCTCATATTCATAAACAATTTATTACACTGCTCTCTTTTTCTAACTTTATTGGCCTTTAGCTTACATTTTTTGTTTGTTTGTTTGTTTTTATTGTGATGCTGGGGATCAAACCCAGAGCCTTGTACACGCGAGGCAAATGCTCCACCACTGAGCTATGTCCTCAGCCCCTACACTGCTCTCTTATAGGAAGAGCTCTGTCAAGAGCTGAGTAGGGGGAAAGAACGGGAAGCAAACATTTAGTTATTCACCTCCACCATTTTGACTATGTATTATTTCCGTTGTTTTGAGTTCTTTGCTAAAACCAAGGAAAGAATCTGTCTCTGATCTGTCATTTCCACTGAAAACTACTCACTGCACCAAGTGGAAAAAAAAATTGTCTTCCCAGTTTTCATAGAATACTAAGCCACAGGCAAGGATGAATTTCAGCCAGTTACTTCCAGCTGTTTCAGTTTATTTACTTGTTGGTTGGTTGGTTTATTTTAAGTAGGAATGCATAATATTTCTCCCCCACCATCCTCAAGAATGGATTCTCTGTTTGGCATCATTGTCCTCTAGAAATTGTGGATGACAAAAACAGCAATGTGTACGTGCCAGGATTCATATCAAAGGAAATTGCGATGTTTTCAAGGGAAACTAAGGACATTCTAATTCAGCTTTAACCCAAATTGTAAATGTTGTTTAATTTTATTTTTTAAAGGGCAACTACAATCTTGTTATACAGTCATCTCAACCTTTAGGCTTATCCATTAGAAATCCTGGCAATAGCCAAATCCTCCGACTTAAAAATGCACCTACAGGCCTTTGCTTCTCCAAAACTGTTCCCTTGGTGACAAGCCTGATTCCTAGGTGAAAACTGATGTTACTCAGAAGTTGACTTTAATGGGAAGAAAAGCCTTAACTCCTTCTGAGACATTACTAACAGGGCAAAATCATGGGTCTTCTGAGGATGAAAGAACTTTCTTGAAAGCAAGGAAAAGCCCCCATTCTGTGCTGAAACTTCAGGAAAATGCCAGTGGATATGCTTCAGAGGAATATTTCCATATCTTTGTCTATTGGCTGGTTCTGCCTTGTGTTTGGACTTGGAGCAAGGAGGAAAGAAATGCCTGCATTGCACAGAAATGTCAGGAGCAACCACCATTTACTTAGCCTGTGCTCCTCACTGAAATGATGGTATTTCCCAGTCTCCAAGAGAACTTTAGTACTGCACATTCTGTTTTGCCAATTTGTGGGAAAAAGTCTTACTTTTTGCATTAATCTATTTTTGTAGGAGGCTTAACTGCAGTCAATAATACCCTTTGGTGTTTATTGTTTATTTATAAAAATGTTTATTCTCTGCATCCTTTTTTCCTGCCTACTAAATATCAGGTGTTTCAAGGGGGAAAAAATAAAGCAATTAAAATGACTTAAGCTAGCCAAAATCATTTTTACAATACAATTATTTTTTTTCCTCTGATTTCCTGCAGATGATAAAATAGCCTAGTCCACAGGGGCTGAATAGCAAAATTGATGTCCACCTAAAACTACTTAATGTTTTTTACAAGAATTATTAGGAGACAAACAAAATATCCTAATGCTAAATGTCCATTTGGGCCATTGTTCTGAGAATCCTGTAATACTTTATAGATTATTCTGGGGTAGGCATGCCTCTGATATATAGGTTAGCTTTCTACATTAAGCCTTTTATCATCACAGTTGAGGTTACAGTTTAACAACCTCTTTTGGATGCCTTAATATAACTTCATTTCAATCATCACTGCCATTGAAAACAGGAATTTGAACTTATGTGTACATATGAGAATGCTAAATTTGGGTTATTACAAAATTTACAAACTGAAAGCCCAGATTAATGTATCAATATTCCAACAATTTTTAGTCCTTTCTTCACAGTTGCATATCAACATTTCTGACTCTTCCAGCTACTTTTCAGAAGCCTACAATAAATAATCCCCTGCCAACTTGCTCATAATGTCTTCTCAATGAACATTGCAAGGGGACAAGAAAACACGGATATATCATGCCATTAGTGACAAGGGAAGAAGAATTGGAAATCTAAGAATAAAAAAGAAAACAAAAGCCTTAACTGGAGCCCACATTCTCGTTCTCATTTCTGTGGCCATTTTTCTCTGGGGATCAAACCAGGACATGGTGCATGTTAGACAAGCATTATAACACAGAGCTGCAACCCCATTCCCTCTTTGGCCAATTATGTGTAGCCCTCAGGACCCAGCTCTTCTCAGATCGTTCCCTGATGTCTGTAGTAATTTTTTTTTAACCTTATTACTCCCAGAGCAGCAATGCTAATGCAGCATTTTGGCTTTTCTATTATGAAGGCAGTGACTTAGTGACATTTTGATGATACCACATTATGGGAAAGAATACGTTTTATGTCAGTTTTCCCTTTATTGATGTTTCCCAAAGTCACAACAGTTATTAATAGACAGGAATGATAAAGGTGACCAGGGTGAACAGCTCAGGGGCAGAGATGTACGTGACCCTTTTGCTTACCTTATCCTTCCTCATTTGCTTACCATTACAATGAGCATTTAATAAATAGGTGGTTCAAAACTTTATGCATTAACATACAATTATGGAAGAAAAGGGAGATGATGTCAAACTAAAAACTGACTACAGTAGCTTCTGCCTCTTGAGAGAGTAGCATAAATACTCTCTGGAATTTAACAAAGCACATTGATGGGTCAAAATAAAGTGATGAGAAAAAATAAAAGCTAAAAGGGAAGAGAAATAAGAATTCATTTCTGTGCATAATTAAATACAAACTTGTGTGTTTCCAGAAGGATCTGGAAAGGGTAATGGGTTTCCAGAGAGAAAAATCAGCAAGGTGTAAAAGCAGATGCCTTAAACAAGCCAGGTCCTGAGAACAAGCCAAGAAATTTTAAAAATAAATAAAATCATAATTTCAAATGTTTTGCATATGAACCTCAATATAATCTAGTGCTCACAACCATCAGTGCCAACTACAAAGCCTTGGGTCCCTTGAGGACTTGGAACATGAAGGACTTAGTTATCCAGGTGTGAGAAGTCACTGGAACACAACTTCTAATACCTGTGATGTTGAGGTAATCCACAATTAAATAAATTCTGAAGAAAGAAGAAATCCTGAGCTGGGAGGGACTAAGAAAAATTGTAAACCATCAAAGTCAACCCATAGAAATAGAGAAAGACATTTCAAAAGCCAGGGCACTTGTATATTATCTGAGTTACAGATAATAAAAACATAATTAGTTTCTCCTCATTTGATTATGATCTCAGTCTTCCTAATATTGGTTAACCAACCATATGCAAACTATAAACATGAGGAGCAAGTCTATAGGACATAACATTTTGTTGGTTCATTTTAATTGTGTGGGGTATTTTTGTTTTGTGTTTTTGCTTTAGATGGCAGTTCAAGGTTGTTTGTTTCCATACATAGCTTGGATTACCTTAAAATAGCCCTATGATCTCAAATCTCACAATAAGTCTATATATTGGGTATTTTTACATCCATTTTAAAGATAAAAAGGTTTGGGTTGAAAAGATAAATATTACATTTGTCACATTGACAATAAGAGAGAGTCCAAGACTGAACCCATGCTGCTGGCTCCAAGGCTTGTGACTCTACTGTCTTTTGAATGAGCTCAAGGAGAAGAGTTTGTGTCATTGAAGAAGAAAATAAGTGACTTCCCCATGAATCCATCTCTGGTCCTGAGAGGTCTGCTGAGAAATAGAGGGATTTATGCAGATCTGTCCTATGAGGAAAACTATGAGCCCTACTGGCCAGACAAGAGAAAACTCTAGAGTTTTCTCTAACCTTCAGGATATCCAAAATAAGTTGGAGAATCCTCAATGCCTACAGGATAGGAAGATGTATGATAGTGCTGGTTAGATAATTTTGAGGGTCATTACTTGAAAGTGCAGGCCTGGGTTCAGCTACAACTGCAATATTCACTTCTCTGTGAAAAAAAAAAATGGGTGTTATGATAGTGTCTGCTTCCCAGAATTACCTGGTATCTAGCATAAGATAAAACGAGTGATGAAGAGGATAATACACATCACTTTCCAACTTTCTTTCAATCAAAATTCCTCCTGATATGCTAGATCAGGAATATTTACAAAAAAAAGAATGAAAAAGTTCTTTGCAGTAAGGTCTTTGTCTCACTATTTTCTTTGAGGCTTGAAGGCAAGAAAATCTACTGAAGATAATGTCCTTCACCTCATATGCATTATGATGGCAAAGGAGCAGGTCACTACTGGATAATTTTATCATATCTTATTTGTTCAAACAGTTTGAGCTACAGAGTATCCTAAACACTGTGGCACCTCAAGGACCAAGAATATAGGGAAAAATATTTCCTGAATGAGTAGCGCTGCTTTTGAGAGTTCACTGCAAACCTAGAAGAATCATAGCAAAATTCAAGATAATTAACGTAAAATAAATATATGCATATCCATATAGGTCATGAAGAGGGTGAGAAAAATGCCACCTACTCCCTTCTCACTGACAAAGAAACTTAAACACACACACACACACACACACACACACACACACACGTACACACAAGCAGACACTCTGCCAGTTTCTAGGTGTGTTTAACTAATTGGAACGACACTGAATTTTGAATAGATCTGTCTGTCTGCTCAGGGCCATATTTTGCCACCTAGGAATATAGCTGCTAATGTGAACTCAAGCAAGACTCTCAAACCATCTCAGTACCTTGCAGAAAAGACACAGAACATGGGGAAGATGTGGTCTGTCTCCTTGACAAAGATGGAGTCCAATTTAGCCATCACTTTTCCAAAGGGTTAAACAACAGTGACATGTTAAAGAAAGGGGAAAGTACTTAGGAAATAATCAATTTTCACTGCTGCATGGTACTTCTGAAAGGTCGCTACTATAATAAAATTAGGATGCCACTTTATTATTGCAGTGAAAGTAATTTTATTTACTTTTTCAGTCAACACATACGCACAGGGCGGTGAGAGCAATCAGCAGCTGCACTTGTTAGTTCACTGATTAAATACGTTGTCACCTAACTCCAAACTAATTAAAGGGAATTGAAGCTGTTTGTGCATTAGCCAACATGGTATTAACTCTGTTAACTGAGGGTTTGAGCTTGCTTACTCTTTTTTCTGCCATATATTCTTAATCGTTTTTCTTTTTCACTAGCAATTTCACCCGGAGTTCCTGCATCCTGTTAGAAGCATCTTTGAATCTTCAGAGTGTGTTATTTATATAATAGCTATTTGCATATTTTTGCCATTTGATTTTGGAAGAAACCCTACATAAAAGGCACCAGGCAACTGTGGAAGCCAGAAATATAAAATTAATTCATAGAAATTTTAACTATTTTTTCCCTACAGGATGCCTCTTCTCATAAGTGCACCTATGTATTTCAGTAGAAATAAACTGAGAAATAAGAAATATCACCAAGTAGATGATTTTTAGAACTAATCTGAATCATGAAAACTCTCTGACTCCACATCCCCGTCCCCTAAAATTGGCCATCTGACATATCCTGGCCAGCAGTATTGCCTCTCTCTATGCTGCTATTGAGAGAGCAGCATAATCCAGCTTCCCCAGTACTATAAAGCTGGTTAAATAGATTTGTCTATTTCCAAAAGCAAATACATGTCAGTAGGTTGTTTTCCTCCAAATACTAACTCTGTTGCTTTGTTTATTCTTTGCGCTAGTGGAAAAACTACTCCAGTCTTCAGGGAAGGAAAAAGAAACTCCCAGGGAGGAAGGAGCGAGGCAGGCAGAGCAAAAGCAAAAGTTGAACCACCTGGCTGTTCCAAGCCTACTTACCCAAAATAACGTTCCCAAATGATAAAATGCCAGTACTGGATCCATAAATGCTTTTAATGTTTTCAAAGCACATCCAACTATATCATCCTGTGAAATCCAAGAGTTGATTTTTATAAATGTAAAGGACATAAGTGATCCTAGGGTATGTCCAGAAGTTACCAGTCAAAAGAGCTGTCAGGTCGAATGAAAGGAAAAGTGCCCAAAAGAGACTCAGACCAACCTAATCAAGCTGTGTGCAGGAAATCAGAAGAGGGAAAAGCCTGACCATTTAAACGGTTGAGATTTCAACCATTTAAATAATGTAAATAGCAATTCTAAGCAGGGCTAAATGTACAGGGATGAACTAGAACCACTTTTAGTGAAGACTGACTAATTTAGTTCTCACAGAACCAGTCACCAAAAAAATTAAACAGTGGTTTTTCATCTTCCACTGGTTGCATTGGCTTTAACTCACTGTGACTTGTCAGATTTTGGAAATTCTAAACTGACAAAATAAACAATCTGGAATCACAATGTGGTTTAATCCTGGTGGATTGTCAAACACACACACACACAAAAAAAAAAATGGACTCCATACACAGGATGGAAAATAAAAACAGATAGTGGCCAACATACCCATTGCATTATTTTTTTTTCTATTTAGACATAATGTTTGCACATCTTCATGTAGTACATTGTGGTAAATCAATACATGAATACAATGTGTAATAAGCAAATCAGGTTAAAAAGCATTTCTAACTCTACAAACATTAATCACTTTTATATGGTGGGAAATTTGTATTCTTTTTTCCAAGTCATTTTTAAATATATCATAGATAATTTAAATCAATAACTACTGTGCTATAGAAAAAAAATAACAGAACTAATTCTTCCTTTCTCACTGTACTTTGGTGGCCCTTGTGGAACTTCTTTCCATCACCTTCCTCCCTGTTTTTTTCGCTCTCTAGTGACACAGCCACCACCACTAATTCCATTATGTTACTCATTTCCTCAAATGAGTGTGAACATATAGTATTTGTATTTCTGTGTTTGACTTATTTTTTTCCAACATAATGACTTCCAGTTCCATCCATATTGAGATAAATGATGGGATTTCATTATTTTGATAGCTAATACTCCATAATATATGTACCATTTTTTATGACTTGCAAGACTACAAATTAGAAAAAAAAATGCATGCTAAAGACAATTATGAAATAAACTATGGTCCCTGTACCAGTGGCCTTAGGAGAGTGGTTCTGAAACTTCAGGAAGTATCAAAATCACTTTAAAGACTTGTTAAAACACAAATCTCTGAATCCAAACCCCAGAGTTTCTAATTTAGTAAGATTTAGTAGGGATCCATAATTTGCATTTCTAAAAGTTCCAAGATGATAGTAGTACTGCTGGTCTGGGTCCACACTTTAAAAACCACTCACTGTAATTAGAAAATGATTTGGGGTCAGAGATAATTATTTGTAGGCATAGTTCTACATACTTTCTATGTGTTATACAATTCATTTAGTCAGCCTGTGTGGTAGAAATTACTAAGACCTTTTTTCAAAAAGATAACTATTTATGATTCAAGGTGTTCAGTTACTTGCCTAATGCTGCATTCCTAGAAAGGATCAGAGGCAGGATTCAAAGCCATGCCTGGCTGTAAAGCTCACTGTCATTCTGCAACACCATGTGACCATTCAACCCACTTCCCCATATTACACAGTGCTTAGTACATTGTGAGTTCTCAATCAACATAAACCAATTACAACAACATGTTGGATACGAGGAAGAAGAAGTTAAGACTTTTCTTTGTCATAAGATATCCAAAAGAAATGTCATCCTAAAATCCAATAGATGTAGTGTCACCTTAAAAGACTTTCTCAAAAAGATCTTCCTTAGTATTATTATTGTGCACCTTCCATCACGTACCTATTAGAAAGTAAATGTGCAAAAGATCCCTGAAAATCACCCAGTTGTAGCTGGAGAGAGAGAGAGAGAAAGAAGAATAGGGAGGGAAAGGAAAGAAGAAAAGGTAATGGAAGAGAATAACTGAAGGAAACAACCTTCCACAGTAAATAAGCAATAGGACATTAATAGAGTTCATTCAATTGGTGGCCACGTCCCAAAAAGAATGAACGAGATAGAAAAGGTGAGAAACAGTACAACACTGACTGGTTTTCACAAACCTTAGGGTTTAGACTTAGTTTCTCCGCTAAGTAGTTCTGTGGCTTTAGGCAAGTCATTGAACAAGACTTTTCTCTACGATTCATTACAGGACTGTGATTCTGTGAAGAACACCTTGAAAACATGGTTTATCAGCATTTCCATTCTTAGCAGCACGCAGTTGTTCACATTGCCATTATCAGTCTTCATTGAGACAGTAGTTTATTGAAAAGGAAAAACAAGAAGGAAAGGAAACTTCTCAGGGCTCACAAAATCCATTTCTATGCTTTGGATGTAGAATCCCTCAGCATTTTCCATGAGTTTCCAACCCCAGCCCCATTAAACCCTGGTGGCTGGCTATTGCAAGCTGCCAACTTAATCCATCAACTGCTTTAACTGAAAGCCCCAGAGAGCTGAGGCAGCCAAAGGAACTGGACTCTCCCAGCACAGCTGAGGAGACTGCCCCTCAATAGCTGTGGAGACATGGCCCAGATTGCTTTTTCACTAAAAGGATGTAATTGCTAATGTAGTTATTGACTTGATGGATCTGTCCCAGCTTAGCTTATTTCATTAGGGCTGTACCCTCAGCCATTTTAGGATAAAATTTCCTAGGTATCTCACTACAAAGAAAATGCCTGTCTTCCTTTCCTCATTTTTTTCCCAACATGTCATTATAATTGATTTATGTTTTTTTAAGTGTTCACAATGTACTAAGCGCTCTATAGTACATGGTTGTAATCCCTCAGCAGTTTGTATTCCAAATATGCCCTATCAGTGAATGCAGAAACTTCCTACATATTTGAGATCCCTAAGATGCCTGGGAAGAGCTTTGCTGCTTTCATGAGTCAGTTATTTTAGGCCACTTATAGTTCATCGATCCTCTTAAACAGTTGCTTCATCATTTCCTTGTTCATCAAAATATGGACAACATCGCCAAAGAAGCAATTATAACCAAAACTGATTTTTCTCTTGTGGGGTATGAGCTTTGAAGTCATTTCTCAGTTTCAAATTAGAAGACCTAACTAGTTCTAATTTAATTTAATCAGTTGTCCAAAAGATCCCTGTGATAACAGTCATCAAATGCAGCTTGTCAATCCAGGTCTGAAATATGTTCCCTAAAAAAAGGTTAACAAATTTGGTTTACTTACCCAAGTAACGTTCCCAAATGATAAAATGCCAGTACTGTATCCGTAAATGCTTTTAATGTTTCCAAAGCACTTCCATCTATATCATCCTGTGAAATCCAGGAGTTGATTTTTATAGATGTAAAGGACATAAGTGATCCTAGGGTATGTCTAGAAGTTGCAAGTCAAAAGAGCTGTCAGGTCTAAGGAAAGGAAAAGTGCCCAAAAGAGACTCAGACCAACCTAATCAAGCTGTGTGCAGGAAATCAGAAGAGGGAAAAGCCTGACCATTTAAATGGTTGAGAGGTGGCAGATTGCTTTGATCCCAGTCTGAGAAATGAAACTATTCAATGTAAGTCTAAAGACAGTATTTTCAGTATTTTTATTTATTTACTTACATTTTATTTTATTTATTTTGATATGAGGGATTTAACTCAGGGTTGCTTTTACCACTGAGTTCCATCCTTAGCCCTTTTTACTTTTTTTTGAGACAGGGTCTCACTAAGTTGCTTAGGACCTTGCTAACTTCCCGAGGCTGGCCTTGAATTTGCAATCCTCCTGCTTCAGCCCCCTGTGTTGCTGGGATTACAGGCATGCACCACCGCATCCCTGCTAAAGACAGTATTTATTAAAAAGGGAAAAGAAACAAATAAAACCCATGTGCAAGCTCGATAACTTTTGAGATATGCATTTTTATAACTGCACCACACCACCAAGGCCGCCCCACCCACCTCTGAAGCCTCGAGAGAATGAAGCGGTTAATTCCAGGCTTCTCACCCCAGCCCTCGCCTCACTATGGTTAAAGCCATGTCAGCCTTCCACTATAAACCAGTGGTATGATTTTCAGAGGTTTATGACTCAACCATAAAAATTCACTCTAGGCTGAAAATTGGCACAAGGCAATGAAACTGGAGAACACAATTTTTATAGAAGAAAATCATTTCAGCTTTTTTAAGATTATAGAAACTTCTTTCTAATTTTCATGCTCACATAATGAAAATAAATCTGCTTTATATATACAGATTTTCTCTGAGTTTATTGAATTTCAGTAATTTATAATGTTTAAAGTTCTGAAGTATTTATTTTTGTGCCTCTTCCTACCCGTGCATAGAAGTATTTGATGCAAGCAGATATTTGGACTTTGGTGAATTTAAGGTGGAAGAAAGCACAAAATGATCAGATCTAATTCCTTTTCTCCATGAATTTCTTTTCTTGCTCTACTCCCTTTTGCACAGTATCTAAAAGGTAAGACTAATTTCTTGGCTTTCTCAAGAATTCTTTTTTAAAATCTGTAGCACTTTCAGGGACATGATAATATCGATCCCAAAAGAAATTCTACCCTTTTATGAACTACCTATAGAAAAATCTGTGAAACAATGGTAACATAGTTGGTTCTCCAAAAGGCCACTTATCTAAAGAGTTGGTTTGGCCATTAGGAGTGGATAAAAACATCTCCCTTTAGGAGGGAAGAGGCCTTCCTGAAACAATGAAATAAGAGGGATTTTTTTCATATATAGTAGTTTTAAAACAATATTTATAGAAACTAATGGTAAAACCTTTTAAAGTTATTTATTATTGAGAGATTTTTGTAACATGAATTGTCACTTCAAGAAGACCTTAAAATGTATGATTTACTTATTGATTCAAAGATTCCTCCTATAAAATAGCAAAAAAAATTACTATTTTCAATTTAAAAAGGATGAATTCATTCTTTAAGTATATTCCTTTTCCTATAATTGTAAAAGCTGCAAACAAAGAAATCCAGTCCTAACTCTGTTCTCTGATGAACTCTAGATCTTTCCATATTAAGTATGCTATTTTAATTCCACTGATTTAAAATAATGTGGAAGGTAATGGTATATTATAAAAATCATTAAGAGAAAAATTAATATTTCAATTATTTTTAAAAAGGAGTGAATTAGAAGAAATGAGATAAAGGTATAATTTAATCACCATCTATTATGTGTCAGACAGTTTGGTAGACATTTTACATCTAAACATTGTACTGAAGAGCAGGAAAAAAAATCCAGGTTAATCCGATGCTCCCTCTAAGAAGTTCAAAGAGCCCAAATCATGGAAGGGGAATGAATAAAAGAAAGTACCAGATCAGAGTAAGATTCAACTTTGCCTTTGAAGAAGGATCTTTCTTGCACTCTTGTGAGTATACATAATATGGACACCAAGTTGACAGCAGAAGATGAGAGACTGTCCTCAAACAGCACATGGGATGGTAAGCCCCTATGCAGTTAGTTAAGCCACAGGTTTGCCGTGCTGTATACTCTCCCAGTGAGTGTGATTTCAGTGAAGGAAAAGCCTTAGGTCCTGACTCATTGTTAAGGCTGAGCATCTCCAAATGACAAAGCTTTGTCTTTATGAACATTTTTTAAAAGTTAAACTTTCCTCTCCCAGGAAAGAATGGAATATTCCAGGTGATTAGAAGAACAAGTAGAGAGAACTGAAGGAGATTTGGCTTATGTGCAGCAAGCAAGAAAAATGTTTCCAGTGACCCAGTTTCAAGGACGATAACCTTGTAGGGCACAGAGAAGGCAGAGCAGCCTGTAGGACAAGGAGGAGCTCCATGATCAGAGGTGAAACAATTCAGTTTGACGTGGCTCTGACTTTGAGGCCAAGACCACCCACAGAGCTGGCTTGGCAAGCTGCACTTAGAATCCTTGCTCAAAGGACACTGGACTGGAAACCAGAGTGTGCAAAAACTACTGATTGGCCGCTGGGATTTTCAGCCATATCAGCATACAGGAAGGAACACTGTCAACTTGGCCATCTCTAAATGCAAGCAGGAGGGCCAGAAAATGAATGTAGCTAGAGAAAAATCCTTCCCAGTGAAGAGTTCTTAAATGCAAAAATATTTTTCTTGAGGATGGACTTGGGCTTTTCTTTGTTTATTGCTGTTTTATTTGTTTTTTAATGTGCTTAAGATGGATTTGACAAATGAAAGTATGGACTCCAAACTTTTATTTTGGTATTCTCTTTCTAACATACAAGGTGTTTGATCAAGGCTGTATTTTGAACACTTTCTACTTTCATTTTAATCTGAAAGTTTGGGAAAATAGCAAAATTGGGATAGAGCACTAGCTACCTTACATTCTGGAATTTCTTATCCTGCTTGAATTTATATAACTTTTTTCAGGTAAATTATTTTGAGATAATTACACACAAATCAATACAATGTTTTATATCTTTTTGAGTATTTTGTCTATAAATCAGCGTAGATTTTGGAAATGTAATTTATATTTTAATGTTCATAGTATGATGAGGGCACCTGTAAATGAACTGTAAACAGATCTTTAGTTTTTTACAAATACTAGCAAGGAGAAATTATCATTTAATAATTTGAATCTGGAACTGCTCAATTCACCCTAACTGAAAAAGCTAACCAGATTCTTAAACCATCTACAAATCCAACATTCCTGTGTCTAAACCCTTTTCCCTCCACTTACACCCATAACATCTTAGAAGCCAAAAAGAGTAAGTGTGAAGTAATAAACATGTAACTCCCCTCCACCCTCTGGAATGTATGCATAGTCTATTGCCTAGAATGATCCGTGAACTTGCAAATCTCCCTTGCCCCATCATAGATCACAATGCCCATATGCTATTTATCTGAGTTCCTGGCATAGGATTTCTTATCTCTGGCCAAATTTTGCCTCATGAGTTCTCTTTCCAATTCCTATCAAGACTTTTTCTGAAAGCTGTCACCTTTGAAAACGTCAAGTCAAATAAATAATTGTGTAACTAAAGTGCACCATCAGTTCTATAATGCAATGCCATTCTGAAACCCCTCCCTAAAACTTCCAATTAGAAAATGACTTGCTGTTAAAGATTTTTGTCATTTGCAGGATTCATCAAAATTAATGTCATATAACTTTTTTTGTGCAATCATGTGTTTCATTTCTATCTTTTCTAATGTAAGATGCCTAAAAAAGAGAATTTGGTCTGCCCTATTTCCTACTTTGGCCTCTGCACCCGGCATGGTGCCTGACAGATAGTAGGCCCCCATGAAATGCTCATCACTGCTCTTAAATCAATAGCTATTGGTGAGTTCAAATATTAATTCTCAAATGGAGGACTTGTCTTTTAAATGAAGAAAAGGAAAACATATTTATTTGTCTTCCCCATGTATCAGTGCTATGATAGGCCAAAAGCATTTCCTCATTAGGAATGAACTTTCATTTATTTTACAGAGGGAGTCACTTACGTTACTTATGATCTTTCAACTCTTCTTGTTATTTGTTCTCCTGTCTCCTGAAATATTTTGCTTAGACAACATCCAGAGAAACATTAAAATTTAAGTGATATGCCACTTTTCAGTCTGAAATCCCCCAGGTTTTTTAGTGCACATAGAATAATGGCCAAGTTCCTTACAACGGCCATAAAGACATTCTGTGATCTGGCCTTTGCCTACTTTTCAGAACTCATTTCTCTCTACTTTTCCCTTAGATCACTATCCCCATGCTAATTATCCTTCTTGCCATTCTCAGCTCAAATTTTATGTCCTTAGGGAAACCCCTCTGACTCCCAGTTTAATTATCACCCTGAACTTGGTCTCTATCACTCTCACCATGCTATGCTGAGAGATTTTCTCATCTAGTCAAGTAAAATCTTTACGAGATAACTCTCACCACCCAGGCTGCTATGTTTTTAATGTTACCCAAATGTTCATGTGTTGGAAGCTTATTCCTCAAATTCATGTGTGAATGGACATTTGGAGGTTGGGCATTTGAGAGGTACTTAGGATTAGATAAAGTCATGAGAGTGGATCTCTCATAACAACATTAGTGACTTTATGAGGAGAGAGACCATAGCTGATACACTTGCTCTGTCTATCCCTGAGATTCTCATGTTATGGTACAGCAAGAAGGGTCTCACCAGATACCTCTTGAACCCTCCACCTCCAGAACTGTGAAATAAATAAAACTCTCTTTTTTATAGATTTCCCAGTCTCTGTTTTTTGTTTGTTTGTTTGTTTTTAATAGCAATAGAAATTAGACTAAGATACAAGCCTCAGCTTTTCACTTTCTCATGGAAGTTATTGCTGAAATTACAGAGAGGGGAATATTTTTCCATTGTAGATTCTTGAAAAACTATACCTTTTTGGTAAATGTATGATCAAAATGATCAATTAAATATTGATATAAACCCTTGTTCCTAACTGATATTATTTTACTCCTTTAATTATGTAATTTTCCCAAGCACTAATATGACTATAAGCTCCATAGAGTGGGGAACTTATGGGTCTGTCTTTTTTACAGAGATATCACCCAGATATAAGTGGTTCTTACTCATAGAACTTACAGCATAGGGATTGAATTTAATAATTTAAAGTGTGGTAAGTATTTCAAAAGAGCAAGCACAGAGGACCTGGGGGCATGTAGGGTGGAGAGGCACCTGAGAGAATTCAAGAAAAGACTTCCAACCAAGCAACAACTAAGCAAAGACTTGAAATGTAAGTAGAAGTTAACCAGGCCCGGGCTAGAAAGTGGAGTGAGATGGCTGAGGAAGAGTGTAAGAGCATCCCAGGTACCTGACAACACAGGCAGCCCTATAGGCCACAGTAGGTCAACATCCATTAGCTATCTGCCTCATTTCCCTCTTCCCTTCATAGAACTCAGCACCATCACAAAATATAACTCCTTCTCTGTTTGTGAAATGTCTCTCCAAACCTCAGGGCAAAAACTTTGTTGGTCTTATTCACCACTCTATCTAGAAGTAACAATCATTTAGGAAGTGATTAGTGAAAAACTTTTAAATGAAAGTGTGAAGGTCTTAGACCAGTAAAGGTAAAAGCAACCTAAGATGTAAGGAGGTGATACTGAATTTGAATTTAGGACCAGGTGGGTAAGCAGAGAGCAGAACTGGTGAGCATATGAAAGAACTTGCACTTTATCCAAAAGTAATAAAGAGGTATTAGGTTTAGCAGCTGTGCTATGTATATGATTTTAAAACATCACATTGGCTAAAGTCTAGAAAATAAGTTGAAGAGGAGTATCACTGAAAGAAGGGTGGCTGTTATTAGGAAGTTTTAGAGACTTGTATACAGTGAGCTCCTGATAATTGTAAACAAGATCAGCTATTATTAGCCATTTTCACATAATAAATGCTTCCAAATTCATGGGGTTTTGTTAAACAATGTAGAGAGCATTCAAAGCCAACAGACTCATACAGGTTAAATTTTATAATCTTCCTCCAAATACAAATCACATTGTTCAAATCCTTAATAGTAGTGATACATGAGTTCCTATTTATAGGCTGTTACCCTTAATTGTTAGTGCACATACTGACACTGATTTTTTTGCATATCTATTCTATATTTTTTCTATTATTATTTTGCCATTTTTGGCACATTATTCCTGGAACACAAATATGCTTGACTTTAGTAAGGAAGCATTGATAGGAGTTAATGCTAAATATCCTCCATTTCTGTCATAATTGATTTTTCCTAACTCATTAAGGAAAAAGCATTCAGCATATAATATTCTTCCCACAGATACACGCTGAAATCTACTGGTAAATAGTGGTCCTCTTTATCCCAATAATAAATAGTATAGGTCTACAAGCATATGTAACTTTGTCAACTGTCACTATTTGGCTCCTCTCTTTCATCAAATGACAGTATGAGATGAATTCTAAATATTAAAGATAGGTAGAAAGAGAGCTATGAGTAAGCATACGTTTCTCTTCAGATGCATATGCATGTACATACATATACACAGAGTAAGTTAAAATGGATTTTGAATTACAAAAACATACTTTTTTAAATGATAATAAATCTTCATCTTGAAAGGGACTCTAGCACTTGGTCCAGTGGTTTCATAAAACAAATGCAGTATATCTGAGGTCCAAAGTCATAGGATGAATTGCTGGAGTTGATGCAATACATGGCAGAATCATGACTAGACTTCTGGTCTCCTAACTCCCTGCCCAGTATACTGTGATGAGCAGGTTTACTACTGTACTCTATTTTAAATTGATTCTGATGTAATCATGAATGTATTTGCGGTATTCAACATTCCATATCTCCAATATAGCAGCTGAAGAGACTCAAATCACAGTTAAAATTATTATCTATATCTCTTTTATTTACCCACTATAGTATAATGCTAAAAAATAAATAACCCAAGACAGACAATTAAGATTCATACAGCAAGTCATTGTCTACAAAAGATTTGAAAATAAGGCTGACATCTGTTAGAAAGAAGGATTAATTAGGTATTACTTTAAATGATGAATCCTGGCTCCATCTCCCATGAGAACAGTTGGTAAATGTACTGTTCTAATTAGGGATTTGGATCAAAATATCATTTTATTCTAATCATGAAGCCTATTAAGATTTTTATTAATACTATCAGTTTTACTAACTGTGTACATCACACATGTTTATATGACAAATAAATACTTTCCCTCTGGTGAAAAAAAAAGGCCTTATAAATGGTATAACATTTATAGTTAGGGGTTATTAATTTAGGACTAAACTGCTGCATTATAATGCCTGTTCTATCATCATATGCCTTCTTCATGATTTGTTCTTACAAATATTCTCTTTAAAATATCCCAAAATCCTATAAAATAAGTCACAGCAAAACAACAACAACAACAAAAAACGACCCTTCCAGAAGAAAGGCAGATATGGCTCAAGTCGTGGACTTCTGTACTAAGGACCACTTCCTCCAAAGGTTTTTCTAAAGGGAAGCTCATACCAGGCCCCCAACTCTTATCTTCTATCTTCCTATCTCCACCTAAAGCAGCCACATGGCTTGCCTCGTCACTACAGTGCTGCTTTGGAAAGGCAGTGAGTCTTAATAGAAGGAACACAGAAATTAGAATAGAAAGCCTTGGGATTGAATCCTGCTTTTACCACTTACTCATTTTGTCATTGTAAGCTGGTTACTTAAGCTCCTAAACTCTTCCTGTCTTCATTTTGTCATGTATGATATCTACATAATCATGTTGACAGTACCTCCACCTCTCAAGGGTTATTGTCAGAATTAAATAAGATAATTTAAGGGTCACTTATTCAGTATTTATCAATTATCTCTCCAAGAATTTGTGAACAACTGCCTTCCATTTTCCAAATATGGACTATAATACCCACAGGTAGAGAAAAGAATGAAGAAAGTTAAAATTTAAATATGTGCATGTATATGAACAAATATTAAATTGCTTGCTGATTTTTGTAAAAGTATGTATTATTATATATGTATTAATTATGTATTATGTATGTATTAATTATGTATTATGTATGTATTAATTATTATGTATGTATTAATCATAGAATAAAATTATCTTAACCTTATAACAACCAGAGACAGTGAGCACTCTGTAAAATTTTGTTATACTGGGCAGGAAGAGGAAATACCAAAACATCCAATTAAATCATAAATATCTAGAAAGACTAGTTGCACAAGGAAGGCTTCCCTATTTGAAAAGCCTTCTCCCCACCTCCACAAGGTGTTGTCACCTTGTGTCATCCTTGTGCTATCACTAGACAGTGGTGGCTGAGTTCAAACTCTCATTCAGGTCTAAGATCAAAGGAGTATTTGCTGGATGGATTGTTACAGATGGAAAGGAGGGAGCTTTCTAGAGGAATATGTGGTGTGTGTGTGTGTGTGTGTGTGTGTGTGTGTGTGTGTAGGAGACTAGATAGTTCATCTAAAAGATTCTGTTCAAAGTATGACTTATGAAAGAATAAGTTGCCAGCAGGGAAATATTAGCCTCCAAAATATGAAAGAATACTTCTTTTACATGTATGCCCTAACCTAACATATTCATATTTAAAGTCATATTTTTAAATTTCTTGAAGCAAATTTGGAACATTTTTTTACCCAGCAAGGCAAGCAAGCACCCATAATATCAAATAACGAGGAAGTTTCTGGAAGTAGCAAACTCGACTTTGCTATTAGAAATGTTAAAGTAGATGCAGGAGCCCCAGGGCCATTGCCCACTTTTCCTCTCAGCCTAAGGTTGTTCTTGACGGCCACCATGCCTTAGTCTTAGCTCACATCTTCACATGAGGGCCAACTCAGAAAGAAATTTTTAAAAGAGGTTTACAAGACAAGAATTTTAGAATTCAACATGAAAGTAAGTTTTACAGAGACCCATACAATTATTTATCCTTACAAGTTAGATTACTTGATTGTTTTTGAAGAGAGGAATGCCAATGAGAAAAAATGGCTCTCCATTTTAGCTGCTAAAATGTTCCCATCAAGGCATCTGGGAAAGATGCAATAAAGAAACAAGTAAATATTAACCTTCAAATTGAGCATACATCACAGGGCACATCTCAGAAGTAGTAGATTGAGCCACACAAGTTGCTGTCAAAAATGTCAAGTCTGTGTCAGTCTATTACCAAAAGCCCTAGGCACAACTAATTATGACTCCCTTGCAAACTCCTATTGTTGGATGGACTTCTCTCCCTCTCTTGTACTGCTCTGAAAAACACTAAGCTGGGTAAACCCAGTTGGGTGGATTCCATACTCTTGAAGCTGAATATATATGGAGATTTATAAAACTAAGCAGATTTGTGTCACCATGTATTTATGGCCATTAAATGAGTCCCAACAAAGAGTCCTTCTTGCTTTCCAGAGTAATTTATTTCTTGGTTGTTCTTTCTCTCTCCGTCACTTCACCACTGTCCTCTCAATTAGGTATTAACAATTAGGTATGTTCTATTTCCAACCTTTGAGAGGAAGAGAAAAATATCTATAGTTCTCTGACTTTATTCAAAACTGTATTTATTTATTTATTTGGTACCAGGATTGAACCCAGTGGTGCTCAACCACTGAACAGCATCCTCAGCCCTTTTTTAATTTTTAAATTTTGAGACAGGGTCTCACTAAGTTGCTTGGGGCCTCACTAAATAGCTGAGGCTGGCTTAGAACAAGGAATTCTCCTGCCTCAGTGTTCCAACCGGCAGGGCAAAAAACTTTTGTTTTTAGAATTTTGTTCTTGGCCTAACTTTACTCCTGAACTTCTGTTTGCCTTTCACCATCACACATATGTCACATGCTAGCAAAATTCCATGTAATACATGCTTGGTAAAGTTAACACTGACCTCCATAATTGTTTTTAAACATTTGATCCAGTTGATTCTCCAAACACATCTTTGACACCATACTTTCTTCTATTTCTTTGACAACTGTTTTTTCAGTCATCTTCTCCAGTAATTCTTTTTTAAAAAAAATTCTCAATTTAAAGGTCCTTGGTTTCAGACAGAGTACTTGTTCCCTTCTCACAGTCTCCCTAGAAAGTCTCATTCATTCCCATGACCTTGAAGATGATCCACTAATGACTCCTAAAATTGGCATTGCCAGTCCTGATCCCCAGGAGCACAGACTCAAATCCATCCAACTACCTCACTCAGTCATTTACATGTGTCAAGTTCACTGCAAACAAACTTGCCCTGTATGGAATACTTATTCCTTCTACCACTAGGCTTTTCGATGGCTTTCCCTTTCAATTAAAAATGAAATCCAACCTTATTAACACATCCCCAAGCTCTGAAGAATCTGGACTTTGTCCAGATCTTCAGTCTCATCTCATATTTTATGCTGCAAGCTCATTTTAGTTCCTAGAAAACACCAAGCATTGACCTGCCCCCCACTTATGGTATTTCTTCTGTCTGGACATTTCCTTCACTTCTTCCCACTCATCAATTAAGAGTCTTCACTTGGCTAAAATCAGCTCATCTGTGGAGTTAAGTTCAAAGGTTGTACCGCCAACTCTCTTAACCAAATTATCTACCACCCCCTAGATGTCATTCTCTCCCACATAATTCAGTTCCGTGGGATTCTGGATTCTGCAGAGAAGTTATCACAATGAACAATTATGTAATCGTTTTTTTTTTTTTGTTTTTTTTTTGTGTGTGTGTGTGTATGTGTGTATGTCCAATTCTAGTGATAGATAGTGAACTCCATGAAGCAGGAACACTTTCTGTTTTATTCCCCATTATAATGTGCTGTTTGCATCATAGCCAGTTATTTAATATACATGAGTTTCTGAACCAAACAACAAAAAAAGTTCATTACAGGCAACTTAAACAGATTAAACTACTTACCCTTGGTAATGGTTCAATAACTATGCTGACTATGTGCATAGACAGAAGTTTGTTCCAACACATCATTTTTGAGAATTATAATGGTTAATCTGAATTATAATGGTTAATCTGCATTAGAAATATAAAACATTTAGTGCTTGTATCTCATATAATACCTGAATTTATAAAGGTTTGAAACATGGCATCATCACCTGGAAAGTTTTCCTGTTTACAATGTGTCTCTATTTTGCTGTTGAATTTGACCTTCCAAACATCACTTTTGTTAGCAGGTAATGAAACTAAGGCTTAGAAAGATAAGAGAGTAGCTAAAATTCACATTTCTAGAAATGTGGGTTTTTTTGATTCTCATCTCACATACTGTTACAGTGTACTACATTGTTCCCAAACCACTTGTTAGCCTTTGGAGAAATAGGGAAGAAATAGCTTTAACTTGCAATTTATTCCTTTGAAAGACAATCACACACAAAAAAATTTAATTCAGTGTCATTAGTAAGATCCAATTACTAAATTCACCCCTCACTTCCACAAAGTTTAATACTAAATAACTTTATCATCAAATTAAAACATTTGAAACATATTATGTAAAGACAAACTATACCAACTTGCCATCAGACTAGTTTAAAGTAGAATAATGTGGTAATGGTGAGGTCAGGGCGGCAAAAAGGACAGTCAGTGTAGATAATGAATGATTGGGTCAGGATGATGGGGGCTGATTCAAAAGGAAATAAAATGCTAATACCTCCAGAGCACTTGGCCTCCTCTACCTGTTGCCAAGGTTACCAGCCTCCAGAGAATTGTTCCTCTCAGCAAAGCGTTATTAATACCCCCTGGGTGGCCCTTGGTTACACCACCTTTTGATTACCTAGGATGAAAGGAGGAGGGGGCATGAGAAGAAAGGATAAAAGGGGCAAGATACCCTCCATTCCTTGGGTATCAGAATTGGACTCCATCTCTCTCTCTCTTTCCTTCTCTCTCTCTCTCTCTCTCTTCTAACCTTTAAATGAAACTTTTGTCTCTAGTCCTAGCATTTCTCAGGTGTTCAATCTTCAATATCCAGGGAACAGGACCCTGATCTTTATTTTCAACACCGGCATCATCTCTGGTCTCAGTGGAAACCATTTCTCAAAGAACTGCAGCTGTATTTTATTATTAATAAAAATAATGATAACATAATATTTACTGAGTACTTATATGGTCAAAGTACTAGTCTAAGCTTTTTAAATTACTAGTTCATTTTCAAACCACTCTTAAGATAGTTATTATTTTGGTCATTTTGTTGATAAGGATAGATACCAAAATGTATGGACCATAAAAATGAACCTGAAGCTTAATCTGCTAGTAGGTTGTAGATCTTAGATTTTTAATTCATTTGTTTATTTATAACTTTTTCTTAACATGCTAGCAATATTGATCTTCTCATTCTTTTAGATTAGTTCACCTTGGTTTCTTTATCTTCAGGGCAATGATTAATGTATTTTTTCTGAGCATCTAATGTTTTCTTAAGAATCCTTTAAAATCTACATTAAGAATGGATGTGAGCCAGGCATGGTGATGCATGCCTGTAAACCCAACTACTGTGGAGGCTGAGGCAGGAGGATTGCAGGTTTGGATCACACTGTGCAATAAGACCCTATCTCAAAATAAAAAGTGGAAAAGGACTGGGTAGGGTTAAGTGCTCCTAGGTTCAATTCCCAGTACTGAAGAGAAGAGAAGGAAGAGAAAAGAAGAGAAGAGAAGATTATGAATTATGAGTCTGAAGTCACACAGAAAAACAGAATCCCCTTTTTATACTTACTAGCTAATTATCTTGGGCACCTTATGTCAATAAGCCTCTGTTTCTTTGTTTATAAGGATAAAAATAATCCTGAACTACTTTATGGGATTCTTATGAGAAACAAGTAATACATATTATGCACCAAATATATTCCTCAACCCATAGGAAATAGTCAATGGATGATAGTTCTTACCACATTTTAAGTTTTTTTTGAAAGATTACTTTAACACATACTAGCAATGTTACTCTGGTAAGGTTATTAGACTCTGGCTTCATTTTCTTCAATCTAAAATGGGAATTATAATATTACCACATACATAATCATATTCTGTCCAACCGAAGTTTGTTCCAACACATCATTTTTGAGAATTATAATGGTTAATCTGAATTGTCAACTCGATTGATTGGATTAACAGATCCTGAAAATTAAGAGTCTTCTGGTTGTGTCAATGAGGGTATGTCTAGGAATGATGGGCATGTGAAATAGTGAACTGGTGTGGAGACCCTTCCTAAACATGGACAGCACTATCCAATAGGAATAAAAATTGGAAGAACAGGGAAGCAGCAGCATATGCAAGCTCCTTTGTCCTTGAATGGGTTCTTGATTGCTATTATGATCACCTGAGGTCATCAGACTCATCTCCTTCACTTTTCCAAAGCAGATTCTGCAGTGATTCTCTAGGGAGTTTCCAGAAGCCTTCAGTCTCTGTCTGGGGTAGCAGATACCTGTTGTTCTGAGGCTTCAGCTTCTTGGACTATGTAGTAATGGGTTCCTCCAGCTCTCCTGCCTGCAGATAGCCATCATGAACTATCCAGCTCTGGTCGGTTATGTAAGCCAATCTAATAAATTCCCTTTTTATAATCATATTTCCTATTGATTCTGTTCCTCTAGAGAACCTTGACTAATACAGAAATGAAAAAAGACTTTAACTCAAATATAAATTTTTAAATATTTATTAACTAAAATTGGTTTCACTTTTATTGGTAGGCCTAGGAAATTGCTCCACATAAAACTATTACAAAAATGAAATTATTTTTGAAAAATAAAAAAATATGTTACATGTATATAGGTACTTTAAAGCAAAATGAAACATTTAAAATGGTTAACTGAGCATTAAAAATAACATAAACAATAATTATCCTTGTTATATTTTTGCATAATGTAACTATCATTTCACTACTATTATTTCTAAAGCACATGTTTTCAGCATGCATTTTGATTTAATTTTTCATAAAACTGCATACAATTATCCTCAAAATTACATTTGTGGTCAATAAATTAGACATTCTTGATAATTTCAATGAACTCTTCTAATTGGGGCAATATTTCAGAAAATATACAAAAAATATACTATCTGTAAATTCAAAGGAATATATACAGTATGTTCAGAACAAATTCTACTCAATTCAGAATAGTCTAAATGTTAGTTTTTCACATTTAAATGTAGAGATATTTCAGCCCAACTATTTTCATGGTACTATGTTTTGCCTCATTCAAAGGAATGATACTCAGCAAATATTTTATAAGTAAAACATCAATAAATTGAAATATTCAAATTCTTTTGAATATTTCTATGAAATCATTAATGCTTTCAATTGACTTTATGATAAAGAATATAAACATGCACAAGTAAAATCAGAAGCTACATCAAAAAATTCTTCCCACCAGATAAGATACTCTGAAATATAATTACAAATTTTTAAAGTTAAATCATGCACAACATTTACATTCTGATCACTTAAGTTGTTCATTTCCCTCTTTTATTGGTCAATTTTAGTATCTGTTTGATTGCTTTTTCACTAATTGAAATTCCCCCCAAACCTTCAAAATTTGAAATTGTACCCTTATACTGTGATTAGATACTTCCAGTTGAGTTTGACAACTTGAAACTATAAAATATTAAGGAATTTTATTACAAAATAAAGATAAATTGAACTTTAGAATATTAAAATGACTTACAAAATTATTCTCCATGAACTCAAACTTTTCTAAAATTGAATAATGGGCAGTAGCCTTAAATAAAGAAAACATATATTACCATAATGGTATCCTTATTGTGGGTGTTCAATAGAAATTCTTTCATAAAAATTTTATAGTTCAATAATCCTGTGTATTTATATTTATAAATTTTGTATAATTACAAAGTAGTAGAATATTATAGTTTGGATTGTAAGTTATCCATATACTATAACAAACTTCTTGTGCATGTCTGCTCTGTGGTTTTCCTAATTTATCAATAAATTATGTTGTTTTTTTATACATTGTGCTACACAAAATTTGTAGTCATATTATCATCATGAACAAAATTTGTACCTTCAAATTTTTTTTTTTTTTTGTACCGGGGATTGAACATAGGGTGCTTAACCACCGAGCCACATCCCCAGCCATTTTTAAAAAATATATTTTGTTTAGAGACAAGGTCTCACTGAGTTGCTTAGCACCTTGTTTTTGCTGAATCTCTTTAAACTCTCGATCCTTCTGCCTCAGCTGGGATTACAGGCGTATAACCAAACTGCCTGACTACTTCAATGTGCTTTTTATAAATGGACTAGCAAGAGTATTCTAAATAACATATTTCACTTGAAACAGAATGAACTTCCAAGTTTTAACTTAAATTTCATTAATCAAATTAAAAATAAGTAAAATGATATCTGGATTGTAGCTAAATTGTCTATTCAACATTTGATGACACATGCTTCTATGAACTTCTGCTATGGAAATGACAAATATGTATGTTTAATTATGTATGAAGTTCTTGTACTATAGGAGTGACATATTAATAGTTACCACTTCATTCCTTCTATCTACACAGAAATCTCACCATCATGGCAAGATTAATTTACAATAATCTTTTGATCTAAATGAAAAGTCATGTCTCACAAAATGACTCATACAGGCATCTTCTGTAGCTATATGTGTTGCATCATCATCTTTTAACCCAGTCTTTGTAGACTGTTAATTTGGATATTTATTTTTGTTGTCTCTAAAAAAATAAATGTATAATATTTTATATATTAAATATATGTAATATATATAAAAGAATTTACCATTCAGCTATTTTTGGTGTACAATCAGTGGTATAAAGTATAACCACAGTGTTGTGCAACCATAACCACTAGCCTTTTCCAAAAGATTTTTCACCATCTCAAACAGAATCTCTTTAGCAATTAAATAATAATTTCCCACTATCCTAATTTTTAAAAATAAAGTTAAAATTATTATTATTATCATTATTATTTGGTATAGGCAGGGGCTTTCTACCACTGAGCCACATCCCCAATCTAATTTTGCATTTTATTTGAAGACAGCTTTTGGTAACTTTTGTTCTACGTTTTTTTTATGAATTTCCCTATTCTAAGTATCACATATAAATGGAATCATATAATATTTGCCTTTATACGTAGTTTATTTCATTTAATATCATATACTTAAGGTTAATCCATGTTGTAACTCATATATTTAGAGCAAACATATTGTATGTATCGGAATTCATAACAATTTTATACAGAAAAATATTCAGTAATAATTTCTGAAGTAGCTAATCATATTGAAATTATTTCATAACTTGAAGTCACAAGTTACTATTTTTCATATATTTGCATGTCTTAAAATAATAGTCTACAACATAATAGTACATAGAAAATTATGTTCTACATAGGATTTTATTAAAATTGTTAGTTTTTTCTACTTTTAAAAGGTTCTAATAATAAATGTATGCTTTTTATTTATTATTACAGTGTAATATAATATTATATATTTCAATAACATTCCAATGACCTTTACCATGTAGACATTAAATAATGGCAAATCCTAAATTAAGGTAATAATAATTAAAAAAATAAAAATTTAAAAAAATTAAGACAATAACATAAACATTTAACATTTAAAGTTATTATTATTATTATTATTATTTTGGTACCAGGGGTTTTTCTACCACTAAGCCACATCCCCAACCTTATTTTGTATTTTATTTAGAGACAGGGTCTCATTGAGTGCATAGAACCTCACTTTTTCTGAGGCTGGCTTTGAACTCACAATCCTCCTGCCTCAGCCTCCCAAGCCGCTGGGATTACAGGTGAGCACTACCACGTCCAGCAAAAGTTTTTATTCTTAAAATTCTAACATATATGATGTATTAATTCCCTTAGTAGTCTTGAATTTTATTTCATAACTAATATAATGACATAAAACACTTTCTTTCGTTTGAGATTTATCCTTATCACATTTTAAGATTGGTTCCAAAAGTATCTTATATATGTTATTTCATATAAGACCATTTCCTTTTTTAAGGATAAAAATATCTTGAGTCCATGCTCTGAGATTCATCATTGAGGTCATTTTGCTTTTGGTAATTTATATTTTAAATCAATTAAGTACAGATTTCATTTAAAGTATTCCACAACATTTGCACCTTTTTTCTCTCTGTGATTCCTCTGTTAAAGTATTTTTAAAAACTATAGCCTTTAGCAAATATTCAAACATATGATAGTATTATGGAAAATGATAGTACTATGAAGTAATGTTCAAAAAACTAACATTTGCCTACTCTAGAAAGGTAACAGCACTAAATAGTATCACATCTCAAAATTGCCAATTTTGCTTTCCAAACTTGTTTCTTGGTGCACCACTTACATTTCTTGGAACACCATAATATGTGTTATATATTTTATATATTTTAATATTATAAACACTCCTTTAAAAAAAACAAGAATGATTCACCATGAGCAGAAGATAGGACCAAGAACACTTATAAAATGACAACTTCAAGCCAAGACTGACTGACAAGACCATGACCACTTATTTATCGTATTCCAGACCCACTTCCATCAGGCTAACTGACTGCCTTTTATGTATCCAGAATCAGAAATCCATAGCATCTCCAGTTCTCATATTCTATGATTGCACAATGACCCATCAACACAATTAGACACAGAAGTAAAAATCAGCTAATTTTCCAACCTGCCTGAAACAAAAGATGAGATTGTACATTAGATTATGTATTCATTTTACTTTCAGGTGGTTAAACTAAAAAAAAAAAAAAAATTGCCTAAGGAGACGAGACTACACTAATCTATCTTTAAGGTTTGAAAGATTGAATCATGCCATCACTTAAATGCTTCCACATCACCTCAGGAAAGAAAATCAGATGATCTCAATGCCACTTTGATACTTGCAAAATGCTGGGGTTTTAAAACTAGGATTAACTCATGAAACCTTGGCCACTGGCTGTTAGCATCATGATACTCAGAGGCTGGTATGGGTCCTCTGCCGTTTCAGGTTCAGTCACTGAGAAAGAGAAAAAGGTCAGATTAAGGTGTCATCCAAAAGCACAAATAATAATAACACAGACATTAATTGGCTTAGGTGTATTTTAAAATTCATACAATTTTTATCTATGTAAAATGTGGTCATTTTTTTTTAATTACTGTATTCAGAAAGTAAGTTATTAAGGTTGTGACCAATTGTAAAGGTCACAAATTTACAAAATGTAAAGAAACTACAGCAAAATTCAAAATGGGCATATTAGTACATGAGCAGAGCATATTTTCAAGTTCTTGATATGCTTGGCCTCTATCCCACACCACTAATTACTTCTCAGCTCAAATGAGCAAATCGTTAGTGATTTACTTTGCAAGAGGTGAAAAGATATGTTTCTTTTTATTTTTTCCTTGGGGAAAATTGTCTGCATTATACTGCAATGCTGAGCAAGTTTATTTTTAGCAGCATGTCTCCTCAGACATTTTATGGCAGCATGGGGAATATTAAATGTATGATTAATAAATAATTACAACTGTGTGTCCAATCTTCAACTCATATTCAAAAGGAGTTTTGATTATGTAGGGCATTTGAGAGAAGTTCTGAAAAGAATATATTTATACATTTTAATTTAGATTTATTCCAGAGTTAAAGTACAAATATTTACATATTCTATGCATACTTTACATATAAAATTATTTTAACTGTTATCAGTATACAGCCACCTCCAGGGAGAAATGGCAGTGAAGAACTTAGCAGCAGGAAAACATAGTAAACAACAATTTAGAACAGAAGGTAAAGAGTACCATAAACAAAGAGAATCTGAAATTAGAGAATTTTTAATTAGGCAGAATTTGATCACTCAGCTGGAATTTGTGTGTGTTACCAGAGTCGGAACATTTTGTTGTTATGGAAAGTGCTTTCAGATATTTCATTAACAAACCGAGCAGAAAATCCCATTTTAGTCTTATCCACAGCCTCTCTACCTATCTAAGAGAATAATGCAGTATGAGCTTAGCTTATTCATCATTGTGGAGGTACTGGCATGATGACATCATTTGCAGTGTGGAAAAGTCATAGTGAGACTAGTCCTAAATTTTCTGGGGGAAGCCCCAAATTTTCATTTGATCAAACCCACATGTCAGATTCCAAAGTTAAGATCACAGCAACTATGAAATAAATATCAAAAAAAAAAAAAACCTAAGGATGGATAAGACACTTTAAATTTCTACTCTACCCTCAGTGTATGAAAAATAAATAAATAAATCTCTTAAGTAACAGGATTAGCCCCCATTTACTACCCCATCTTTATGTAAAAGCATGTATGCTAAAATGCTAGACAGTCCTCATTCCATGACTTAACTAAGATTAAGCAGAATGGCATGACAATTAAAATTACAGACTGGGTATCAGTTGGCTTGGATTTGAATCCCAACTCTGCTAATCCCACATTTGTGACCCAAGGCAAACTTCTGTGCCTCAGCTTTTTCGTTTGTAAAGCAGGTTGGACAATAAAGGTCATTTTCACAGAATTGTTATATGAGGATTTAACGCGTGCATGTAAATGACATAGAACAGTAAATGTAATATATGCATTTATTATATAAAAACATATTAGAAAAGATAGCAGAAGATTCCTGGTCTGCTATTAATTTAGTTTTTCAGCTGCCATTTCCTCTTTGTATAGTTTATAACACCTTGAGAAATGGGTTTTATTCTGTGTAACTAGGAGAAAACAGAAACTGAGACTCAGAAACTTGCCTACAATCTCATCTGGTAAGTGACACCAATATTTAAATTATTCTGTGTCTAATTTCCAATCCGTGTATTCCAAACCTCTGCTTCCCCAGGATCCCAAGAGATTTTGCAAGATGTTTTTATTATTCTATTATAACATCTCTTAGTGCCACCTTCATTTTCTGCAATGTGTGTGTGTGTGTGTGTGTGTGTGTGTAGCAAACATGATTTGAGGAACAAAATGGTTGAAAAGCAAACCTTCTTGTTTGCTTTCTCTCTATAAAGATTAGCCTTTAGAAAACTGGAATCTAGACCAGACAGCTTCTGTGCATATTATTGCCTATGCCATGATCCGGGTGAGTTGGGCTTAGTCTCTTTCTGTCTCAGTTACCTTTTCTGTAAGCAGCATAATAGTACTTAATGCAGAAAATTATTTATGTATTAAATCAGTTAATAAAAAAATAAAGCATTAGAATAGTGCCTGGCACATAGGAAGCATATAGAGATGCTTATCATTAATACATCATCATAACTTCTACTCATCTTGCTCCTCCTGCTACCCTTACATGGGAGGTTTGGGGTAGACCAGAGGACAGGTATAGAATAGAAGCAGGTAGATGTAATCATGTCCTACAGAAACGGTAAATGTATCTCCAGCTCTCATTCAAAGAGAAAGACAGTCCACCTGTCAAAAGGAATTGAATTCTCCCTCCTCACAAACTATTGCTGTAGTGTATAGAAAGACACTGATCCCTCCAAAAAGAAAAACTGAAGTTGTTGATCTTAGAGATGCAATCATCTGGGTATTATAAAGGTCCAACAATAAGCAAGAATGTTTATAAGGAGCAAAGCCATTCACAGAAACCAGTTGTGAAAGAATCAGTGCCTAATAACTAATTTTTGAGTAAGTACATTTAATAAAAAAGAAAGAAAAGAAAAGAAAATGGAAATTTAATGGAATATGTCTGGCTAAACTGGATGAATGAGAACAATGCTATCTGAGGAAGGAAGTGCAGATTAAAATCCAGTCATATCCTTCGCTATGCCTTTTCAAAGTTCAGTAGCCAATGAGTGAAGAGGAAAAGATAAATTGATCTCAAAACTCTTGTATAGCCTTGGAAGTTTGGTATAAGTGTACAAACAGTACATAGCTTTCAGTACACAACGTAGCCTTAACAGTTTTCCAATATGCATTGAATCCTAAATGAAATGAGTCCCTTCAGGACATAAAAAGGAGAATTTCTGGAATTGGCTGGATCCCATTCAGCTCTTAGATTTGAGACCCTAGTGTTCAGAATGTGCAAACTAAGTAGCCCTTTCAGTATTCTCTCTTAAGAAGGCTTATTTCTGGGTGGGCTCTTCTTAGATTGGTCCTGGTAGGGCTTTATTTCCCATTTGCTTTTGCCTTTGTTTTCAGCAGAGGGAAGAACTTGAATAGATTTGTTAGGAGATTCATTGAATGGGTCGCTAAGAGGATTGTAGATTTTAATAGACTCTTCTCTTTCCTTCCCACGCAGCTTGCAGTTTCCTAAACCCCTAAGTTTGAAGGATTTGAAACAGAACTTTAAATATTATAGAGCTGAATCATCAAAGGGTTTTAAACTTGCCACTGGATGAAGGACAGAAAGAAAGGACCATCTGATCTAATGTCATGAATTCTTAGCAGTTAGGATGGTTCCCCTGGAGCAGAACAGAGAAAAACAGGAAAGGAAATGCTTAATTGAACCAAAAATAGGCTGCTATGACATACATGGAAATCAAAGCTTTAAAACGGCAAATTAAAATAAAGAGTAAAGAAAGCAAAGGTGATTTTAACTTTCTTTCCTGGAGGCAGCTATCTAGGGCAATGGCACCCAGATGCTAGGAAAAGTGCTGGTCCAATAACATTTTCAACATTCCCCTGCAAGGTAAGGACAAAGCAGTGAATTTTTCATTAAGTGTAATTTATTCAATTTAAAGGCATATACTTTATTCTGGGAGTGTGTTCCACCAACATTTTTTTTTTTTTTGCATTAAAATATCCCCTTTTGGAAGACATGGTGATAATGTATGATAGTTTTTTATTGTTATTTTTTTTCATTGCCCCTATTGATCAAATTACAGGTCAGCAACACTACATTGTTCCCCACTCAAGAAAGAAAAAATGTTGTCTGACAAAAAACAAAAGTCTGAGGCCCAACAAACTGTCAGTTCTCTTCAAGAGGGTGCAAGAAAATTACCTTGGAAGCAGTTTCAAAATACATGTTGTTCCTACTCTCTATTGTGAGCTCTTGGGGAAGAAATATGGCAGAAGAAGGAGATGTGTATTTTTAAATAAAAATCTGATACATACCCTAATTGACATCCACTGCTGTCAGGAGAGAATGACCAACTGTCATCCTTAGAAGACCCAAATCTTCCTTACTTTTTTATATTCCTTAAATTTATTCACCTCTGTGGACAGGAGAGAAGTAGTTTATAACGGATTTCCAAAATAAGATGAATAATATTTCAGGAGACAAGTTTCTATGCTCCACATAAAAAGATCTTTGAAGGAGAAGCTTCAAGAAAATGACAGTTCTTTCATAAAGAAATCATAATATTAAGACTCTAGGGATAGAGCAAATATATTCTTGACTATGGTGGAAAGCTAAATAAAGTCCTTGAGCTAATTTTAATGGAAAAGTTTCTATACACAAACCGAATAAGTAGACAGATTCTATAAATATATATTTCTTGAGCTCTAAAAAGCTACATGGAGGAATCCTAAAACAAATATTCAAACTATGCAAGATGGGTGAATGTATAAAAGTAAATCTATACTTCTTTAACACTGTAGGCAAAATAAAATGTTTAAGATACTGAATCCTCTCTATCCTTGCAGAGATCACAGTCTAATATAATCCTTTTGCTCAAATAAGTTGATTTTCTCACTAACCTAGGTATGAATGTATGTGAATACATACACACACACACATATATAAACTTATTTAGCATTCTTTTTATGATGTTATTTTGACTAATGCTGTGCCCTGTCCTTCCCCTCTCCTCCTCTCCTCACCCCCATGCCAGAATAAAATGTGTCTCAACTGCTCATCCTATGTAAATCCTACTCATTTTCTAATGCCTCTCTTGTTTATGCAAACAGTAATCACAGAGCATTGCCAGGCACTTGCTTGGTCCAAAATACCATGAAGAGCAATTACAGGTTTTAAGCAGATTTATGTTTTAGAATCAAGACAATGGTGTGAAATATGACTTGGAAGAAATCCTGAATGGAAGCAGTGAAATTCATTAGGTGGCTATTGTAATAAATCTAGGACAATGATTGTCAAAGAGTAGTTCTCAAACCAACAAAATCAAAATCACCTTGCAAGTTGTTAGAAATGCAAATTTTTATGCCCCATTTCAAATCTATTGAATCACAAACTACAGACTCTGTCCCAATCATCTGTATGTTAGCTAAGGCACACTAAAGTTTGTTAACCACCAACTTAGGACACTAGTGATGGAGACAAGATTAGTGGTAGAAAGTATGTTTTCCAGATGTTGCAGAACTAAAATACAAGATGACTGACTAAATTATAAAGGACAAGTGAAATAAAATTTTGAGGTATAATTATAATTGTATGATTGATGCCTAGTACAATCTTTCACAGATATAATACAATCACATACCAGTTTAGGGATGGCCAGTATAGGAAATGGCATTGCTTGTTTCACATAGGGATGCATGGACTCTGAAATACCAAACATTCAAACGGAAGTGTCTAGAATGTAGTATTAAAGACATCAGAATACACAAAAAAATGATTAAGATATATATCACTCAGAATTCTTCAGAAAGATAGAATTAATAAGAGATGTACGTAGAAAGATAAAAGAGGATTTATTGGAGGAATGGGTAGCTGAGAGGTCCCACATAGGTTGGAGACCCTAACATACCTGTAGTCTGGCTCAGTCCATATCTGAAAGCCTCAGAACCAGGGAGGCCAAAGGTATAGCTGTGTTTTAGGTTGAAAGGCTGAGAACCTAAGGAGGAGGCTACTGTATAACCCTGGATTACAAGGCCAAAAAGCCTGGAAATATGATGTCCATGGTAGGATACAAGTGTGTCCCACTCCTAGGAAGAAAGAACCAATTTGTCGCCTAAATTTATTCTTTCCAGAACCCCAGCTAATAGGATGGTGTCCACACACACACTTGCTCACCTGCTCCACTCATTCACATACTACCTACTGGAAATGACCTCCCAGACATACCTAAAATGATACTTTTACAGAGTTCTGGTTATTCTTTAATGCAGTAAAATTGACCCTTAACATTAAGCACCACAAGATTAAAAAGTGATTTTAGAAATCATTCAAGTTGAAGAGCTCATGAGGATCATATGATCAAAGGAAGTCAACCAAGGAGAATATGAGAAGTAAAGAAGACTGGAATTGGGACCTAGAAAACACTAACCTTCAAAGAATAGCAAGAGGTGGAGCAAGATGGTGGCTGAATGAGATCCTACAATGACCTTCTCACAAACACACCAAATGAATAGCTATTCTCACACCAAACTACTTTCACAAGAGCTGAAGGCCAGGTGAGAGAGCACAGTGCCTGGGTTTTGTATAACAGAAAGAAAATATGCAGCGATAAGAGCAGGAAGCAAAGAGTTACTGTATCACCCCTCCCTCAACTCCCTCAACTCCAAGCAATTCAGCATGGAGAGAGACCCCTTCCAGCTGGGAGAGGAAGAAAGAATTAAGCCCAGGGTTTAGATACGAAATCTAGTATCAGGACTACCACATTGAAACCAGTTACCAAGACCCAGTGTTGGGTGAAGCTCAACAGACTACTCCCAGGTTGCTACAGTAAGAGTCAACCTCTGGAACTATATTAGACAAGTGGCCAAGCGACTGTTTCTCAAAACCTGACTTCAATCAAAAGCAGCAGAGTGGGGAGCAAGACTCAACATGCTGGGGAGAAGGGCATAGAAGGGCCCCTCTCTCTCTCTCTCTCTCTCTCTCTCTCTCTCTCTCTCTGTACTGTGCCTTAGAACTCAATACTGAGCACACCTGCTCAGTGAGATAAAGAATCATACAGAAACCAAAAGTCTCTATACCCAAGCAACAGCTCACCCATATTGTCTCTGAATGTGCTGCAACTATGGGGTAGTGAACTGCATCCTGGTGGGATAGATGAGTGTTTCAGCCTGAAACACTGCTGGCCTTGGAGTAGGTCTGGGACACACCCACCCCACCCCATGCCCAATATTGTATAGGCCTTGCCACTTTGAGATTTAGGTGCAACCCAGATTAGATCATTCTTAGTGGCCAGGGGACTCACTCCAACACCCGTCTTCCAACTTCAGGCAACACATCTGTCACCAGAACAGCACTCACAGATGGTACTCAATAACTGCCCTGTACTAGACAGAGACCTGTATCCCAGTGGAATAAACTCCTGTTTCAGCCTGCATCACCACCAGCTGTAGCAGGGGGCTGCAGGCGCTTCTGTCCAAGTCTGAGGGTATGAGGCTCAGTTGCAAACCAGCCTACTATTGGCCTTAAAGGCCAAGGAACTGCCTTCACTAACACTGTCCCAACCTCAGGCACCACAATATGAAGTAAAACTCCATTCACTGGAGGTATGTGGAGTAGTAAACACAGGACTTCCCTGTGTTATGATTGGTGTCTGACTTTTCCCCAAAAGCTCGGGTGTTGAAGATTTGGTCCCTAGCTGTTGGTGCTATTGGAAAGTGATGCAAACTTCAGGAAGTAGTGCCAAGTTGAAAGAAGAGCTCACTGGGGTCATGTCCTTGAAGGATATATCTTGTCCCCCCTTCCCTTCCCCCGCCTCTCTCCCGCCCTGCCTCCCTCCCTCCTTTCTGGCTCCCTTGAGATTAGGAACTTTGTTCCACCACACATGCTTCCCACCATAATGTTCTGCCTTGCCATAGGCCCAGAATCAATGGAGCCAATTAACCATGGACTGAAACATCTAAAATCATGAGCCAAAATAAATCTTTCCTCCTCTATGATAATTTTCTCAAGTATTTTGTCACAGTAATGGAAAGCTAATACACCCTTGAACTCAGTGCTAGGCTGGTGAAACCTAACAAGTGAATTCTTATCTCAACCATCTCAAGGCCACTATCCACAAACAGTATCTTGAACAGCCCCAGAGCCAGGTGGACACATTGAGACCAAGTCTATAGGACTGGTATTCCAGCCAGTATCACCTGTGGCTGGTCGCAGCAGTCTTAGGCAATGAGTAGCAATCCATAGCATTGTAGGTCTTGGTCCTACCCAGTGCTGCACTGGTCCTAGCAGGTTTAGATTCAGGGTGTGACAGTGTTGTGGCACTGGGGACACACACATGCCACAGGAACTTGGATCTGGTTCTTCAATCCTGACTACAAGCCAGTGTCTGTGGACAAGGTGTTTGTGCCTACCCCAAGGGAAGACTTGTCCAGGATGGACTACCCTCTCTAGATACTTCCTCAGTCCATAACAAACAAGCTACAAACCTGGGCTTGGATCATTCTTTTATGTTAAAACAACAGCAACACACCGAAAGTGGATTTTCAGAAAATCTAGACGTAAGGCTCTATCTAGTAACTAAATACAGGAAGTGATTTCAGGATCAGGGAAAATGAAATTTCTGAAGAGACAGTCACAAATAAATCTAGATAACAATAAAATGAACAACTAAACATTCAATATGCAGACAATGTTACTGACCAACAATCATCGAGAACTTTCAGGGGACTGTGACCTCAATTAATGATCAAAGTAAGGTTCTGGAGACTAACTAGGTTGTAGTTAGTATTGACAAGGTCTCCAATGTAGAATTTAAAACAGCTGTGATAAGGAAACTCAATGAGCTTCCTGAAAACACAGAGAAAGGAATCAATATTTTAGCACAGAAACTTAACAGAGAGATAGAAGCAACCTTTAAAAAATAAAGCAGAAAACTTTAAGCTAAAATATACACTAAGTAAAATTAAAAACATGAAAGAAAACATGAATAGAAAAGAAAAATCAAAGAGAAGAAAGAATCAGTGAGCTCAAAAACAGGCTATTTGAAAATACACAAAGGAGAAAAAAGAATGAAGAAGAATGTAAAAAACCAAAAGAGATTTTTGGACAGCATTAAAAGAACATATATTTGGGTTATTGGGGTTCAAGAGAGATCAGAGAATGCCAAAGATGTAGAAAGAAAGCTTATTCAAAGGGATAATAACAGAAAACTTCTCAGACCTGGAGAAGGATATTTATATCCAGGTACAGTAAGGTCAAAGATAACCAGATTTAATTCAACCAAGCTTATCCCAGGATATATTATAATCAGACTTTCAAAGATGATATATAAAAAGAAGATTCTCAAAGGACTCAAGAGAAAATAAACAAATAACACACAAGGGTGTTCCATGTGCCTAACAGCACACTTCTCAGAAGAAACCTTAAAGGCCAATAGAGTGGCATGAGATTTGCACACTACCAAAGGAAAAAAAACTGCCAACAAAGAGTACTGTACCCAGAAAAGTCCTTTAGAAATAAAGAAGATATTCAGCATTAAAAGAGAATAAAATCATTGCATCTGCAAGTAAACGGATGGAGTTGGAGAATACAATGCTAAATGAAGTTAGCCAATCCCCCCAAAATACAATGTTTTCCCAGATTTAAAGATGTTGATTCATAATGTGGTAGGGGGGAGGGGGAATGGGAGAATTAGATGAACTCTAGATAGGGCAGAGGGGAGGGAGAAAAAGGGAAGGGGTATGGAGAAGGAAAGACAGTGGAATGAGATGGGCATCATTATGCTAAGTACATGTATGAAGACACAAGTGGTGTGACTCTATTATGTATACAACCAGAGATAAAAAAAAATGTGTTCTATTGTGTAATATTAATTGTAATGCATTCTGCTGTCATATATAACAAACTAAAAAAAAAAAAAAAAGGTCTCTTTCATGTTTGGAAGTGACCCAACTATGTACTTTGAAATGCCAAAAAAAAAAAAAAAGAAAGAAAGAAAAAGAAATTAAGAAGAGATGAAGATGTTCCCAGAGAAAGAAAAGCTGAGAGACTATATCTACACCAGACCTGTCATTCAGGAAATGCTAATGGAAGTTCTTCAAATAGAAAGAAAAAGATGTCAATGAGTAAGAAGAAAACATTGCCCTGATATCATAAACACAGTTCACAAACCATTCGTGCCTTTACTAAAAAATAAAACAATTAATAATGATAATGTCTATATTAATATGATATGAGATAGGCAATACAGAAAGATGCACAATGAGACATCAAAACTACAAAAAATGGAGATGAATGCAGTACAAGTGTAGGGTTTTCTCATTAGTAATTTTATCTTTCTTTTTTCATGTTTCTTTTTTACCTATATATTTTGTTGCTATCATTGCAAAAACCTGTTACAAGCAAAAGATGTTTATTATAAGCCTCATAATAAGCACAAAGAAAAAAATCTGTAATAGACAAACCAAAAATTATAAGCAAGGAATCAAAATATACTATTATAGTACATCAACTACCCACAAAGGGAGACTATACAAGAGGGATAAAGGAAAAATGAGTTACAATAAAATTATAAAATAGTTTACAAAAATGCCTGTAGTACAACCTTATCTATCAATAATTATCTTGAATTTAAGTGAATTAAATTCTCAATTAAAAGTCATAGTGACTAATGGATAAAAAATAATAAGACCAAACTACATGTTGCCTACAAGAAACTCACTTCACCTCTAACAATAGATAGATCTTAATTAAACAATCTGTCACTGTATCTCAATGAATTAGAAAAAAAAAAAGCAAACCCAAAATTAGTAGAAGGAAAGAAATAGAAATAAATGAAACAAAAGTACAAAAGATCAAAGAAATAAAAACCTGGGGGGTTTTTGGTAGTTTTAATAACCATAAAATATTAATGAAAAAAATTGAAGATTATCCTCCTCAAATGGAATGGTGTGTTCATGGATTGGAAGAATCAATATCACTAAAATATCAATACTATCCAAAATGATCTATAAATTCAGTGCAATCCTTATCAAAATAACAATGGTATTTGTGTTAGTTCGCTCTCCGTTGCTATGACAAAATACCTGTGAAACTTAACTTAAAGAGGAAAAAAATTATCTTGGATGATGGTTTCAGTCCATGGTCACTTAATATCATCACTCTGGGTCCCCAGTGAGGCAGAACACCATGGTTGAAAGTGTGTGTGAAGCCAAGCTGCTCACTTTGTGGCAACCAGGAAGTAGAAAGAAAGAGAGAGGAAGTACCCAAGAACAAGATAAACCCTTCAAGGACATGCTCCCAGTGACCTACTTCCTCCAGTAAGTTCTTCCCTTCTTCAGTTTCCACCACCTAAAGATAAAAACATAATATTCCACTGCCTGAATATTGGCTGTGACAAACAAGACTTCATCCAGGTGACCATGATCCATGCCAACAATCAAATCATGTTGATATGATAGATCCTTGGTACTAAACAAGAAGATGCACACCTCACTTTGGTGATCTTCATCTACAAAGCCAATAAGCACAGTCTAACAGTGAGGAAAAGATCAGGAAAATTCTTACGGAGTATCATTCTGCAATGTATCTGTACTCTCCAAACTGTTATGAAATCAAAAACAAGGAAAGGCAGGGAAACTGTCACAACCAGGATGTATCTAAAGAGAAATGATCAACCATTGTAATGGTTCATCCTGGCTGGGATCCTGGAACAGAAAAAGAGGATTAGGTGAAAACTGAGGAATCGGAATAAAATATGAACTTTTGTTAACAATAAATTTGTTGAGTGTAGCTGCTGTCTCAGCATTCCTTTTAGGTCTGACATAAGTTGTCTAAAAATCTAGTCACACAGTGTCTCCTTTGGCCCGGTTCAAACTTCCCCTCTACAGGGGTTTACATAATTGTGCACTTGTTCTTCATTCCACTGACCAAAATAAACAGCACACACCATAGCTGCTGAAGAGGATAAAACCTCAGGGTCAACCTGAGAGTCAAGTGAATATACTTCCAGCTCTCTTTGTTTCCTTTAGCCCATCCACAACCCACAAGGGACTGTCTTAGGGGCTTTGTCACTTAGGAGAAATACTTTCCTTCTGTTTTATTCATTGTGGTTTCACTTTGTCATTGTCACACTTGACTAACAGACATGAACCTAACCTTCCCCTGGGTCGGGGATCCCCTAGTAAACAGCTATCTTGGCTTATGATCACTCTCAAGAGAGTGACCTCAAGACCCAATTAGAAAGAAATTATAGCAATAATATACAGGGAATCTCTCTACTGTCTTGGGCTTTTTTTTTTTTTTCTTTCTGTAAATCTAAAACCAATCGAAAGCACAAAAAAAATCATTTTAATGAATTCATTAAGGATAAGAAAGCTGATAATGAAAGGACAGTGGTCAGAGGGATAGAAAGGGTGGGACACTTATTTTTCATTGTCGACCCGGCTGCCAGAGAAGATCCAAGACAAGAAAGACAGGTGTGAGGAGCAAAAGGAGCCCCAGTACCTTTGCCAATTGCATGAGTCAGGGGAGACAGAACGCACTCAACAAATCTGCCAAAGCAGATTTATTACTCACAGAGGCAGCAGTGATAAACAGAAGACTGGGATCCATGGTAAGCCGGTCCCCCAAGGCTCAGTAAAGCTGCTCAGGGTGGATGAGCCTCATCTGCTCAGGCCCCACATTGCACCATATCTGAGGGACCCTGAGAGTACTCCACCTGGATTTATCTACCTTGGGTATAACTTGACTTGCTGAGCAAAAGCACTGCAGAATATCCTGCTCTCAGAGGAATAAGGGTACAACCCAGATTACTCCAGCCATCCTACTTTCCTCAGGATGTTGCATCCTGAGCACATTGTGCAGTCATTCCAAGAACTGCAAGTGGAGGGGGATGGGCAGAGCTGGGTGACCAATGCTATCTAGGGACCTGTCCTCCTACAAAGATTGCTCCACAAAGACATAAAATTTCAGAAAGGAAACAAGCACTGGTAATCAAGATTCACAGAGGAAGGTGGTGACATCAGCTATCAGAGAGACTTTGAAAGGGATTCTTATGCAACATAGGAGATTAAATTTTCCCTTATAGAATTTTTGATTCTATAAGCTTTGGATGAAGCCAAAGTTAAATCTACCAATCCAAAAAATTGAAATTTAAGCTTTATTTTCTTCAGTACCAGAAACTAGTCAATTCAATTGCTTCACCCAATAAATATTTAGGGATTATTTACTAAGGAAAATTTAATTCTTACTAAAAATATTATAAAGGATTGACACTATATATGTTCACTACAGGTCAAGCTTCATTCTAAAATGCTACACATTTAGCATCTAACTAAATGCTCACAATAGTCATTTGAATATTACACTGTCCCTGTTTTACAGGTACAAAAACTAGGACCCAAAGAGTTTATGTGGTCCATTTAATATAATAAATGCACAGACCAGAGTTTGAACACCAGAGATCTGATCACATATCAGAAATCCATACATTGTGAATACAGAAGGATTTTTGAGGGGAATTTTTGTACTAAATTTATATTTTCTCATTTATTTATTCTAACATGGTGCAAGTGAAAAGCTATCAGAAAAAAATTATCTCAGCATCTGGATGACTGCTTGTTCTTTCAACAACCTTCATCAATCCTTCAAAATCTTCCTCCTGGTTGTAAGATTTCTCAATTAACTAGCATGAATATAGAGCGGTGTCTTGGCTATAGGAAGTTTATTTATCTATGTAGTGTTACAATGCAATATGGCAAAATGATCTTTAGCATCAGTCAACTATAAGGTTACAAGATAAAGTATCCCATCTACCAGACAACAGAGAAGTAAATTTCACACAGAGAATTCATCAGTTTCCTTTGTTTTCAACAAAGAAGATTGACCAGTAAATTATCTATTCAAAATCTATTTTAAATTTAAAAATCCAAACTATGAACAAAGGTTTATGTAAAAGTGGTTAATTATAGTAGTGAAAATTTAAAATTATCTCAATGCTACTTGAAAGAGGTAATGGTTAAATAAAAAGTTGTGGATCCATAGATTTTTATCCTTCCACTGAAAATTATATTTTGAAAACAAGTAACTGTCACCCAGATATACTTATTGTATAATATTGGGGGGGGAGTTCCCTATGCATTAAAAAATATGTATTAGGAACACACATCAGTGATTATATATTAGTGGTATGATTTTGGGGGATTTTACTATTCTAATATGTATTGCTGCTTTTCAAATAAATAGCCATAAGTATAATATGTTTTTATAAGAAAATTTTATATCAAATTTTGATTACTTTTTTGAACAGTAAGACGGCTTGACACTTTGCACATTTTTTCTGGAAATATAAGCACACATATGGAGCTTTATACTCAAACATATTTTAGCATGCTATTTAGTCTAGTCATCAAAATAAACCTCTGAAACTTCCATCTAAGATCTAATTAAATGGACTGGATTTATCCTATTTCCTAAGGTAACCAATAAACTAAAATACAAAAAAAAAAAAAAAAAAAACAGTGGTTTCAAGACAGTGGACATCAGGCAGTAAAGAACAGTAATCCCTGAGAAACAAGTCAAATGAGGTCATCCTTAAAATTACATCACTTCACTGCGTTCAGAGTTTTCCAGGGCATGATATGTGCAATGGGAAGAGCCCAGATAGAGGGGCAAAAAAATAACAGCTCAAAAGCTCAAGTTCACAGGACAGAACTCTGTAAGAGACACCTGCAGAGAGAGGGAATCATGGAGATGAACAATGTGTCAAGAAACTACCTGAGACTTGAGAGAGGTCCACAGTGAAGTTTTAGGCAGACTCTGAGATGACCACATGGTCTTTACCTGGGTACTCCGGCTTTGTTTGATTCCTTCCTTTGAGCGTGGGAAGCACCTATCACTTGCTGCTAATCAATAGAATACAGCAAAAGTGAAAGAATATATGTGATTTCCCGTAAGCAATCACATCACATAGGACGCTCCTCTTTAAATGATACTCTTCCCTGTGGGCTTCAAAGAAACAAACTACTGTTGTATGTGTGAACAGGGAGTGGGTTGCAGAGAAAGGTGCTTCTATACCACCAGCCAGCAAGAAATTGAGGCACTGGGTTCTGCAACATGCAAAATATTGAACACTGTCTGCAACTATGGAAGTTTGAATCTGAGTTTAAAAGTAGACTTTTTCTGAAGTGAGCCTCATATCAGACTACAGCCTAAGTCAACACTATGACAACAGTCTCCAGAGACCCTGAAGCAAGGGACTAAAGTGAACAAGCATTATTGTATGCCCAATTCACCAAATCCAAGTGACAATATTTTTTAAAAAAAAATTTTTATTTGTTTTAATTAGTTACTCATGACAGTACATTGACCTTGACATATCATACATTTGAATAAAAACTGCCAAGTTTAAAACAATATTGTTATATAATGATAGAAAAACCAAAACAGCATTTCAGGAGATACAGGAAAAGCATTTCAAAAATATCTAACACTGTTCTTTATTAAAATCTTGGAAAATTGGGAATAAAGAGAAGAGGACTTCCTCAACTGGTAAAAGACATCAATAAAACATTAACAGGTATCATTTATTTAATGGTGAAACATTGAAAAGCATACATGTCCATCATCATTACTTCCATTCCAGGTTGTTTTGGAGGTTGTATCCAGGGCAACAAAGTAGAAAAAGAAATATATGGTATCTGGATAGGAAAGGAAGGAGTAAAACCGGCTATTCATAGTCAAGATGTCATCAATGTACAAAACCAGATGGAATTTACAAGTTACAAATAATCCACTAAAAATAACAAATAATTTAAGGTTGTAGGATATATTTGCAAAGAAAAAATGTACTCATTTATGCTAGCAACAGAAAATAGATAAAAATGTTAAAATACTACTTAATATAAAAATATTAAATACATGATGATAAATTGGACAAAATATGTGAATGGTAGGCATATAATTTCTGGGAGATATTTATAAAACCTTAGACCAATGGAGATATATTCTTCATTCACGGGTCAAAAGACTCAATGTTGCTAACATGTTAGTTTTTTCAAATTGATCTCAACAGACAACATGATCCCTCCAAAGACCCCTGAAAACTTCTTGTAAAACATGGCATTTCCATGTGGAAATGCAAAGACCAATAATACTCAAAACTATTTTGAAATATAAGTACAAAGCTTTAAAGAAGAATGAAATTATGGCATTTGACAGTAAATGGTTGGAGTTGGAGAATATCATGCCAAGCAAAATAAGCCAATCCCACAAAACCAAAGGTGGAATGTTTTCTCTAATATGCAGATGCTAATTCACAATAAGGCAGGGAAGAATAGGGAAGAGTAGTGTTACCTTAGATTAGGTAGAGGGAAGTGATGGGAGGGAAGGGGAGGGGATGTGGGAATAGGAAAGACAGTAGGATGAAGCAGACATTATTACTGTATGTATATATGTGACTACATGACCAATATGAATCTGCAACATGTACACTCAGAAAAATGAGAAATTATATCCCATCTATGTATGACATATCAAAGTGCATAAATGCATTCTACTATTATGTATAACAGTTACTGATATAATTAAAACAAATAAAAAAAATTTTTAAAAAGAATAAAGCTGAGAAAACAACAATTTTTCTTAGATCTATCAGAGAAGTGAGGTCACTGGGCAAATAAATCACTTCCTTCCAATCACAGATAGCTATAAGCAAAGGCAAAGCCAGAGAATCATAACATCACAGAGCAGAATCTCCACAAAAACTTGTGTAGAGATAGGGAAAACTGAAATATGGCAGAGTGATGGAGGCTCCATATGGAAAAGTTTGAGAGAGAAAAATTCCACGGGAGCCCAATCATCAGGGACAGTCACATTTTTCTATTTTTTTCTTCCAGGAGTTCCATGTTCTGACAGGGAATATCAGAGAAGAATCTCTTCCTTCCAGCAGGAAGAGAAAAAAATCATTTTGAAATGTGCCAGAGCATTCTGTTCTTAATGAAAACAGCCCTCAAAGAAAAAAAAAAAAAAGCTATTTATCTGGAGCCTCATCTGCTGGTATTTTATCAGGGTTTAACTGACCTTGGGGAAAAAGAATTACCCAACCCCAGCCCAGCTGAGGTTCATGGTTCAGGGACACAATCTCACTAGAATTCTGAGACTCACTATAAGGAATATAGAAAGGTTGCCCTTCCCCACACCTTACCACATTATTAAAGGCCTATTTACTGCACTTTTACCCACATCATGTTCAGCCACTAAGAATAAAGGGCAGCAGAATAGAATAGACATTATGATTGCTGTATGTATATAGGTGACTGTATGACCAGTGTGATTCTGAAATCTGTACAATCATAAAAATGAGAAATTATACCCCAATTGATTCAAATGTATGAATTGCCAAGATCATTGTAATATCATGTGTAACTAATAAAAAAAAAAAGAAAGAAAGAAATGCTAAGAATTACAAGAAATGCTAACACAGTTTTGAACACACTAAGCCAGCATCAGAACCAGATTCAGATATGGCTGGAATATTAGGATAATCAAACAGGAGTTCAAAACAATGATGAGTAAGATGCTAAGGAAAAAGTAGGCAATAAGCAAGTACAGATGGGCAATGTAAGCCAAAAGAAAGCTATCCTAAGAAACAGATTGAAATGCCCAGAAACTGGACATGGTGTTTGCCATAATACCAGCTACTCAAGAGGTTGCAAGAGGAGGATTGCTTGAGCCCAGGAGTTCAAGACCAGCCTGGGTAGCATAGTGAGGCTCATCTCTAAAGAGAAGTAGGGGGAGGAGAAGAGGAAGAAGAAAAGAAGAAAAAGAAGAAGGGAGGGAGAAGGAAAAGGCCGAGTAAAGGAAAACCTGTAACAGAAATGATAAGCCGACTGGTAGACTGGACATAGACTGTGTTAAATGTTACTATACAACTAAAATTTTTGAAATATGATATATATATAAATTATACCAGGTGCATGAATGGGTTAAAAAAACAGATGGCTTTTAAAATGGGGGAAAGGATTTATTATAGATTAACAAATCAACCTATTGCACTGTATGCACTTTGATTCTGATTCAAGCATACCAATGATAAAAAGATTGTTTTCTACCAATGGAAGAAATTTGCCGGCACACTAGGTATTAGATGATGTTAAGAAATAATTGTTAAATGTAATAGATGTTTTGATGATAGTGTGTTTTTAGAAGGGATTATCTGGTATACATACAGACTCGAGGAGGAAAGGGTATAATAGGAGGAATAGCAGATAGAGGAGGAAAGTGACAGTATAATCGATGAAAAATTGTTAGTGATGTAAATCAAGAAAAAAACAACAGGTCTTGGTGTTTATTGGTGAGGGGCAGGTTAAGCTAACCAAATGCAGATATTATGGCTTGTGTGCTTGAGTTTGTTATTTTTAATTTATTATGAGGTATTTCTTTTTCTCCTGTCAAGTTACATATTTGCTACTATGAACCATACCAACAATGAACAATCTGGCATGTCTTCATTTTTGGCCCTTTAAATTTCCTTCTGAATTTAAATATCTTGTTCATTTTTTCCTATTGGGTTTTTAATCTCTACTGTAATTATTTGTAGGAGGTTCCTAAATTCTGCAAACCAACCCTCTCCTGGTTGCATGCAATAAAACTGTCTTCTATTCCATGACTTATATTTCTAGTTTTCTGTTGCTGCTTATGACATCTCTTTACAAATACTGTTTAAATTTTAATTTTTGTGTAGCCAAACAATTTTTCTTTATTCTTTATGCTCCTTGGGCCCTCCCTATTCCCCCCTCTAGGTATATTAAAAGATATATTCCAACAGAGAAATTCTTTATAATTTCTAAATGATCTAAACATTTAATTTGCACAAGTTTTATTAGTCTGCCTGGTATTAACTTTTGAGTATGGTAAGAGGTAAGAATCAAATATAAATTTTATTCCTGATAGGTGAATCATTGTTTGAGTATGATTTTTTTCTAACTAGATCAACCTTTCCCTACAGATAAAAAATGCCAACTCTGTCATATATCAAGTTTTTGAGTCTGGTTCTATGATCTCTATATCATGTCTTTTCTACTTCTGCACAAAAATGCCTTAATAACTTGACAATATTTTCCTTAAAATCTACTTTGTCTGATTTCAATAGTCCAGCTTTATTTTGCTTAATATTTGTTTACTGCACATTTTACTTGTTTTAGTTACGATTTTTCTGTATCTGATTGAGAATGTGGGCTTTTTTTTCTTCAAGTAACATGTAACTATATATTTTTTTAAAAAATTCTAGTCTGATAATTTCTTTTTCTACTAACAGGTTAATCTGTTCACAATTTTTGCTTTTGTAGATATATTTGGGAATCTATCTCATTTGGTTCTTTTTATTTGTCCTAATTTATGTATAATTTGGCACTTTTCTTTTTCTGCCTTGTTTTTGATTAATCAATTCCTTTTTATTATGATTATAATTATTATTATTTCTCCCCTCAACTTGTTTTGGAGTTGTTATTGCCATTTATATTATTTTAAGTGCTTATAATAGCCTTTTAGTGGTTTCATGTGTAACCAATTATTCAAATGAGACTTTCTGTCCTGGAACTTGAGCTAAAACCACAAGATCATAACCAATGAGTGCAAGTAACCTCTTTATTGAAAAACAAACACATAAAATAATTTATGACGAGTTTATAGCTGGTCATGTCTGTTATCCCAGCGGCTCGGGAGGCTGAGGCAGGAGGATTGCAAGTTCAAAGCCAGCTTCAGCAAGTTAGAGAGGCCCTAAACAACTTTGCCAGACCCTGTCTTAAAATAAAAAATAAAAGTGGGGGAGAGAGGCTGGGAATGTGGCTCAGTGGTTAAGCAACTCTGGATTCAATCCCTGATACCATAAAAAGAAAAAGTTTGCAAAGTGGATTGGCCCCAAACTCATTTTACTACTGCATAGGCCACTACCATGCCATGTGAATGCTAAGGATTCATTAGAGGTGGAGTAGATCTGGAAACTTTCTTGGAGGTATTGTCTTGGCTGTGCTCTTCACTGTATCTTTGCCCATTTCTACAAAGCCAAGTAAGATGAAATTGAGGGATGCTCAGAGAAACATTTGGGAAGCTGACCTGCATTCCTTGGAACATGGGGATCACAAAGCCACTGGAAACTGATGCTCTTCTGGGGAGTCTGAAGGTGGTGCTGATGGATCCATCTGTCAGCAGGGCAAGTAAAGAAGGCAACAGTGCAGCAAGCAGACACTTGGACTCATGGGTTTATGGAAAATCAGATTTGCTTTCAATAAATCCATCCTACCCAAGAGACCCCAAATGAGCAAAGCGACCCACTAGAGAAAAATCCATGTAGATGAACTGTCAGAAGTTAGGTTCTGAAGAGAGAGGGGAATTAAGCCTGAACAGAGCATTCCCCATGTCAGGGCATGAAGAGGAGAAAGCTCTCAGGAGCAAAGGTCCCAGGAAAGCTGACAGAAAAAAATAATTACATGTCTGCAGCACAGAAGGTCCAACGTCTGATTAAACATTGGAACCTGAAAAACACTGGAACTGGAAGCTTAAATATGATGATAAATATTTTATTTCACTAAAGAGTAGCAACTTACTCTAGCCAGCATGGAAAATGTGGCACAGTTCATTGGCATCAAGAGCTCTTACTATTTCTTCCTTTTCTCTTTGTCATGTTCAGCTTCTGAAGAGTGAACTCCAAGCTTTAAACATCAAACATTATACAGACAAGAAGCAGGAGGTTGTCTGTGTGTGGTGTATCCATCAAGCCTCTGCCTAGAACTGGTGAGCCTGAAAGCATTACCTACATCCTACCTGTCTCAGTCCCTCTCTCGAGTGATGATGCCTTTGCTACTCTGTATGTAGGAATTTCTCTTCTGCCCACTCCTTGCTCTTTGACTCAATTCTAGGATTAAACACCTTAATATATTAGCCAAAAGAAATACTTAATTGGACAATATATTCATTTATAATAAGGCTGTCGTCAGGAAAGGTATTATGGCTACTGGCCAAAGATGGCAAACATTTTAATTACTTGTGTGACTGTGGACTGCAAGATACTGAATAAGATAAACAGATAAAATAAATAGATGCTTGTATTAGCCAGGGTTCTCCAGAGAAAGAACCAATAGGATAAATGTAAATCTATGAGAGGATATTTATTGTGAGAATTGGCTCACAAATTCTGGAGGCTGAGAATTCACACCATATGCCATCAGCAAGCTGGGGAACCAGGAAAGCCAGTGGCATGAATCAGTCTGAGACCAGAGGCGTGTGCACCAAAGGAGCTGCTGTTAACTTTCAGAGTCCAAAGGTCATAGAACCAAGAGCTCCAAGGGCAGGAGAAGATGGATATCCCAATTTACAAAGAAAGAGAAAATTCACCCTTTCTCTATTTGTTCTATTTGTACCCTCAGTGGATTGGATGATGCCCACCAATGTTAGTGAGGGTTGATCTTCCTTACACAATCTTCTGACTCAAATGCAAATCTTACCAAAAACGTTTTCATAGATGCACACAGAAATAATGTCTTACAAGTTATCAGGGCATCCCTTCCAGGCAAATTGACACATCACAAAAGCTTTTTTTTTTTTTTTCTTTTTCGATAAAGCTCTTATTATCCCCGTTTTTCATAAATTGTTGATGGACTGTCTACCACTTTTAACATGAAGACTGTACAGACAGCTAAGAATTCATGATTCTCTCTGCTGCTGAACACTTTCACAGATTAAAAATGCACCCTTGCATCATTGACTAGGATAGTGATGGGGAGTGTATAGTGTGACTTGTGTGGCCAACACCAGTGGCAGCAATTGCCAGACAGTTACCACCACTGCCAAAGCTCTATTTCTTCTTCTTTTAGGTTCTTCTCTGAAATCTGAAATTCAATTGACATTTGTTAAAGTGTAAAGCTTTCACTAAGCCTTGGCTCATTTTTGGTGTGAAATCAAGCTTTCCAAATCATGTGTGGATGTAGGCTGGATTCCAGCTTCTGATACTCCCTGTCTTTTTCCATCCTTCAAGAATCCTCCTCCCTTCCACTGTCTCCTTCTGGGGAAAACCCTTTGGCTTCTCTTACTCCTTCTTATCTGATGTACAAAAGCCAGGTGGCCTTCTTCCCAGACTTAATTCATTTGCCAATTCTCTCTGTCATCTTTTGAGGACAAAATAGGGGAATCCTGTCTCCTTGTAACTTTAGAAGTGTTGTAAAATATTTTTTTTAAGAAGTCCAAAGTGAAGATTTAGAATCTCTAAATTTCTGCCAATCTTATGATTGTCTGTAATTATTTGGGATCAAGTACTACAATAGCAATAAACACTCTGTTAAAAAAAAAAAAAAAACACTTTCAAAAAATAAACTTTCCATTTGGGTAATTTAGGTTTAACTTACATTTTTAATGTAAAAAAACCAAAGTTTAAAAAGTAAAACCCCAAATAGGTCTTTTTAAATTTCTTTTAAAAATTTGCCAGGAGAGTTGATCACTGTAGACAAACTAAAGGCTCAAACAAAATCTCTTTTTGAGTCTCCAAAGAAAACAATTGTTTAAATGCTTCTGTAATTCTTAACTTTAGCTAATTACATCTCTGTTCCACTCCACTTAATTGTATGTGTCTGGTTCACATTCCCTTATTTTTGTTTCTCAGCCATTTAAGGCTGGCTAATGTCTTAGGTTCAGAGAAGCCAGGCTGAAGTAACAAATAATTTCTCATTCAGGGCTCAGGCCAGAACTTGGAGAATTCTCCATGTGACTCAGGCTTCTGGGCAGCTTCCATTATAGAGCCATGTTAACTGGACCATGAAAGCTGTAAAAATACTATAGCAGTAATAGATGTATTGGGTAGCCTCCAGACTCTTTAGACTACAGTGGAGACACTTAACATCCTACTTTATAGAAACACCAAATACAAGGGAGGTTGAGAAGTGTAGACAGTGAATGGGTAGTTGGTGTTAGTCTTCTCTGACACAAAAGTGAACTTCTAGAACTGTTTTCATAATTCCCCTCTTTAACTGAGATTTTCTAATGTTACAGCTTTGCTCATCTTAAGAGACCATTTTTGTGGTCTTATTCCTATTGAGAAACTCTTACCCTTAGTATACACAGAATTTTACCAGAAGCTGGCTAAATACAGGTTTTAGGAAACATTTGTTCTTCTAGGGTCATTGAATTAGGTTAAAGGCAGGGGGATGCATAGCTTGTCAACAGAAGTCAATCTCCTCTTTTTGTCATAGAAAAATGAAAGGAGATATGAACTCAGGCATGAAGGGCCTTGTTTAATTTATCCAAAGAACATGTCATGTGAATCTATTTCCATGCATGCAGAAAAGTTAAAAAGACAAAGTCCTCATGCATCCATATGGAATATGCCAGTGTAAGCCAACTGCATGTTATTACTTGCTAACACATATTTTTTTATGTTTTAATAAATCACAAAACAGCATTTGCAGTCTGAGTCACTTGGAAAAAGTAGAAAACAGTTATCTTGTTCTTTCGTAAAAGGAATTCTCATCAGCCATCCAAGTGATCAGTTTAAGCAGAAATGAATTCAAAATTGCCAAACAACACAGGAGAAAATGTATGTTGCTATATTAAAAATGTCTTTACCTCATGTGAGCAGAACATAAAACCACTAGCAAGTGATATTCAGCCTGAGTTACAAAAAATGTGAGCTCAGAGTTGAGAGAATAAAGAGAATATCAAACAACAAACAGCAACACAACAGCTATTGACTATAGTATGAGACCAAGATGTCCTGCAAGCCAGTTAGGCAGGTTAGGTCACCTGTGAAGATCATCATCCTTGGAGACTTTAGTCCACATCTCAAAGATGAGCAAGTTGATAAAGACACAATACAAAGGGCCTTGTTCTATATATGCAGAGAACAAAGAGAATTCAGTGAACCCCAGGAATCCCTGTCAGTCACAACTATGAAAGATGTTTCAAAATACATTGTGACATCAAACTTGTTAAGCATTGGAATTTTTTATCTCTTTTTCTCTCTCTTTCTTTCTCCCCACCCCAGTGGTTCACAACCAAGGGTGATTGTGCCCTGGGAATATTCAGCTATCTCTGGAGAAATTTTAAATTGTCAGATTATAAGATTGTTCTTGGCATCTAGTAAGTAATGGCCAGAATGACAATAAGCATCCTCCAATGCACAGGATAGCTCCCCACCAGAGAATCTGCCAACCTAAAATTTCAATAGTGCGACTGTTGAAAAACTCCAATCTGAGCATTAATAATTGTTTCTCTGGGTAATGGAATGAAGAGTGACTGTTGTTCCTTTTTTGCTTTGTTATGTGATGGATTATTCACTAAAAGTAGATATTTTGGTTTTACTTTTTTGTTAACTGGGTGAAAAGAAATTCTATTTGAAGAAAAATCATTATTTTAACCTATTTGAATAGATTAAATTTAATACTTGGAAAAATTTTATTCAGACGATGTTGAAAACCATAACTGTTAGATAAATACATGACAGAGTCTGTTATATGACCTCCCCAATCCAGTGAATTGAAGTTGTCATCGCTTTTATAGCTACTCTTCAGCTTCTCAGAATCATTGTTGTCATCCTAAAACTGAATTTCATTTTGTGTTCTTATACTAAGAGGATATAAGGGAGGATTCACACATCAGATGGTGATGGACTTCCAGGAAGTGGGAAAGAGTATTCCTTATCATCCCAAACCATCCTGAACCTGGTAGCCTGCCCCCACCCTGCCCCCATCATCCCAAACCATCCTGAACTTGGTAGCCTGCCCCCACCCTCCCCCCACCCACTAACTGCCAACATGACCCCTCTCATTCAGTCATGTAACACCAGAAAATGCCCAAATGCTGCCTTAGAGGGACTCTCCTAACCCTGGGTGAGAATCATTTGAGAGAATGGTTCCTCACGACTCTTTCCAATCTGTTGTTTTTTGTTGTTGTTTTGGTTTTTTTAAAGGGAGAGAGAGAGAGAGGGAGAGAGAATTTTTTAATATTTACTTTTCGGCAGACACAACATCTTATTTTATTTGTATGTGGTGCTGAGGATTGAACCCAGGGGCGCGCATGCCAGGCGAGCGGCTACCACTTGAGCCACATCCCCAGCCCTCCAATCTGTTTTTTAATTTCGTCATACCAATCAAAAAAACCTGTCTTGGGCTAGGGTTGTGGCCCAGCAGTAGAGCGCTCATCTAGCATGTGTGAGGCACTGAGTTCTATCCTTGGCACCACATAAAAATAAAATAAAGGCTATTATGTCACCTACAACTAAAAAACAAATATATATTTGTTATATATATATATATATATATTTTTTAAATATATATATTTAAAACCTGTTTTTTTATTCTTTCATTCCGTACATTTTCCTCAAACAGATAGTGTTATCTAGACTCTAATGTTTAAGAAATACCATTTGAAGGTTACCTGGGTTTTCACAAATTAAACCAAAGTGAAGTCAAGAGCCAAAACTATAGATGATGTCATAAGCCCTAACCACAGCCAGTGCAACTGAGTGATTATTAATAAGTTTTGACTCAACATGATCGATAGCAGCATTTTCGTGAATTTGATATTTCCCTCTAATGTTACTATCTTAAATTTTTGCTTCATTGCTTCTTATTTGTGAGTTCTAAAGTAAATACTATAAAAAGCCAAAATGCCCTAATCTTCGTGGAATATTTTCATACCCTTGGTCAGGTCTAGTATTATCAAAGAGTTACCTCTGAAAACACTGTGAGCTAATTTTTTGCATAACTCTGAGTAGATCTTTGTGGCTTTAAAAACAAATTTGATATTTCAAAAATTTACATTATATACAATATAAAATATAAATAAATGAAATAAATTATATACAATATAAAAATAAAATAAATTTTATTCCATGTGGGGTGTCTCCTTTTCTTAGACAAATTGTAATGCCCATAGATACTTGGTGACTTTGAATTTATGAAGGTATAATAAAACCCTTTCCAAGTCAGTCTTTTCCACATGTCAGATGGCATTCAGGGAAAGCATATTACACTAAAATAACTCCCTTCAAGGTTTCTGAATTCCAGCCAGACTTCCATTTCTCCACTTTTGAATAAGAGACAAGTGAGTAATACCAGACATCAGAGGAAAATATTTAACCTGAAAAATTGAGGTCAAAATAATCAAACAAGAAAAGAAAAGAAATCTGGAAAGCAAATAGACTGTAGAAGGGTGAAATTCTTTTTAAAAAAGCAATCATCAAATCATCAATATTCTCAGGAAGACAAAAGAAATAAAGCATGAAGGCAGTATGTGGAAGAAACATCCACACTCTCATGTTTATTGCAGCACTAACCACAACAGTGAAGAACAGGAGAAAACCTAAGTATTCACTCAAATGATGAATGGAAAAAGCAAATGTTGCACATCTACACCATGGAATACTATTCAGCCATTAAAAAGAATGAAACTCTATCATTTGTGACAACATGGATGGAACTGGAGATCATAATGTTAAATAAAATCACCCTGCCACAGAAAGAAAAGTACTGCAGGATCTCACTCATATGCAGAATATATAGAAGAAAAATTGACCTCATTGAAATTGAGATTAGAATGGTGGTTACCAGAGGCTGGAGAAAGTAGAAGGGAGAACAGGGAGAAGTTGATCAAGTGTAATAATTATAATTAGATAGGAGTAAGAACATCTGATCTACTATTCCACCAGGAGGATGACTATAAAAATAATCTACTGTATATTAAAAAAAAAAAACCAGAAGAAAAAAATGTTAATGTTTTCACAGTAAAGAAATGTTTGAGGAGATATGCATGTTTACTGTTTTTAAAACATCACACAATGTATACACATATCAAAATATCACAGCACATCATAAATACATATAATGTTTATATTTTATGTGTTAGTTTGAGATCTTAAATTTGAAAAGCAACAAATGCATTATGTAGAATCAGCAGATAAATCACACATATGCACACGTTCAAATAGAAAGATGTTTTAAAGTGGTAAAAGTAATTTCTTTGCGGGAAAATGGATAAAAGAGTGGAGAGGAAGATGGTCATTTTTTCAGACTAAAACTTATTATCGACTTGATTAATGAAATTGTTTAATTACTGCATTCCTAAAATCTGACAGATCTGTAATTTTGGTAGAAATTTTGAAGCTGCAACATTGACAAGGGAAAAAAAATGCAAGAAAGAGCAGAAAACTGTGTTCGACGGTTTTGTGCTACTCCTAAATTGATGCTGGGGTTCACTTCCTTGGAATAGATGCCCCATTTTCTCACTTTCTGGAGGCCCGCAGACCTCCCTGGATGGGAGTTGCTGCCAGGCTGACTTGAAAATGCGTCTTGACAAAAGTTATGAAAGTGAAACAGGAAAACAAACGCCCCATGTGGCGTTTAATATGTCTGCTGGGCACACAAACATTGAATTAACTGAAATGTGTTGACAAGTTAAGACCTTCCCGATGGCTCCACAGCTTTCCATTAGAAGATCCTACAGAACGCAGGCTGCACAGCGATGTGGCTGGCCTGCTCACCAGCAGGTCCTGCCATCAGCCTGTGCTCCTTCTCCGCAGCATTATGGGGCTGTACAGATCAGGAGCAGGCATTCAGGAGATGACAGTTTTCAGCCAGTACAGGCTCAATGAGGAGGGAAAGTGCTGATGAGGCTACAACCCTGCTCCTAGTTATGTGTCGACAAGAAGTAGATATCCAAGCCCCTCGTCGCTGAAATCTCAATTTACTCTCACTGACTTTTTAAAATAACCAACAACTTACCATCCCCATGTGCTTCAGGATGCAGGCTTTCATTCTCCACTGTCCCTGCAGCCACCACCCCTGTAAAAGACAAGAAGGGCATTTAGAAATGAGTGAACTGGGATTTAATTCAAAAGGAAAGCAGAATGCGTCCATGAGAATCAGCTGCTTTTACTCATTGGATCTGCTATTTTGGAACACGTCTGAGGAGAGGTGAGAACAGTGTGTTGTTTTTAAATAGATTAATATTTTAATATTTATACAGGGCTTATGAGTCCTCTAAATTCTAAATTACAAATATGCACATGGAAATTTCCACACAGTTCAAATAAAATGCAAAATTGTCTAAATTAAACGACTTAAGCAGCACCAAAGCAAAAAATAGAATTGAATGTTTTTATTTATGATGTCTGTCGCTAGATATTCCAATCATTAATATTACACTGAAAAAATAGTATTCATCATCTTACAATTACAGGAGTGCAAAATTCATAATTGTGTCTTTATGTTAATAATTTAAGTTAATACAATGAAAATCATTTCAAATAGTTCATAATTTGCATAGCTCTCTTATTGTTAGATTTATTTTCTTTGGTCTTCTAGACCATAGCAAGCTCTCAGCAATCAAAGAGTGGGGACTAAAATGAAATAAATGCACTTTTGAATTCCCTTGAAGCTTTTTTGAGAGGGTTCTGGGTATTTAACCCAGAACCTCATGAATGCTAAGGCACAAGTTTAACACTGAGCCACACTCACAACCCCTTTGAGGCTTTTTTAAAATGTAGTTAGCCTTTTCTCTCTTTTTCTCTTTTTTCTCTCTAGTTTCAACATATGATAGAAACATTTGACCCTGGACTCTTTGAATCTAGTTTATTTCACTTAGCATCATGTCCTCTAGTTCCATCTATCTACCAGCAAATGACATAATTTCACTCTTTTTAATGGCTGAGTAGAACTCCATTGTGTATATACCACATTTTCTTTATCCATTCATCTGTTGACAGGCATTTCAACTGGTTCCAGAACTTAGATATTGTGGATTGTACTCCTACAAACACCAGTATGCAAGTTTCATCATAATGTGCTCATTTTTGTTGTTTGGGATAAAATCCCAAGGAGTGGGATAAAGGGTCCTATGATGATACCATTTCTAGTCTTGAAGAATATCCATATTGCTTCCCAAAGCACTGATTTGCATTGTCACCAACATGTATAAGTTTATCTTCTTCCCCACATCCTAATCAGCAATAATTGTTATTTGTATTCTTGAAGATTACCAGTGTAACTGGTATGAGAAGAAATCTCAGTGTAGTTTTGATTTGCAAGTCCCTAGATACTAAGGAGATTGAACATTTTTTCATGTATTTGTTGGCCATTTGTTTTCCTTATTTTGATAAATGTGCTTATGTCATTTACCCATTTTAATAAAATGAATTTTAAAAAGAGGGAGATCTCATGGAAATAGAAGGGGGGCCAATAGAGGTAGGGGATTGAAGAGAAGAAAAGAGTGCAGTTCATGAGAAAGTACTGGAAAACAAATCTACCCAATTATGCTAGGCTCATCTACGAAAATACCACAACTAATCCCATTTATGTATATTATTGTGCACTAATTAAAAGAATAATCATAAAAAGACAATGGAGATCAGTAGAGGGGAATAAGTGGACCAGGGGAAGGAGAGGGGAAGGTCGTAGGGAATGAGATCGATCAACTTATGTTATGTGCTCATACAAATGTGACATAATGAATCCCACTATGATGTATAATTATAATGCACCAATTAAAAAAGGAGAAAACGTAGTCAGCCATATTCATTTAAGTAAGACTCTTCATGCTATAATCTTGCTATGAGATAAAAATCATGTATGTGGAGTTTATCTATCTATATACAATTTTTTATTATTTAGAAACTGTGATATGATTGGTATCACCAAATTGTCTGACTCTACATGGGGAGAATTCTGCATCTTTTTATTTCTAAAAAGTCCAAGGATACAAGGGAATCATCCAAAGATACAAAACACATTCTGAATGATTACAATTTTATTTAACAAACACTCAGAAACTAATTCATTTTAGAATCCTGCCAATATTCATTAAGAACACTAAAGTTGAAGAATGAAATTTCATCTTTTTAAAAGATATTTGTTGCCTGTTTATTGAGAGTAGAGGGTCAAAATTATGAGTAGAAAAATCGTACATGACATAAATAAGCAGTCAATAAATATTTGTTTTAAAAAAGAAGCAAAGGAGAAGGAAGAGAGGAAAGAAAGGGGGATAGGGAAAGTGAAATTAAAGAAGGTAAAAGAGAGAGAAGACATTTTCTGCAACAAATGGCAAGGATTGATGCTGTACACAACACTGAACTGAAGGAGAGCATCAGTAGATGATGAGGGAACTGAGGTCCCTGTTATGGTTTGAATATGAGATGTTCCCCAAAAGCTCATGTGTAAAACAATGTAAGGTTTAGAGGAAAAATGATTGGGTTATGAGACCCTTAACCCGATCAGTGAGTTAATCTCCTGATGGGATTAGCAGAGTGGTAACTGAAGGCGGGTAGGGTGTGGTTAGAGGACGTAGGCCTTTGGGGTATATATTTGGTGAGCTAAACTTAGTCTCTTTGCTTCTTGATCATCATGTGAGCTGCTTCCCTCCACCATACTCTTTTGCCATGTTGTTCTGCCTCACCTTGAGCCCCAAAGATTGAAGCCTCAACTGAGACCTCTGAAACCCTGAGCCCCCACATAAACTTTTCCTCCTCTAAAATTGTTCTTGTCAGGTCTTTTAGTCACAACAGTGAAAAATCTGACTAAAACACTTCCCCTTTGCTGCAGTCATATAATGCCAGCTTTCTGATCAGATTCAAGCGTACAAAATCCATGTACTTGACCTGGACATGAAGTCCTTTGTTGTACATATTCTCTACTTCTTTCACTCTATATCAAATGTTCTTTAATCTGCCTCATCCTTCAGGTACATGAGTTTTTATGATAAGTGAATATTGCCTTAACAAATGCCATCAGCTATCTTTGCTGATTAGAAGTCTGTTTTTAACTGTATATCTGCTCTGTCCAACATAAGAGCCACTAAGTCAGTAGATTTAATATGAGAAAAAAGAATGCAAACTAACTTGTTAGTAATTTGTATTTGATTGCCTGTTGAAATGTTAATATGTTGAATATATTGAGTTAAATGAAATGTATTAATAATATTAATTTGCCTTTTTTATTTTTACTTAATTAATATGTACCAAGAGTTTGCCAAACTGCAAAGCTGGGGGCACAAATATGCAGACTGCCACGAATACACAAGACTTCTGACACCAATTACAAGGAGTTGGAGTCCAACTACAGAGTTCAAGGGAAAGCCACTCTCACTTCAAACTCATACTGCAAGTTCACAGAATTTCCAAGACAGCCCTTAGTTTTGACAATTCCCTAGGAGGATCTCAGAATTCACTGGAAGCTATTATACTCATGGTTATGTTTTAACAAAGATGAGGGTTATAAATTGCAATCAGCCATGGAAGAGACTCGTAAGGCAGTTTGGGAAGTTTCCAGATGTGAAGCTTCTCTTGTCCTTAGGCCATGTCACACTCCTGCCATCAACACTGATAACATACACAGTATTGCCAGTCAAGTAAGCTCACCTAAACTTCTATGTCCAGAATTTTTATCGGGTCCTTGCTGCATAGGCATGACTGACTTTTTCAACAGGGTTGTATTCAGCCTCCAGGTCAGCTGATATTATATGACCCAAACACCCAACTACATCATATGTCTAGTCTGTGGCATGGATAGCCCCACTTAAAACTACTGGGTATGGATGTCCCCACTTTAAGATCTGGTGTGAACAGACCCTAATTAAACATAGACATTTCTCTCAGGTATGACGCTGATCACTTCCTAAAAACTAACACAAAATCTAACCTTCACTTTTGGCAAAGTCAAACTCTATATTATATAAAAAGGCTACTTGAAAATGTAAAAATAAATATAGAACTCATTACAGTACTATTAGGCAGAAGTTCCTTTCCATAGACAAATTTTTTTTCAGTTTTATCATACTATATCTCTAGATTCCTATAACCTTGTAGTGCATATTCTACCATGTTTAGTAATTTTTTTTATTCTCTTTATATATTTTTTTTTATTTCCACTGGCCCATTGAGAACTGTCTCCATTTTTATCCCTATTTCTCTTCATGAGCTTAGGGTAGCTACATATATTTGCATTTTACAGGCTCTGTGATCTATCTTTAGCTGGTCAGTCTGGAAGATTTCTTAGCAAATGAATTTTCTCCATCTTTTAAGCTCAATTTTCTCCATAAATTTGGTAATCTCAAGCCATTACTAGGAAAATACTAACATAATCTATCAACCAAGTTCTTAATTGAACACATTCTCCCTTCTCTTCTATAATATATACTTTATATGGAGAAAAAAGGAATTCAAGGATTTATAAACAGTGGATATGTTCTGTAGATTTCTTCAGAAGTTTTATTGATTGTTTTAGTCAGATATTTTACTTCTGGGACCAAAACACCTGACCAGAACAATTTAAGAAAGAAAAGTTTATTTTGTGGCTCACAGTTTCATTCTCAGTCCATAGATGGCTGACTCCATTTGTCAGGGCCTGAGGTGTAGCAGAACATCAGGGCAGAAGTATGTGGCAGAGGAAAGCAGTTGGGGACATAGCACCAGGAAGCAGAGAGAGAGAGGGGGACAGGGAGAGAAGCAGGGAAAGCACTCCCCTCACAGACAAAATATAAACCCTATGGGGACTTCTGTTGACCCACCTCCTCCAGCCACACCCTACCTGCCTACAGTCACACCCAGTTAATCCACATCAGGGGATTAACTCATTGATTAGGTTAAGATTCTCATAACCCATTCATTTCACTCTAAACCATCTTGTATTGTCTCACACATGAACTTTTGGAACACACATCATATCTAAACCATAACATTCATTTTTTAAAAAGATAATGAAATCAAAGTCATATTCCATATCTTTCATCACATCCTTTGTGTAAGACATAGTCCTCTTTCTAGTTAAGCATTTCAGGACTCAATAAAGCTCTTTCTCAATATATATTTTGACTGTTGATCAGATATAAAATTTTGGTTCATGTACCATTTATTCAATGCCTATAGGGTGCTATTAAGTAAGAATGATATAAAAAAAATGGAAGAGAAAGTTTCTTGTCTTCTTGAATTCTCAGCCTGGAATGGAGACTTGACACAAAAGCCTTACATGGTCAGTGAGTGCTGAAATTATGAACTCCGTGTGACAGGCAATCTGAAGACAAACCAAGAACAAAACCAATCTGTCCTCAGATTATAGAATCCCTGAGGGATTTATTCCACATTATTCTTAATCTATACCTTGTCAAAAGGAAAAGTTGCTAATGTTAATGAAAAAAAAATCCACTCTTAAAGAATGTGTGCTGCAACAACTCAATTAGCTATGCCATTCCAAATGGGATTACTAAATCCTGGATCTTGTGAGGTTAAAACAGGCCATTAATTATGTTTAGTTTCATTCATCTTCTAAACCACTTCATTCTGTCATGGGACATATACCAATTGAATGTATACAGATTGTTTTATGAACACATTAAATGGGGATGACACTCACTAATGCAGTACCAAAACAACCAAGTTGTTCTGCTGCAATGAGCTCTAGAGGTGAGCAGTGTGAGATTCTGCAGCCTCCAGCAGTTCTGTTGATGGCTTCCATTCCCTGACAAAACCACTGAGGATGACTCTAATGGATGTTGCATCTGCACATATGCATTAGTTGCCCTTCCTTCATGCTTACTCTGCCCTGGCTGACTTTGCACATCTGTTATAATTTGGTGAATAATAATAAATACACCTTTGCAATGTGTGATGCTGCAGAGCACAAACAACTGAAAATTCATGAGGCAGCTAAGAGTGAGGAAATAAGTACCTTGTCGTAGCCATCTTGTGCCAGATGAGGATTTCAGAAAGCTGAGTTCTGATCTAACACTTCTATTGCTCCTTTGTTGAGAAATCTTAAGAAAATTTCTTAACTTTTTTGCCTCAATCATTCATCCAAGGAGTAGGAATTTTTTTTTTCTGCTGCAATTTTCTGCACAGAATGATTACAAACGTTAATTGAGGGTTTTTTTTAAAAACATGAAAAAAGAGTCTCTCACAAGCCTATGTGTACATGATTTTCTTCAAGATTTTATTGATCTTAGGCAGATTTTCATATTTTATAAATAAAATGATTTTTTTTTGCCACCACATAAGAATAACCAGTATCTTTCAGGGGACAGGTTTGAAATTCCCAATACTGGGTCATAAGGCTGAAGTCATCTTCTGAAACATAAGCCGTGATATTTTGATCACCCATAAAAAAGGCATCAGTTAAGATTCTTTTCAGAGTCAGAGAAACCTCAGTGATGTGACTACAATTGAGGACCCCAAAGATTTCACAAAGCTTACTATTTCTACTTTTATACCAACAGGTGGCTGTAGTTTTCCTCCTATGAGTGATGTGTTCCCTCACAAGTAGCTATGTTACCAGTGAGTGGTTAAAAAAATAAATAAATAAACCCACTTCTACCATTTTTTTCTATGCCCATATAAATGTTTTCTGCTGTTAACTCATTTCAAATTAACTCAGTGCTAAAATTAATCACCCATACTCTTTATCTCTACTTAGAAAAATAGAAACTTCTCAGTGTTTTTGTCATTGGTACTAGGAGGAGCCCAACATAACTTCTGCATCATTTGTGGTTCTCTGTAATTGCCTTAATAGGTTTAATTAGTATACTAGATTTTGTTTTCCAAGAGCTTGCATATTTTTAATGGGTTTGCTCTCTTGTTAATGGTCTAAACGACTTGCCATGAAGATCATATCCCAACAGAGGCAGACAGAATATCAATAAAAAGACTACTAATCTCAGGATGGTGTTTCCCCATGACTTTAAGTTCAAATATTTAATGATAAGTTTTTTGCCAACTGCAAGCAAATAATTCTACATTAGCAGGAGAATTTCAAATGTTTTAAGAATGTTCATTTTCATTATTTTAAGTTTAAATATTTACAAGTGGGTTTTCAACAGTCCAAGTAAATGCATTTTGTTTAAAATAAAGACAAAATATCTAATGCTGGCTTTAGAGATATTTTCCAAATAACTGTAACAAAATATTAAATGATAATGTCTTTTACCTGCAAAACACTTCAAAGTACTTTCATAAGCATTATCCATATTACTGCATCCTGAGTGTTTCAATTAATGATGGAATATAGATGCTCTAAATGTTTTTACATAGAGATAAATATTCTCCTTTTGGTTCTTTTTAGTGAACAATTTTCATAATTTATTTTACAAATTAGAGCACAAAGGTTGATAGAAATTCTGACAATTTATTTAAAAGAAATAATTTGACCCCATGTGTTGTAAAAGAACAACAATTGAAAAGATCATGAAAGATACCCATGTTGCTAGGGATCACACCATTTATCAAAGATATAATATATGATTACTTTGTTTAAAGAAATAAAAGACTGTCCTCTATAGATCAAATACTTTGGGAAATGAAAAGATAAAGGAAGAAAACCCACAAACATTTACACATTAAATACTCAACACACTAACATATGTTTGTGTATTTCCCATTCGATCCCAGACACTACTTTAATAAAGAGTCAAATTAATTAACAAAAATAACCTCTGATATATTTGATTTATATTCTAGCTGAAATATAGCAATAAACAAATAAAGATAAAATAATAATGTGGCAGTCCTGTATAAATGCATAAAAGCAGATTATGGGCTGCAGGATGAATGAGGTATAAAATCTTTTCGGCCAGTTATAAAAGATCTAAGAAAACAACAGATGAAAGAAAACCCAACTAGTAGAGCAGAGACATGGGAATTTGTGGTGTAAATACATTGCAGTACAAAGAAACTTATGCAAAGGTCCTGAGGTAGTAGATTGCTCAACAATTTTGAGGAGTGGAATTGAGGCCTTTGTAACTACACCACAGTAGGAAGTCCATCTTTGATTAGACTACTTTTGACAGTGGCCATTAGTTTCCCATGAACCAGCTTGAAATACTGATTGCCAAACACAATGCAAAAAGAAAAACTTCTTAATAAAATAGATAAATATACTGAATAAAAAACATGTGACCAAAATGTGGATCCATTATAGTAAAGAAAAAGAATACCACCTAGAAATTAGAAAGTGGAAATACCTAGAAACTAGAAACACCTAGAAACTAGGTTTTTCTAATGTCTTAGAAAATTCTTTAGTTACACTTTATACATCAAATAAATATATGTTACATTCAATTCTTAACTGGAAAAATGTTTAAAAATCCACTCATTATTTGTGAAAAAAATTAGAATACAGACTTCAGAATCTGATAAAACTGTAGTTTAATTCTCAAATTTCCTCAGACATTATTAATAAAAAGGTAAGTAATTTATAATAGCCAAGTAAAAGGCCCTTAATTATATATTTTTGTTACTGAGATTTCCATAATTCTGGGTTTCTTGAGATTAAAACCACAATATTTTTTGGCTTTTTAAGAATATCTTAATTTATAGAAGTAAGTAATTTGTAATTACTTACAAAATTTTATTCTTGCTCAACATGGATGGATGGATAGATAGATAAAAGTATGTATACATGATTTTACAAACACATTAAATGGAAATGACAATTACTTATGTAAAAGCAAAATAAAGTGCTCTTATATTATTTGCTCTTGGAGGTTAGTCTTTTATGATATTATCTCTCTCATGACTAATCTAAACAATATTTAGCAGCAAAGTGAGAAACAAACAAAAAAAGCTGCTACTTTAAATAGAACACCTAGAACATAGATATTGTGTTAAGTCCTAATTCTGCCTTTTACTAGCTGTGTGACAATTAGCAAGTTACTCAAATTTCCTGAGCCTTAGCATACTCTTCTATAATACCAAGACAAAAATTTCATATTGATTTTAAATATACACTATCAAACTCCTAGACATAGTATCAGGCATCTAGGGAGGTATTCAAAAGTTGGCATTTATTTAATTATTAGCAATAGTTTTTTTTTGTTGTTGTTGTTGTTTTTAAATCATCATTGTTACTAGTACTAATCAATTGTAAATCTCAGATTGTTGACAGAAGTTCCAACAGTCTATGCCCAGATGAAATTGTAATATCTGACCCTGCAGGGACGCACTGGTTACTTGAGAAAAGGACATGCTCAACCCTGCCTTATTGACCTACCTTATGGCAGATGGCAATTGCGGTAGTGTTACTCGTGGGAGTTACGCTGCGCTGCTGTGTCATTGTTTGATAGGGAAGGCCAAGCTAACACAGAAAACAGTGACCAACATCTGCAGAATCACAATCCCAGTGAAGGTCTCTCTCATAATATTTTGTTACAATGATTCTTTTATAACATAAAGAAATTTTAATGACTTCCATCATTCCCTCTAGCAAATGGTATTTTTACACTTTTATGTCCTACCTTTTGAGAGAATCACATTAACAAAAGACTTGTATAAATTCTGAACATCTATTTTATTAATCACAAAAGCTTTAAAACAATATGCATATGGAAATACAGAATACATATGGGAATGTAGGTTTTCAGCCAACTGGATAAATATCAAAAAGAAATTTTGTGAAATTCCTCACACAAACAGAATGAATTTCTAATTGATCAGAAGTAAAGCAGTCAACACATTCAGTGTAATAATCTGCTTCCCCAGATGTCTCCAAGACTATCACCAGGAGGTCCAGACAGCACATTCTGAATAAGATCACAACCACTCCCTTCAAGGTCAAGAACTGAAAACCATATGTGCTGGGACTTTTACCTCCTCAATCAGAAACTCAGCTCCCCCACAACACACCCTCCTATTTAAACTATGCAGTTTGAAGGGGTTTTCTGTTTTGAATACACCCAAATTTTATCCCTATTTAGGGATCACCACAGTCTTAGAACTTCTATGCTCTATTCACAATTTACATCTTCTTTTCTGTCCCTTTCTCCCAAACCATTCAACTGCTGAAACACTTTCACTCTCCCCTCTAAAATCATGGGTCCATTACTAGCAAAATCCTATTCCCTTCATCTTCTTCCTCAACTGTTTTCATTTTCTTCTACCTGGGACTGAACCCAGGTATATTTTTACCACTGAGTTACATCTCCAGCCATTTTTATTTCTTATTCTGAGATATTGCTGAGTTGCTGTGTCTAGCCTCAATCTTGCAATCCTCCTACCTCAGCCTCCCCAGTCACAGGCATGCACAACCAAGCTTCCTCTGCCTTTGGATCCTGCTTTCCCTGAAGATATCTGAGGTGGTGGGTATTTGACACATTGCCCACTGCCCCTGACCTTCTGGGTGATGCAGATTTCATCTTGGAGTCACAGACCATTCTCTTCCCTAAAACACCCTGCTTTGAATCTATCATTATCAGATCTCATCGCCAAATACTCCCTATTTGTGTCAGTATGGCATGTGCTCTATTCCCCTAATTTCTCAACAGGGTCAAAACTTGATCCATCATCACTTTCTCCTATACAATTCCTTCCTTCTTCCAAGATGATTCAATAAACATATTGTATTGGTTTGCTGTGGCGGCCATAACAAAATACCAGACTCCATGGCTTAAACAGCAGAAACTCATTTTCTCATAAGTTCTAGAAGCTAGAAATCCAAGTTGAGATGCAGGGAAGTTTGGTTTCTTGTAAGTCTTCTCTTCTTGGCTTGCTGCTGGTGGTTTCTTCTCAGTGTGCATGCATCCCTGGTGCTTCTTTATGTATGTCTTAAACTCCTCTAAGGACACTTAAGTCAGCTTTTCTCCCTATGACCAAAATACCTGATGAGAACAACTTTAGAAGAGGGAAAGTTTATTTGAGTCTCAATGAGTTCAGAAGTCTCAGTCCATAGACGGCCAACTCCATTGCTCTGGGCTCAACCTAAGGCAGTACAACATGGCAAAAGGGTACAGTGGAAGAAAGCTGCTCAGTTCATGGCAGCCAAGGAAGCAGAGAGAGCTGAAGGTACCACAGAGAAGATGCACCCTTCGGGGCACACCCCCAGTGACCATCCTCCTCCAGTCACACCCTACCTGCCAGTTAACAACCAGTCCATACATTCAAATTGAGATGGACTAGTTAGTTTACAGCTCTCACAATCCAATCAGTTCACCTCTGAACATTCCTGCATTAATACAGGAGCTTTGGGGGAACACCTCATATCCACATCATAACAGATTTAACTTAATTACCTTTAAAAGTCCTATGTCCAAATGCACTTATATTCTGAGACACTAAGTTTAGGGCTTCAAAATAGGAAATGTTGGGAAGACACAATTCAGTTCATCAAGTGTACAGATGAGTCATCTCATATTTTTGTCGTTTTCTTGACCTCATCCTGTTTAATTTACTTGTCATCAAAGCATGTCTTTTAAGAATGTGTCTTTTTATAATATTTATTTTTTAGTTTTTTTCAGCGGACACAACATCTTTGTATGTGGTGCTGAGGATCGAACCGGGGCTGCATGCATGACAGAGGAGCACGCTACCACTTGAGCCACATCCCCAGCCCAAGAATGTGTCTTATATTACACCATTCACTTTTGCTCAGCCAGTCACTCACATCACACCACAGGTGTCCTTATAACTTTAGCTCTCCATAATCTCAGTTTACTGCTGCCCACTCCCGGCCTTTCCTCTTCTGCCATATTCCTCCTAAAACTTCACTCTCAATAATTCCTCATCTCCACTAAAATAAATCCTGTGACCTTTTCTCTGGGCTTTAATAGCCTCAATCTTTCCCTGACTCAGCTTAAATAATTTTGTCCCCTTAAAACATGTCATATTTGTTACTTATCTACCAAAACTCAACAGTGATCCCCTCATTTCACTCAAAAGAAAAGCTAAGGTCCTTTGAAGTATAGAGAAAACTCCATACACTGTGATCTCTATGTTTCATGTTCATCTCCATCTATCCTCACTCATTAAACTCCAGTCCCTTGGGTTCCTGTTTTTCCTCAAGCATTCTCTTGATTTAGGATCTCTGCTTAGAACATTCTTCCTCCAAAGCTTTACATGAAATTCATTTATTTTCTTCCTTGGCTTTGCTCACATGACATGTTTTCAATATGCTCTAAATTGATCATCTTACTCAGAATTTCAATTTATACTTTCCACTTGGCATCCCAGATCCCCTTCACCTGCTTTCTCTACCTTAATTCTAATACTATCCATCACTTTATAAACATACTATGAAATTTACTTGTTTATTTTACCCATTTCCTTTCACTCGAATATATGTCTATCTCCCTCCCCTGGAATGTGAGGTCCTCAAGGGCAATGATATTTCTCTGTCTTGATCACTGATACATCCCCAATACTTAAAATGGTTCACAACCATGGGACTCAATAAATATTTGTTTTATATTGGAAAGAAGGGAATAGAAAAGGGTTTTCTATTGTATTTCAAGATCCTAGGTCCAGAAAAAAATAAATAAGTATGAATATACATATTTATAAATGATTAAAATAATTTTTAAAAATAAACTTTTGTACAAACAAAACTCCATAAGCCAAATAAATCTAAAATCACAAAAATCAAAGATAAAGATCTTATAATAAATAGCATCTAAACATTTATAAGAAGAAAATCTAATAATGCAGCAGGAAAATAGGCAAAGGCTAAATTCAAATAAAGGAAAATAATGATAACTTTTAACCATATAAAAAGATTTCAGACTGCTCTCATAATAAGAGAAATATATATTAAAACTCCTCTGAGATTTTATATTTATCCTTCAGAATAAGAAATCCAAAAGCTCAAGGAAGCATTTCACAGGTGAGTTGGATATTATCACTTGCACCTTGCGGATTAGATTATAAACTGGCATGACTTCTGTAGAAGGTGATTTACTGATATCTGACAAAATCACAAATACATACACCTTTTGACCTAGTAATACCTATTTCAAATCTATTATCCCATACAAATCTCTTTGGTAAATCTGGCATGAAGTCTGTAAGAGGTTATCTGTTATAATATTTCATGTTCTAGTAAGACACTAGTGAAAATTATATAAATGAATACAGCATTGGTTATACACATTATAGCACCTAAATCAAATGAAATACTACTCGAGTATATATAAAGAACACAGATCTCCTATTTTGATATACCAGGAACTCTAAGATATAATATTGTGACAACTGCAAGGTAAAGTATAATGGTATCTTGGATTTAAAGAGCAAAGAAATGATAACATATTTGCAATTGCTTACATATTGCTTCAATCCATTTGGGCTACTGCAACAAAATAACACAAACTGGTATCTTATAAACAACATGAATTTGTTTTTATACTTCTGGAGTCTGGAAAGTCCATGATCAAGGCTTCAGACAAGTTGGTGTCTGGTGAAGACTCCATTTCTGGTTCATAGTTGGCATCTTCTCACATGGTAGAAAAGGCCCAGAGGCTCTATTAAGACCTCTTTACATAAGGTATTAATCCTGTTGATGAAGGCTCCATCCTCATGATTTAATCATCTCCCAATTTCCCCACTTCTTAGTACCCTCACTTCATATAATTGATTTCTACATGTGAATTTTGGTGGGACACAGACATTCAGACCATACCACATGTACTTAACAGACACTGTTTAAGTAGGATCTAAAACATTATTTACCTGTGGAGTTGTGTGTGTAATAGGAAACAGGCAAAGGAGAGGAAAAGGTAAGTGTGAAACATTTCACTTTGTAATAAATATTTTGAAATTTTTATGTTACTTCTACATTGCAAAAAATATACTAAATGACAAAAATAATTGCAGAAAAATAGCTCATAAGAAAAAGATTCCCAACATTATATTATTTTAATACAAATCAACTTTGTTTTGTAAATACCTTCACTGAACAATTTACATATACTAAATATAAAGTCAGGTAAAAATAAATTTGTTTGTTTGTTTTCCCACTTTGATTTCAGGAAGATTGTAGAGAGAGAAGAACAGGAACTGGCGAAGAATTCATTATTGTTATTTATGAGATACTGCAGGCCTGCAAACATGTCAGGAACTCAGATAAAACAAGGCAAGAAGCGGTATTAGCATCAAAAACAACCACTGACAGTAAGCAATGCTACTTGCAGAATGAAAAACAGGTGTATAGCCGCTTTAAGCATAATTTCCACATAATAGGAACAAATGGATACATAAAAGAGAAGCCTTCCTGCTGATACTAAGAGAAATTGGACCACAGAAAAGAAACATGGCCCTATCATTGCAGTTGCGATAACAATGAAGATAGTAAGTGATGGAAACAGAAGGAAAACAGTGAAACATTGAGAAAGCCCTCCTTTATATTTAGCATCAGTCCATTATTTTCCAGGTACATACAGTTGAAGGCCAATCTTCAAAAAGGGACCTCCACCCCAATGCTCCTCATTTGAGTCCTCAAGTAAACTGTTGAAAGTGGTGAGCAGGGATAAGCAGGTACCTCCCACTACAACTGAACAGAAGTATCACCAAAACCTGAAAGATACAAGTAAGGCAACCTAACAAATTAAAAATATAAGATTGAATTAAGGCTATTTAACCTAAAAAAGAGAATAGTAAAAGAAACAGCAACTAGAATTTTCATCAGCAAGAACAAATATTATTTGATCACCAGCCAGTTTAGGACTTGGAAATTAGAGAATTAAAAAACAATACAAAACAAAACACAAACTCAGCCTTTAAGGAACTTAGGAGATAAGACACACGCATTAAAATAAAGGTTATAAACTGATCTCTCATGGGTGTATCCAGCATAGAAATGTGTTAAATAATACCGCAATATAACAATATTAAAAATATTGAACAATTTAATTAGAAAGTCTGGATGTTCAGCTCCATTTCAAAAAGTAGAACAAGAGAGGGTTGTTGAGTATGGAAAGCAGGAGGTGATTCCCATATTATGGGAAGGATTTTTCACTAGGAGGAAGATAGAGGAACTGATAAGGTCCTCAGGCCTAAAAGTTTAGGGCAAAATAAAGTACAACGTGAAGAACTAGATTGTTTGGTTAGTTTGGGCTACTACTGAAATGCCATAGACTGTGCAGCTTACACAATGGAACCTGATTTTCCTCACTGTTCTGAGGCTGGAAGTCTGAGATCCAGGTGCAAGCTTAGTTGGGTGCTTCTGAGGGCTCTTTTCCTAGTTTGCATACTGTCACCTTCATACCATGTCCTCACATAGTTGAGAGTGATCTGCTTTCTCCCTTGTCTTATATGACCCCTAATCACATCAGGAAGGTTCCACCTACTTCACAAAATCTAACTCTAAGGACATTCCAAAGGCCCCAAGTCCTATACCATCACATTTGGGGCTCAGGGATTTAACATATGAATTTGAGGGAAACACAAACATTCATTTCTTAACAAGAAGCTACAGTCAACTGCTTGCTGGGAAACAGATTTACATATTAATGAAAGCCTTGTTGGAAGAGATAAATTTTAAATTATCTCATACCACCCTTAAATTCAGTGCATTTAATAACCTTTCTCCACTCCAAACTTCACTTTATAAATTTATCTCCTCCCAATCTTATCTTTTACCCCTTCTTACTCCTATTCATCACTTACAGAAAAAGGTAATACATACATACTTTATCCCATACCAGTTATGTACATAAAACCATGAGGAATTTCACAAGCCACATAAAAAATTCATCTTCTTTTTTATATTTATATTTTTCTTGTTTTGGAAAATAATATTTTTAAGGAGCAGGGACTTAAAACCAGTCAATTACAAAATCAGCTAATTATGTTAGTTATGCCATCTGCAGTCAAATGAGGTTACAAGTTTTACTTTAAAATTAAGTACCTGCGCCCAGCGCATCTTTTTTAACATCTCTTTTAAAGAGACTGGAAAAGTACTTTAAAATTAAGTACCTGTGCATCTTTTTTTCACTTATTTTATAAAACAGATGTTAAATATTTAATTTTTTAAAACATACTGGTAAAAATCTGCTTTTACCCATAAAAAGTCACCATATTTACTTCTCTATTATTCTCCATCCCGCTCCTTCTTTTGAAAGCAGGTGGCATGAAGTGCAAAATTAGTAAAATACAAAAATATATCATCAAATGCAACTTTGTCAAGATCTAAAAAAAAAAAAAGAATTCATATCAAAATAGAGTCTAATCCATAATAGTGAAAAAGAGACCATAAAGTCAGCTCTTTATAGGATATAGTTGTCTCATAGCACTCCACACCCTATTTTTCTGTTACTTGTTCCTACTGTCAAGAGTCCCTAAGGCTGGGTTTGGAATCAGTATTAGCTTTGACAAATGCAGGAAGAGAATAAGCTTGTGTTTAATAGCAACGTTAGCCCAAAAGAGAACTCAACACACTTATCTGCAGAATAGTCACTTATTAGCCACACCTCTCCCACTTACCCACTCTAATCATTTAATCTCCCTGAAATTCAATTCTTAATCTGCAAAAATGGTATAATAATTGTGCCTGGCACCTAGAATTATTGTGAACTAAGTCCTTAGAACAAGAGTCCTACAAAAAAAGAGGACCCTAAGATGCAGGTAAAAGAGTAGACCAAACTCATGAAAATCTCTCCTTCCTGAAACCATACCACAGTAGAGTGTTTTGGCTTGTTCAAGGCACAAAGCCACAGGACAAAGAGAACAAAAGAGAAAAGAAAATTTTTAAAAGTTTGGAAGCCAGAATGTGAATGATAACCAACTAATAACAACGGACAGCAGCCGTGGGAAGACAAAATGCAAAGCTAGCATTGGAGGTTACAAGAAGCAACACTATATAGCATATAACTGCCCTCCTCTGGAGATGTAGGTTGATAAAGCCAATATATGAGGATTGGTGAAAAGTCTTTCTAAGTAACATCTGGTGATGTTATCTCACCATAATATCACCAGATGAGCTGGGTGAATGAATCTGTAAATGTGGAGACCCATCTTCTCACCCCATATACTTGATAAAAGTTGAAAATTAGGCCTAGGATGTTTCGGATAAGATAATGGAAAAGTTTTCTCAGAAGAATCTGACTTCTACCTTGAAAATTAGGGAGTAAAACAAAGTGAAAAGGCTTATTATCAGAACAGAAACTATCCAAGGAACAGAAATTTTCAAAATATTATTATTATGACCTTTGGAAATATAATAAAATATAATGCATCTATTAAAAAAGATAGAATGCTTTTTAAAAAAATGAATATCGAGAACAAAGTAGAGCTGCCTGGTCTCTGCTCTAGGCAGTGGTACAATAAGTGGAATTAGTGTGACTAGTTGATATCCCAGGTCAGCAGTAGCTACATGTAAGCATCTCCTGGCTCAGACATCCTGATTTCGCACCCTTTATTTTCATCTTTCCTGACTGTTTATTCTAGTTTGGATACCTCTTATCTGTGTACCCAACTATCCTGTGTATACATCTTTCATCGCACATATACAATATCCCATAATTGCCTATTTCCTACACTAGGGTCTGAAGTTTCTCCAGAAGAGAGAGAATGTTGACAACACATAGCATAGTGCCTGGTATATTAGTAGGTGCTTCCAAAAACTTTGCTCAATGTATAAACTGAATGGATGAGTAAAATGCTATCACATCAGTTTGGCCTGTCACCAGGATGGAGAATCCAAAAAGTCCATTAACAGTTTTGCTGAACCTCCTTGCTGAACTCAACTGTGCCATTTCCCAAAGGGAAAGAACCAGAAAAATATTCCTGTAGAAAAAGGCAGAAAGGATGGATTTCCCTGCTTTATTCAAGAATCTCAAATTAACAATGAAATCTACTTCTGTACAAGAAAAACAACTCTGTGGAGCACCCATGGAATTCCATTGAAAAGATAAATGCTCTCCTCACTATGGTTTGACTATAAATTTCCATTAAATATTTTTAAATATTAGTAGTACTCATATCTGAAGGGTTTTTTTTTGCTTCTGTATTTTCTGATGCTTCTATGTCACATAGTATTATTTAGATAATGAAAATTTATATGAATAAATTTGTAAAATTATATAAATTCAAATTGATACTGAAATGTACATAATTTTTTAAAATTCCCATTTCCTTTTGAAATACATTTTTAACTGACAGTGGTATAGCACTCTCAGTCCTGTTAATCCATCATAATTACTGGTAGAGCTTGTTTAAAGATGCAATTGCCCTGGCTTTTCCCAGATCTATAGAATCAAAACGGGTGAGAGACCCAGGCATTCATGTCTGATAAGCTGTGCAGATGACTGTGAGGTCCAGGAAGCTGTATTTGTACATCATGTGGAGTCTCATCTCATGAACTAGGACTCCACCAATAGCTCCTTTCAGTGACATTATTCACAACTGGTAGATTGGAAAGTAATCTTTAGTCAGATACAAAGAGGGGTGGAAGAAAAATACATCAAGAATAGGATTTCTCAGGGTGACTACTGAACATAGTTTAATCCAGATCTAAAGTATCTATTAAATGAAGACAATGGGTAAAATAGGATTTATCGGGCTTACCTCAAGTTTATCTTGCTTTTCTATATTTCTAACTGCTGAGGAGTAATTTCTTAGAGGATTACCTCCATTAAAACCCACCCTCTTATCCTTTTTGCCAGAAATTCTTTCCAAAGCCTATAAAAGCTAATTTCACTTCTTACAAAGCTAGTTAATCAAACGGGTATTCAAGTTCATTTGCCTAGTATCCTTTGCTAAGAGTTGACACTGAAATAAGGGCTTATAGAATATGCATTTGAGCTATTAACCATGTCTTCTCACCATTGATCTTCTTTTTACCCCTAGACTTAAAGGCTAAAATTCTGTTACCTGGCTCTTTATTTTTATTCATTATTGCATTCAAATAACATCACTATTATATCAATGTGATGGATCAACTCTGTAATTGAGTGTGAATACTTTTACTTTGCATTCTCCTAGAATTATTAATTTCAGCATATTTGTTGTGCTTTTGAATGTGGCTAAGCAGTAAATAATGCAACACAAAGAGGTTTTAACCTATTCCCAAAGCCCACAACAAGGTTGTAAAGCCAGTGGTGTATTAACTTAAAAAATAGATCAATCTTATCTTGTAAAAAGAAGATAAAAGGTAATACTGTCAGTAAGAACAACGGTGCTTGAGGTTGTAAACCATACTTGAGACTATAAAAAGAAGCTTAGATGCATGTGTTAAATTTTGCTTCCTGTCCTTGGAGAAAGTCTTCAATTCAATGGACATTTAAAAAAAAAAGATCAGTCATCCAGATATTTTCTCATATTGCTTATACTGATAAAACATAAACCTACACTATAACAATAACAATTGTACCCTCATTACATAACATTTTACAAAGGGCTTTATATGTGTGAAACTGAAAATTAGTTCTAAGGAATATACATTAGAAAACTAAGTAGAAAACATATGGTATTCATCAGATGACCAATAAAACAGTTCCTTCAACCAGCAACAAAATTTAGTGCTACTTAAATATCTGTGGAACCATGTAAAGAAAGGTATTTGGATAACACAAGAATTATCCTCAAGTTTTTCAGAAATGTACTCATCATTATTTGCAAACCATAGACAAACCTATATTAAAGGACTTCCAAGTGGATTATGTGCTCTTCATATTGTGAACTCCTCAGATAGAAATTGAGCATCCCTAATCAAAAAGTCTATAACTGAAATACTTCCAAATCAAAATTTTTGAGTGTCAATGAGACCATAGTAGAAAATCACATATTGTGAAGCTCTGTTTAATGCACATCAATAGTTAAAGTACTGTATAAAATTAACCTTATGTATATAAAGATTATATGAAACAAATTAATTTCATGTTTAGATTTGGGCAGCATTCACAAAAATATACATATGTGTATGTGCAGATATTCAATTTTTTTAAATCTAAAATTCAAAGCATTTCTGATCCAAAGCATTTTGGACAAGGGATACTCAATGTGGATATATCTCTTTGAGTGGACAAAAGATGTGGAGATATTTGTGAATTCTGACCAAAGTGTGACCTAAGTAAAGGAGACTTTAATAATCAAATGCATAGTTTAACCCATTCTGTGGATATCAGTCAGCCTCTTTCCAGAGACATCTATGTCATAACCCAATGAGCTTATGCACAAAGTGGCCATGGTGGCATTGATGGAGGTTATGCATGGGCCTAGCAACATGTACTCACTTACCAAGACCAAATTGGGTATGACCACCTCAGTGCTCAATCTACCAACAGCAGAGACCAACACTGAGCTTGAGTTCCTTTCCTTATGGTTGATTAATTCCACTGGGCCCCTTCCATCATGAAAAGGGTGGTATCTTATTCTTACTGGAATAGATGCTCTGGATGTGGATTTGCCTTCCCTGCACACAATGTTTCTGCCCAAACTACCATCCATAGACTTACAGAAAAACTTATCCTTCAATATATATCCCACATAGCATTGCTTCTGACCAAAGAACTCACTTCACAGGGGAAAAAAAAAAAGTGCAGCAATGAATGAGCTCATGCTCTTGGAGTTCACATGCTCCCCCTCATCCTGAAGCAGGTGTCGTGATAGAATCATGGGAATGGCCTTTGAAGACTTTATAATGGCACCATCTAGATAATAGTATTTTGCAGGGGTAGGGCAAGGTTTTCAGAAGGCTCTTATAAATATATAGGGGGAAAATTCAATAGCACAACAGTTTCACCAAGAAGAAAGGAACGCGAACAGTATGAAGAGACAAGGAAAGAAAGGACCACAAGCATTGCAGGTCAACTCAACTTTAGAAGAGGTAATAGCTGCAGCTGATGGAATGTCAGATAAAGAATTCAGGATATACATGCTTCAGATGATCTGGAGTCTCAAGGAAGACATCAGACAGCAAAATCAGACAATGAAAGATCACTTCAACAATGAATTACATAAACAAATCCAAGAAGCAAAAGATCAACTATACAGGGAAATAAAGGTTATAAAAAACAAACAAACAGAAATCCTAGAAATGCAGGAAGCAATAAGCCAACTTAAAAACTCAATTGAGAATACTACCAGCAGAGTAGAACACTTAGAAGACAGAACATCAGACAATGAAGATAAAGTATTTCAACTTGAAAAGAACATAGACAGCTCAGCAAGACTGTTAAGAAACCATGAGCAGAACATCCAAGAAATATGGGATAACATCAAGAGACCAAATTTAAGAGTCATTGGGATACAGGAAGGAACAGAGTTTCAAACCAAAGGAATGAGCAATCTATTCAATGAAATAATTCGAGAAAACTTCCCAGACTTGAAGAATGAGACAGAACCCCAAATCCTAGAAGCCTACAGGACGCCGAATGTGCAAAATCATAAGAGATCCACACCTAGACACATTATAATGAAGATGCCCAACATACAGAATAAGGAGAGAATTTTAAAAGCTACAAGAGAAAGGAAGCAGATCACATTTAGGGGTAAGCCAATCAGGATAACAGCTGATCTTTCAACACAGACTCTGAAAGCTAGAAGATCCTGGAATAACATATTTCAAACACTGAAAGAAAATGGGTTCCAACCAAGAATTGTGTTTCCAGCGAAATTAAGCTTCAGGATGGAAGATGAAATTAAAACCTTCCACGATAAACAAAAGTTAAAAGAATTTGCAGCTAGAAAACCATCTCTTCAAAACATCCTTGGCAAAACATTACAGGAAGAGGAAATGGAAAATAACAATGAAAACCAACAGTGGGAGGTAGGACACTAAAGGGGGGAAAATAATCAAAGTGGAAAACAAACCATGTTTAGTAACATAAATAAACAAATATGGCTGGAAGAACAACCCATATCTCAATAATAACCCTAAATGTTAATGGCTTAAACTCACCAATCAAGAGACACAGGCTAGTAGAATGGATTCAGAGCAACATCCAATTTATGGCACTGTTTTTTCCATAGCCAGGACTTATTGGTACAGGAATCAAGGGGTAAAAATAGGAGTGGTAGCACTCACAATTATCTCTAGTGACACACTAGCAAATATTTTTTTCTCTTGTTTCCCTGATTTATGCTCTGTTGACAGAGAAGTCTGAGTTCCAGAGATAGAAATGTTGCCACCAGAAGATACAGTGATAATTTCATCAAACTGGAAGTTAAGGCTGTTGTCTCTCCACTTTGGGACCCTTATGCTTCTGAGTCAAAGGCTAAGAAAGAAGTTACAGGGTTGACTGGGATGATTAATCCAGACTACCAAGTGGACATAAGGAAGAGGATGTGTAGAATACATAGTATTACCATGCTGCATGATTAAAGTCAATGGAAAATTATAGCTATCAATTCAGGCAGGACCTTTCAGGAATAAAAACACAGGTCATTCAGCCAAACATGAAGAAGTCTGGGTGCACCCTGTAGTCCAGCTACTTGGGAAGCAAGGCTGGGAGGATCTCCTGAAACTCATGAGTTCCAGTCCAGCCGGGAAACCTGCGAGATCAATCTCAAAAAAAAAAAAAAAAAGGTTGGGTCATTTGCCAGAAAATGAACCAAAATCAGTTGAGGTGCTTGCTGAAAGCAAGAATACAGAATGGCTAAGAAAAGAAGTCAGTTATAAATATCAGCTATGAAGATTATAATTGTCATTAGTGTTTTCTCTATATTTTAAGAATACATTTTTTGTGTGTATATCAATACATCAGGTAAATACTTTTGTTTTCATTCTTTTATTTCGTTATCATGTAACATATATTGACTTTACATCAGTATCTAAGTATCATTGATTTTACACCATCGTATTTAAGTTATGGGTTATCAGAAGAAGAGTAACATTATCCAGTGACTTTATCTCCTCTTTTGTATGGATGCAGGATAATTGTATCATATTAGGTGGAAACATTACCTTGTTATTGCCTTTATTTGGCAACTAAATCTGGTTTAAGGAGATGCAAATAATTGATGAATCGACAAGGGGTGAATTAGTGATTATTAATTTCAGATGTCAACTTGACTGGTCTAAGGAATACCAAAAGAGCATTATTTGTGTGTCTGAGAGGGTGTTTCCAGAAGAAATTGACCCGTGAGTCAGTAGAGTAGAAAAAATTCACTCTTCATGTGGACATGGACCATCCAATCAACTGAGGACCAGGGTAGAATAAAATGAGAGAAAAAGATTTGCTTTCTCCTGGTGCTGGAACTCTTGCCTCAGTCTGCCCTTTGGGCATCAGAATTCCAACTCTCCAACCTTGGGAATTCAAAACTCATACAAGTGGTCTCCCAAAATCTCTGGCTTTTGAATTCAGACTGAGAATTAATCATCAGCTTTCTTGGATTTGATGCTTTCACACCCATACTACCAGCACCACACAGCATATCATGGGACTCCTTAGCTTCTGTAATTATGAGTCAGTTACCCTAATAAAACCCCTTCCAACTATCCATCCAGATGCGCCTTGATTTATAATAGAATTATGTCCTGATAAATTATGTCCTGATAAATTCATCAATTGAAAATGCACTTAATATACCTAATATACTCAATACCTAATATACTCAATACTATAGCTTAGGAACACAGGACATTGTGGCCAACTAGGAGCTGTGACTTTCTGCCATTCCCCAGCATCCCAAAGTAGTACCATACTGTATATTGCTGAGAAAATTTTATTAAAATCCATATGTGAAGCATGTTTTCTATTGAATGTATCATTTGCACACCATTATAAAATCAAAAAATTATAAATCAAACCATAAGTTGATTCTGTCTCCTGGAGAACCCTAATAAGACACTATATAAATTTATAAAAATGGGAGTTTTTTTTCCTCCATTTTGTTTATCCTTTATTTTTAGAGATGATAGAGTGCCAGATATTAAGTAAACATTTGTTAAATGAATGACTAAAAGCATATAACACATTTAAGCAATGCCCAAAACATAGAAAACACAATTTTGTTTTCATTAGCCACTCAATATATAATTATAAAAAAAAACCTAAACTATCTAAAATAAAAAATATAAAAAGTTGGAAGAACAATGCAGTAAAGTTACCAAAAGAATCTTTGAAATTCCTGGCAGGAATGATTATTTCCATCTAAAAGGATCTGTACAACAATGGAAATTAAAGCATATTCATGATTTGGGGAAAAAAAGAAAAGTACTGAAAGTGAAAAAATATGTTTGGGACAATATACCATATGAACTTGTTAGTGCAAAAAGGTGGGCTCTAATAGCCCCACAATGTTAGGATGAATAAGTTGATGAGTAAGCTATCATTCCAAAGGACCATCCTGCTGGGAAGCTGATTTAGGAGTGATTTATATAGAAGATGAGTGATGGCTGACCCATGAGTACCTTCTCACAGGTGAAAGTTTGTGGCCAAATGATGCATACCTTAATCTTAATCACCTAGTGACAAAATGTTTTCTAGTTTTGCAAATTTTAAAAGCAAAGATTATTATCACCTCAGGCAATTCTCATCATTCATTAGTTTGCCTATATGCAGTTCCTGACATCTTAAGCAATGAACAGGCTAGAAGAGGTAACCCCCCAAGGCCCTCTTGCTGATCACCAAACTCAAGGTAATGAAATAAAACATACTTCACCTGATTATTGTGAAAGACAAGGATCAAGTGAAATTAAATTGGATGTTAGGCCTCAGTGCTTAGCATCAGTTCTGAAAGATTCAAAAACCTGGTCACTAAGTTTTTTTATGGTATTATTAGGAATGTCTACCTTTGAAAAAAAGAAAAAGCACAGAATTGAAAAAGTACACCGGCAAGACTCTGATGCTAGTAATGTTTTGTCTTGACCCAGGTAGTGATTTTATAATTATAATTCATTCTGTATACATATTGTATTAATTGGCTTTGTTTTGCTGCAGGTAAATAAAATAGCCTGAATATATCAGTGCTTACAACAACAAATGTTTTTGTTGTTTGCTTCCATTACATGGAAGCTGTGGACTATTATGTTCTCCTGGGTTCACTTGGCCTCAGCTTGGCTTCACTCCAGCTATCTTCTCTTCTGAGATGCAGACTAAAGGAGTAGCCACTCTTTGGGGCATGCTTCTCACATGTCAGGGTTCAGAAACTCAAGGATAACAGAGGCAAACTAAACTGCTAGCTGCATTAAAATTCTCTGGTCAGATGTGGTGTGTATCTTTTTCAAAACTTTGTTTTATTTCTATTTGATGGAGACATTTCCACATGCCATGAACTACACCTATATTTCTAGGATACAGAGACTTTTTGCAGATATTTTGAGTTTATCAACTTTCAGTGGGAACACAGCCTTGGTCTCTTTAACTTGAGTTATTTTCTACAGCTTAACAAATCATTTTACAGATGTAATGATGCCCTAAATCAGTTGGTTTTGAATTAATCAAAAGGTAAATTATCCTTGAGTGAGAGGGGCAGCTGACTTGGACTAAGGACTTCCTGAGAATACAGAATCTTGAAGAAGTAAGCTACCCTGTTATGAGAGAGCCTGGGAGTGGGTTACATGGGAGAGAACTACCTGTAGTCTCTAAGATCTGAAAGGAGCCCCTGACAATCTGGTAAAAGAGAACGTCAATCTTACAAATGCAAGGAACTGAGTTCTGTCAACAATCACAATAGCTTGGAAGAAACCCCTCAGATCAAGAAAACATAAGAGAGACTTAGAGAGGCTGCCTTTGCTAAAAGAAGCGGCTCTTTACTTAGACCTACAGATGCCCAATGAGGTACTAAAAGTAGGATAAAACTTTGCATCTCTGACTTCATTTTGTATCTGTCTCCTTCATTACTTTAAACTTTGTGACCTGCTCAGTTCTGCACATGGGAATGTTAATCATTTAAAGTGTGTTCACCTAAAAACTGGTAATACAAGTTTTATTAGCCCTAAATTTACCTGACCTATCTTTTTCCCCTTCTACTGGGACAAGATTTGCAAGGACATTTATATCACCCTGTTTAAAACCCCCGAGGGACACCTGGAAGTATCTAATCATTGCCTTACACCTTCTAGTAATAGTTGAGTTTTGCAGGCACATGACTCCCCTAAACAGTAGCAATCATCTCATGGGAACCAAATTGCCCTCTTCTAGGATCATTGGTCTTGATAAATAAACATCCTGAGCATTACAGAACTAAAATAATGATCAGACCACTATTTAGCCAAGACTGCTTAATTATGCATATCTTTCACTCCCATCCCAATTTTTCTTTCATTCAAATCTAAAACTCATTCTGTACCCCAAAGACAGGGCTGAGATGCTTGATCTTACTTTGCCTTCCAAAAGGGCATATTGATTAAAGTTTCTATCCTGTTTTCACCATCACATTTTCTGTCTTGTTTGGGGAGCAAGAGGCTGGTCATGATTTTTTGAAACCCTGAGAGTCAGGTCTCTGACCTGTGACTCTAGTAAGAAAAAATAAGGCTAACACCTTGACTGCATTGACGGCAGCCTTACAGATGACATTCCTGAGCCACGCCCAAGGACATCAACAGCATATCAATGCAAAGTTTGTAGTAATTCATTAAGAAGCAGCAGAAAAAGTAATAAACTGTTAATTCCACAAAGTGTACATGACTTTACAGTAGCCATGGTCCAGATCTAGGTAGTGGTTCTCAATTTTCAGTGTGTCCCAGAATCACCTGAAGAGCCCATTAAATTAGACTGAGAATGCCATCCCCAGAGAGGCTAATTTATTAAATCTAGGGCGTGGTCCAAGATTTTGTAATTCAAGTAATTTCCCAAGGAACACTGCTGCTGTAGGTCTAGAGACCACACTTTGGGAAGCACTGGATCACCATGACTACAATTACTTCTTTGCACTTATGCCCTCAGCAACAAACTACTGTGAGAATATGCTTCTTCTGAGGGAAGCAAATGGTTGTCTTCTTTTGTATTAAAGATTTTTAGAAAATGTAAATAAACAGAAAGATCTATTACATGATATTCAATAGGCTTAATCCCTGAGTTTCATTAAGATACCTGGTTCTTATGATGCCTAGGGCAAATGAGCAACTGCTTATTTTGATGGATGCACTGATTTTTTTGTCCCATGTTACAATTTACATTCCCACTTTACTATTTCCATTATGGTGGCCTGATTTATAGCAGAGCTTGTTGAAATGCCCTAGACAATATTTATACTTGAAATTGTTAAAACGCCATATCCTATACTCGATAGGCTCAATAAACGGAATTGATAATTGTGGATAAAGTTCATAATATCCTGCCACAGTCTGGCTGGGCACAAAATAACCGAGCCGCCACACAGCCTTGTAGGTTCAGACAGCAACCTTTATTCCCGAACCCGAACCGGCCCTCTAGGCACACTTCCTGGGAACACACTGCCTCCTTGCACCCGAGGCAGCAGGATCCGCCCTAATCCCAGCAAGATCCGCCCTAATCTAGGAGCAGCCCTAATCCCAGAGCAGGGTCACCTTTCAACCATTCCCTCTGGCAAAAATGCCAGGCATCATTCTGACTAAACTGTGGCTCTCAACAATATCCCTGTTATCACTATCTAAAAAATTCAATAAAAACATTTTTAAAAAAGAATTATCATATCATAATAATATCATCAGGGAACTATGAATTTACAATTTATCTGTTTTATCACTAGGTTTAATAGCTGGGCCAGTACACTGCAAATCTAAAAGATATCATATACATCAAGAGCATAACATACATAGGTTTTTATGTTTGATATTCCAATCTGTTTAAATACAAAAATCATCACCTTTTGTCTTTATTTTCTACAGAGATTTTTTTTTCCTTGATAGAAGTACCTCTTTCTTTCTCTGCAGCTTCCTTGTAACTGCAGAATGGCAAGAACTACATCATTTAATGAATATTCATATCAAAGAGATATTTATAACATTTCTCATGCCATTGCTCCTTTACCCTTCCTCTATACACACTTTGAGAATTACAATGAATTCTTTAAATCCTGAAGGAAAAATCTTCAATCTTTATACTAACAACAGACCTTCAAATTAAAGAGAAATTAGAAATAGGTTTTTGTGGAAAGAAATCATACCAGCAAATCCAAGATAAATAATAAATATAAGAGGTGAGATTTCAGTGGTAAATAATTCACTAGTAAGAAAGTATAATAATAATAATAATAGATAACATTAATACAAAAATATAAACTTTTGAGGGGAAGGAATTTTTCCTTTTGTTATGACCCATGTGTTCAGAGTAATATTTAGTGCAGGATAGAAGTCCAGAATGTTTGTTGGGGAAATGAATGAACAAATGAATGAATGTATGGGATGCAGAAAATTGATCATGCTTATCCTGGTCATATAAAATGCATCTATGATCCCTTGATTCCAGAATTAACAATCTGAAATGTGAAAATGGTTCAGACTGAAGAACAATTAATATAAAAGTGAAAAATGCAAAATCTTGGTATTCAAATGTCCACAGATTAGAATGGGAAAGCCTAGCACGTAAATAGCGCTGATACTAGGATAAATGAAAAAAGGGTTGTAATAAGTATTCTGAGGCCACATACTGGTTGAAAAAGCTACAAATACACTATGTGTGAGCATTACTAAAATGAAGAGGGAGAGGACAAAACAGTACAGGTACCCAAGGCAAAGGCACAAAAATGTCAAATGTATTTTTGAAAGAGAGTAAACTGTGGATTTTAAAAGTTTTTAACCAAAACGTGCAAGCCAGGTGCAGTGGCCCACTCCTATAATCCCAATGACTCAGGAGGCTGAGGCAGGAGAAACACAAGTTCAAAGCAAGCCTCAGCTCCTTAGCAAGCCCTAAGCAATTTAGCGAGACCCTGTCTCAAAATAAAAAATAAAAATTGTTTGGGAATGTGGCTGAGTTGTTGAGTGCCCCTGGGTTCAATCCCTGGTTCAAAAAAAAAAAAAAAAAGTGCAGCAAGAAATACACACATATTTAACTGAAACAAATTTTATGAAATCATACCTACCTTTTCTCATTTGATATATCTGGTATTTTCTAATCTATTTCATCCTCTTTATTGCTGGTCAAGGTGTACTGAATCAATTTCAAGACCCATTTGTCTGAAAAACATTGATTTGAACATTGAATAGATAATGTTGAATAGACCACTGAAGTGGAAGCCAGCTGCCAGAATAGCTACAACTCTTCTCCCATCCAGGTGATTTGTTGCTGAACTGCAGTACTTACAGAACTCTGCTGTAGGTCACTCTCCTACTTAAAACTACACAGTGTGGTAGAACAAATCAGTAGTGAACTTCTCTATATCAGTCCAAAGTATGAGACAGTAGAGTACCATGGGGCTTTTCTTCTCTTTTCTAGATATGTTTTGACTGTAACAATTATTTTATCTAGCAATATTTTTGGAAAATGAAACTATTCTCATTTCCAGGATAATCCCAAATTCAATTTATACTAAAATTTATCTCAATTTACTAGAATCACATTGCATTCTTTAAAAAAAAAAAGCAGGACTCTAATAATTCCTCCATGTATAATGATTTATGTATCCACAATAGTCTTCATTCAAGACTATTTATAGGTATTTTCTAGATACCAGGCCTTCTTCTAGTGCTAGGGATTACAAGAGTGGGGAAATAGGAATCCAAGTCTCCCAACCTAGAAAGATCAAGTTAATTGAACACATACAAATAATAACAAAAGCTATGAAGCTATGCAGGAAAAAATAGTGTTTTGGATTAGAAAGTATTACTTCAAGTAACCAGGGAAGGCTGTTATTAGGAGATAACATTTTAAATGATACCTGAAGGAAGAGAAAAGCCTATTAAAGTAAAATTCTAAAGGGAGAAAAACAATTTTCCAAGCACTGGACATGCCTAAGTGAAGACCTCATGCAGGAAAGATATGTGGTATGAGAAGACTACTGTATCTCAATCACAGTGTGAAGTTGGGAACACTGATATAAGATGAAATAGGAAGTTACTTGAAATTACTGGATTGTTCTATTAACTGGAAGGGAAAGTTATTGGAGAATGAGGTGATCCAATATGGGTTTTTAAAATCTCATGCTTGCAGCTCTGTGGAGAAGGGATTAGACAGGGATTAGAGGCTCAAAGGTCCCTTGGGGAGACTGATCTCCAGAGAAGAACCAATGGAACAATGGAATTAGGTGTTGGCTGGAGATGGAGAAAAACAGTTGAACTTGAGATGTATTTGGTAGTTAGAACAAACAAGGCAAATTTAGAATTTTCTTAAGAGGCCACAAGGAAGTTAATAAAAAATTGGTGGATAAGTGAACACATAAAAAGGGAAAGATAACACTGAAGGGGAAAAATTATACTCTGCAGAAAGAATGGGAGACATATACACAAAGTAACAGGGTAAAAATAATCTTTCACCTTTGTAACTCAAATCCCATGTTCCTCTCTGGGCCTCTAATTTCTTAAAATAAGGTATTTAACCAGGGTAGAAAGAAAAAGAACTAGCTTTAAGAGTTTTGGGTCTTAAATGGATGAGCCCAGGCCACCAAAAAACCTTAACTTACCCAATGAAAACAATGAAGGAAATTTTAACTAAGATCATTTGTGGAGTATCTGATTTAATTGGTCTAAGGTGGACTCAGGCATAAATTGTTCTGTGGTGCTGGGGATTGAGCCCAAGGACCGCCTCATACTAGACAAATGTTCTACCATCAAACTACACCCGCCAGCCCTTTTTTAAAGTTTTTTATTTTATTTTGAGACAGGGTCTCCCTAAATTGATGGCCTTGAACTTGGGATCTTCCAACTCAGCTTCCAGAGTAGATGGGACTACAGGCCTGCACACTAGGCCAGCCAGCCATAGGTGTTTGTTTGTTTGTTTTTTTAAATTTAAGCTCCTTAGAGAATTAATATTATTATTACACAATATCTTTGTTTATTTAGTTTTATATGGTGCTTGGGATGGAACCCAGTGCCTCACATGTGCTAGGCAAGCCCTCTACCACGAAGCTACAACTCCAGTCCCTCCTTAGAGAATTATAATGAGCAGCCAGGATTGAAAGTCCTGAATTAGAAGTAGAGCTGAGGATGCCACATCAATAACACTATTCTGTTAATGTAAGAACAATAGAATGGGGTGAAGGAATTCTTCCCTCAAAGAACAGTATATACCCATCAGTTAAACAATTATATATTTTGAGACCACAAGAAAATAAAAGCTCATTTCCTTCTGTGTAATTATTTTTTTTTTTTAAGCTGGGAGATAATGTTATTGTCATCTTATTAAAAACACGGCCACTCATATACCTAAAATATATTTTATTCCCATTATGAACAACAATGAAGGAAGAGATTCACATCTGAAGGTTGACTGAAAGCAAAATAGAAGAGGAATAAATGTGTGCAATCTTGTTTATACAAGGAGACAAAGTGCAGTGGAAAAGTGAGCAAAAGAAGTGAAGGATTTTGATATCTGGGAGATATATATATATATACACACATACATACATACACACACATATGAATATGTATACACACACATACACATATATATAAATAAAATTGGTCACAGAATACACTGGCAATGGGTTTGACTGTATTATACCACTGTTGCTTTTTAACTGTTTAGTGGGCGTCCTTCTGGGATTTAACCCCTAAATTAGCCACAGGATTACCAGAGCAGTTCCATGAGCCAAGCAACTATTCTCCTGAAATAGAAGAGAGATCAGAAATACAACCCTTCTTCAGGTGGAAGGAAGATGCATGCCTTTGTTGCTTGGGGATGGTTGAAAAATTGAAAGCCATAGGGTTCCATTACTAGACCTAAACCATTCAGTAGATTAGTGGTCGCATTAGAATTACAAAGGTTTTACAAAGTTAGGTTTTCACTAAGTCTATTTACACCTTCTTTGAAGCCTAACTCCACTGAAAACCAAAGAGAGGAATGCGTAAGACAATTTCTAACTTCTACGCTGGAGAACTTGAAGAATCACAGCTGCCTAGGGAAAGTGGTAATACGCTGTCAGTGCAGCCTTAAATCGGTAGGAAAAAAAAAAAAAAAAAAAACAGTGATTTGAGCATAGAAACAATGGTGAATTTCTAGTCTTAAGTGGGCGTGTCTACTTCAGGAGGGGAGTGAAAGCAAAACAGAACTGAAGGATTAAGAGAAGGAGGGAGAACTCAAATAATCGCAGAACGCGGGTGTGGTGGGTGGGAAAGGCGTTGCCAGGACCTAAAAGCGGCAGAAAGCGGGCAGGCGAGCTAGCTCCGGCAAACGCTGGGCGCCCCGCGGGAAGCGGGAACGCGGGCGGAAACTACAAGTCCCAGAAACCTCGGGCTCCGAGCCGCGCCGCGCCGCGCCTCGCAAAGCCCGCCGGGAGCCGGCTGCAGCCGCCAAGATGTCGCAGACTAAGAAGAGAAAGCTTGAGTCGGGGGGCGGCGGCGAAGGAGGGGAGGGAACTGAAGAGGAAGATGGCGGGGAGCAGGAGGTGGCCGTGCCACGACCCCGGAGGACTAAGCGCGAGCGGGACCAGCTGTACTACGAGTGCTACTCGGACGTGTCGGTCCACGAGGAGATGATCGCCGACCGCGTCCGCACCGATGCCTACCGCCTGGGTATCCTGCGGAACTGGGCAGCTCTGCGAGGCAAGACCGTGTTGGACGTGGGTGCAGGCACCGGAATTTTGAGCATCTTCTGTGCCCAGGCCGGGGCCCGGCGCGTGTACGCGGTGGAGGCCAGCGCCATTTGGCAACAGGCCCGGGAGGTAGTGCGGCTCAACGGGCTGGAGGACCGAGTGCACGTCCTGCCGGGTCCGGTGGAGACGGTGGAGTTGCCAGAGCAGGTGGATGCCATCGTGAGCGAGTGGATGGGCTATGGACTTCTGCACGAGTCCATGCTGAGCTCTGTGCTGCACGCGCGGACCAAGTGGCTGAAGGAGGGCGGTATTCTCCTACCGGCTTCCGCTGAGCTCTTCGTAGCCCCCATCAGCGACCAGATGCTGGAGTGGCGCCTAGGCTTTTGGAGCCAAGTGAAGCAGCACTATGGCGTGGACATGAGTTGCCTAGAGAGTTTCGCCACACGATGCCTCATGAGCCACTCGGAGATCGTGGTGCAGGGTCTGTCCGGCGAGGACGTGCTGGCCCGGCCACAGCGCTTTGCTCAGCTGGAGCTGGCCCGCGCCGGCCTGGAGCAGGAGCTGGAGGCCGGGGTGGGCGGGCGCTTCCGCTGCAGTTGTTATGGCTCAGCGCCCATGCATGGTTTTGCCATCTGGTTCCAGGTGACCTTCCCTGGAGGAGATTCGGAGAAACCCCTGGTGCTGTCCACCTCGCCTTTTCACCCAGCCACACACTGGAAGCAGGCACTCCTCTACCTAAACGAGCCGGTACAAGTGGAGCAAGACACGGACGTTTCAGGAGAGATCACGCTGCTGCCCTCCCGGGACAACCCTCGTCGCCTGCGCGTTCTGCTGCGCTACAAAGTGGGGGACCAGGAGGAAAAGACCAAAGACTTTGCCATGGAAGACTGAGCGTTGCCTTTTCTCCCAGCCCCACCTCCTAAGGCAGCCTGGCCTGTTTGGGAGAGGCATAGGGAGGTCGGAGGAGAAAGGGAGATCCCATGTGCAAGTAGGGGACTATCTCTCTTTTCCCTCATGGTTCTTGGGGAGGGAGAGTGACTTCAGTTTGAGGAGATTCTTCTGGCAATTTATAAAGTGATGTCCCCAACCATGGATACAGCGTGCTTAATGATAGGCTTTTAAGCCTTAAAAGCATATGGAAACAAGCACTTGTAATTCCATTTCTTTTGTTTCACGGGGGAAAAAAAAAAGACGGATAAAATGTCAGTTTATGATGGGTCCATGCACAAACCAAACACCTCACACTTAGATAAAGTCTGCAGCTGGGAAGAGGGTATAGGAGTTCAGTTCCACTCCAGAAATTTCCACTATGACTTAACCTCTCCAGAGTCTTATTTTCTTTGTCTGAATTCCCCCCCATTCCTAGGTGTTTGTAGGCTATGGTACTTGTTCCTCATTGTTTTCTAAATAAACCTCACTACTGGTCATTAAAGGGTGGAGAAGAGGAAGTAGTTTAAATAGCCAGTTCTTACTACTTCTATTGGGTGCTAAAGTTTATGAATACATGGAAATGGACTTTATATAAATTATATAGCATACCTAAGAAATTCAAAAATACAACATTTAGAGAAAAAAAAGTCTGAAAAACTGCGAAGTAGCATGGATTTTAAAATTCTTATTACTCTTAAAACTGTACCAAGAAAATGTCTCATTATGTTCCATAATATTGGGGTAATTATGAAACAGGCTGATAGAGAAGGTTTCTGGACCTAAACCCAGGCCTTATTCATTACCATGGGTACATTATTTAAGCTCACTAAAATAAGGAAAATACATTCCCAGCTAGAGAAAAGTGTAGTCAATTTAAACATGTGGAGGGATCAAATGACTTGGCCTATTTACATCTAGTGAAAGTTCCTTTCTTTTCTTTTTTAACCTTTTTTTTTTTTTTTAGATCACCCAAATGTGAAAGTTGTGAATTTGGGAAAATGGCTTGTAATGAAGTGTGAGTCATGTCAAATTCATTCCACTGATGTTTCCCTCTTTATCTCTATGGCAAATAAAACATTTGCATTCCTATTATTTTTACAGATTAAGTAAGTTTTGTGTGCTGTTTATGAGTTACAATACTTTTTGCCTTTTTAATATCAGTTCTTAAGTGTTACAAACCCTTCAGAACACAGCTTCAGGGCAATTCAAAGGACTAAAGGTATGGTTTTTGCATATTAGTAGCTTTTATATGCTAATAGAAAAAGTGTGGAAATTGTGTTCTTAAGTACTCTAGCATTTTATTTGTAACTTGCATTTTCTGCTCTTTTGTTCATTGCGTATTAAGGTATTTAAGTCTAACTAATTTGTTAAAATTTGATATTGTTATACATGATCCATTTAATCTTCCATTTTGAAGGAAGGAAAACATACATGTACAAAGTCATCAATTTTACAAAATAATTAAACAACAAGCAGTTCAGTTACAATTGTCACTGTTTTAATACCATTATTCTAAAAATGCTACCTTGTAGGAAGCTAGGTTTGGTTTAAGTTAGAGGTAAGAGCTCCGTATTTTGGAGCCATCTATACTTAAAATCAAATATTTACTTAAGAGTTTTAATGTGTGGTTTGAGTAGATTTCTAGTGGTTTTGTTTGTTTAAACTTTTTTATAACAATCTCTGTACTGTGTAGCCAAAAGAAAGCATTCTTCAGAATTCCATATTTCACATACATTATAGTTTTCTCATTAACTAATATAAGCACACAAAGAAAACTCCATTTAAAACTTGGGAAACTATAGGTGTGAAGGTGGATATGTCATACTTAATCAAAGTAAGTTTCAAAATTCATGTTACTCTTTTTCCAAAGAAAAATGAATTATAAAAACAGGCAATCAAGAAACAGCATAGTATAAAAGTTAAGAGGTTGGCCTAGGGAGCCAGACAGTCCATGCCTGCACCTAGGCCCCGCCATAGTTTCCTTGGACAAACTACTCTAACCTCTCATTTTTCCCTTCAAAGCTCTGAGGCAAAAGGGAGATAACAATAGTACCTATTTCATAGAAATGTGAGAGTATAATGGTTAATTCAGGTAAACACATAATGCCTGATATGTAAAAAGTTCTCAGCACCCTCTCAATCTTGTGATTATATAAAATTCATGGAAATCTGGAGCTGTTAGATACATACAAATTTTGCTACAGAATAAATATTCAACATTTTGGTTTTTTTTACAGGTATCGTGTGATGGTATCATCATGGCTATACATGAAGAGCAATGTATGACCCTGGACACCAAATGACCCAAAGGAAAACCAAGACTTTTGGAGTGAGGATACTTCCTGAAGGATGCAAGTCTAATATATATCAGTATACAAGCATTGTCCTCTCTTGTGGACTGGTACTGATTGCTTGGGGCCATTAGGGCCCCAGGCAAGAATTCCTAGCTCCCCCAAAAATATGGTAAAGTTATACTTGTTTCCCTCAAACAACTTACATTTATTTAACCCTATGAAATGTCCCAAATATTTTCATTAATTCATTGGACCAATGAATATTTTATTGATTATATGAAGTAATAGTCATTGTTATAACCATGTAGGATACAAACCAATAGAACAGATTCTGCCTTCAGATACATACCTTTATAAGATAAACTACTAAATATAATAAACAACAGGCTAAGGACTGGGTTGGTCTTGGTGTTAGGAAGGACAGATAATTATCTTCCTTTCTCACACAGATTTACACAGATATTGAAGGATTTGCATAACGTTGCATGTCTGATAACTTAAGTCCTCCTAACCTCAAAAATTCACTTTTTCATTATATCAATCCTGCATGCTTCAGTCAAAAACATAAAAGTACATACCTTCTGAGTAGGTAACAACTATTTTTATCCTTTTATGACCAAGAAAGGGAAAACTCCTTAGCCCTTGGAAGTCTCACTGGAGAGCTCTTAGGCCTTGAAAAACCACCCCCTTTAAGAATAGGGTCTCAAGGTTTGACAAATACTAAGCACTCATTAAACACTCCCAATACCCATTCTTTAACAGCTAATCAAATGTGATACATATCCTGAGGCCCCCAGAAAACTGAATCCTCAACACTGTGAGGCCATTTGTCTTTGGTCCTTGGTATCAGAGAGAGAAGAACCAGATGAGTTTGAAAGTGATGCTGAAAATGGCCAAGAGTCAAGTAGGTAAAAATGTGAAAAGCATTTCAGCAAACAACATTTTGCTTATGGTCAGCCCTATTGTTATCTTCATACTTCACACTACCTAATGTGGCTGAGGGATTGGTCTTGGGGGCACTTAATAACAAAGATACCCCACTCTTACATGTGCATCTTTTGATGCATTGATTTATTCACTGATCCAATAAACCAGCAATATAAATTCTAAATAAGTAAATTCTACTTGACTATAATATGGTAGGGAACTTAATTAACAACATCAATAATTTACATGCATTGTTGAGTCTGGAAAAGCTTCATTCAACTAAACCTTATCTCTGTTGAAGCAAGATTGGAAAGGCAGCAAAAATATAGCTTATACTCAGATACATAATGAAATCCTCAGGAAAAAATCCTCTCTGACATTAATTCCAGAAACAAATAATAACTGAATAACTGGTTTGTTTCATAAAAGACATAGCATATTGGTTAGATGACCCTCCACAATGGCTGCTAGAAGGCTGAGCCAATTTTATGCCTCACTTGTCCTATTTTTTTTTTTAATCTTTGCATCTGGCTCCCTTCCACACTCTAATTTTTTCTCTGATTTTTCCTCTCACACTTGTAATACATCATATATGTTTTGTTGGTATTTATGTAACCTTTTTCTCTTCTAAATTTTTTTGACATTAAAATGTTTTCCTACTTGAAATACCTACAAGATGTCTGAGGGTGAGGAGGTTAGAGAAAGGACCCGAGAACTCAGATATATGTCCCCGTAATTTCCTACAAAATGTGTTTGTCTCAGATTTTTCATTGGGTTGGACAGCTGATTTGATTCCCATACTTTTAGCCAACTTTACAGAATAGTACATTTTGTAGAATCAAAATTTCAGAGTATATGAAAACTCAAGACATGTAGAGAATCTCGAATAAAATCGTGAATAAAGCTCTTTCGAAGCCTAGGACAAGTCTTGATTAAATCTTAAACACACTTAGTAAGAAGAATTATAGGTTTCTAAACCTTTTTCAAAAATGTGTCAAAATAGTTATGGTAACGATAAGGCGGAATGTGGCATAATTAGACTATTTGTCAAAACATTGTACATATTTGCAGGTAAAGAAACAAAAACCTTGGACCTGATTAAACATTAAGAGGATTTTAATAAAAATCAGGACATGACCAGTAGCAGTGAAATTGTGCTCCTTTGGTATCTTTGATAATTAAATTCATCGTTGTTGATAATAGAAGTAATAGGGGAAGACTGGTGAAGATTTCAGTTGATTGAGTAGCTTTAAACACAGCAGACATATACAGTACAGGGAACTGTGGTGGGGTGCTGATATCTTTTCAGTATGCTCCTTCAAGTACAAAAAAAGGAAGAAAATAGAGAAGGAAAGGCAGTCAGAAGGAAATGATCTCTGTACTTTTTAAAATCTTTGCAGGCACTCCACTAATGAAGTGAGATATGTGTTTGTGAAAAACTTTCACATTCTGCAAAATTGTTGGCTAAAAATAACAAAGTGATGAGAAACATAAGATGGGTGATCCACCAAAACCTATAAAGCTTTGTAACTAAGAGTACTAATACGGTACTATTTATAATAAAAGTAGTAGCAGTTAATTCCTAACAAATTCTAAAGTAAATATAAGTAAGGATAGCTCAAAGGAAGGAAATAAGATATAACTTCACAAACAAAACCCGCAAAGATGGGGAAAAGGCTCAATAAATAATTCTAAGATAAAGAGAATATGGTCAGAGCCAGCAGGAAGAACCTAGTGCATGATACATTCCTCTTAGCTCACTGTATTGAACTACACATTTGTTCTTTGTGTTCAGCAGCAGTTACCAGGGGGTGCTAAGTAATAATGATGACACTGATGGCATATAAATCAGCTGACTTCCACTTACACTGGCATTATTTCCCTACATACCGGTTGAATTCAAATTCATTTGATTTACAGAAGCATTCATTGAAGCAGAACAGTTTGTCTTTTGTTCAATTTTCAAAAATTAAAGTAATTTAAAATTCCATTGGGTTTATAGATCTTTCAGTGCAAATTTTGAAGAGAAGTAGAATGGAGAGTCACATGTGGCCATAACTATACTTAAGTATAAATTTATATACTCTATAATTTTAGTCACAAGGAACATATATAGAAAGTTTGAGGAATGAAAATACTGACCTGTGTAGAGTGGAAGGAAAATGGTTGAGCACAGCTACTTGAGTTTAGGTGTTAGTTGGATAGATGGGAATGGGGACAATAGCTGTTTTTCCAAAGTCACTGGACAGCATAAAAACCTCTTGGAGATATAGAAACCTATAGTGAAATAAGCAAATAAATGATTTGGATCCTGATTTGTATATTCTACTCATCACAATTTCCTTAGAGTAAATTTTTATTTTTTCCCTGAAATTGTGGGCTTATAACAAAAGTAAGTATTGTGATTGATGGCAAACTACTGCTTATTTTTTGTCTTTTTGTTGTTGTTGTTGTTGTACTAGGGATTGAACCCAGGGCCACTCGACCACTACACTATGTCCCCAGAATTTTTTTTTTTGAGACGTTGGCCTCAAAACACACATTCTCCTGCTTCAGCCTCCCCAGGAGAGATTATAGGCACATACCACTGAGCCTGGCAACTGCTGCTTATTTTGATGTTTGACTTTTTCTTTTCAGCTTAATTCCTAAAAATTCCTAAACCTATTTGAGGATTTGTGTATTCAAGAACTATTTAATCCTCTCAAATTAGGGAACAAAATCTTCCAACACATATTATTTCAAGCTATACATAATTTGGTAATGGGTGGTGTGGAGTGATGTGACTACTAGACTGTTAGATCTTTTTAAATAAACCCTTGCAGCTTTGCTCTTTTTAACACTATTATATATTACTTATTTTATATGTTAAGATAATCATATATTATTGTATTTAAATCATTATAAGAATAAAGTAAGGAATTTTGACCTTATATGTGATGATGGAAAAAGATTGAGATCCACAAGTGGTTAACATTTTTATTTTATGCTTTCATTAGTATCAGACTTTTTACCAGGACTTTTTATAAAAGTAGCAAACTGCTTATTTGTCTTTTAATTTTTGTCATAGGGGTTTGAACCCAGGGCCTCACGCATGCCAGGCAAGCAGGCTATCACTGAGCCACATCCTCAGACCCCACACTGCTTATTTTACTGTGTACTTTTCATTCTACAATATTTATCATTTGGGGGAATTATAAAAATAGGAAACATTTAAATGGTTAGGAATGTACAGTAAGAGAATTGTAAAAAAGAGGATTTGGAAATCCAAAGATTAAATATGCAGTCCTTGAATAATTGAGAATTTTTTCTAGTCAGAATAATTAGAGGAAAACAAGGAGAGAATGACGGCAATTACAACAAACAGATTTTAATACAAAATGAAATTAGAAACCACCAGGAAATGTGCTGTTTATAATAAATAGTATTAAATACCAGCCAGCTTTGCTTGAAACCTCAAGAGGTTTATAGAGCCCAGGCATTATTATAAGATGGAAGCACATATAAATTAATTTTGTAATATTGGGTCCAAGAAAAATATTATGCTAAAGCTTCAGAATGATAAGTAAGTTCTTATGCAGGTAGGTGGTAGAATAGTTGAGTTACTCTATACAATCAACATAAAACAAGATCAATAAAGGATGTAGTCATTGCAGCACCCCATAAATAGTGATGTTAAGACATTAAAATGATGTATTATTCAGTGGTAAAATATGTTATATGGTTGTTAATAGGCTATAGTTTTTCATTTTTGATCTGTTATGTCTGATTTATTTTATATCAGATGATAATGCATTCTTAGGAATATATTATGAAAATATCATATGCTGAAACTTTATACCAAATGATATTCCATTGCACCCATTACTACTTAGTATGTGAAATGTTTTTTTATGCAAAATGTTATATTACATCAAACCATGCAGTTTCATTAAAATCAATGACATTAACATTGTTTACTTCACATGAGTTATACATAATAAAATAATATCCTATAAAGAATGACTTTCATCCAAAATAAGATTCCATATTTGTTACAAACGTTCATCTAAGCAAATACCTCCCTTGTCAAACAGAATAAGCAATCATGATACTCAAGCATCTTTGTTAATTTTTAAATCATATTGAGTAGCTAATATGTACTTTAGATACATTATTTTATTTATCAAAATAGTTCTGTGAAGTAGTTCTATTATCAATCCTATCTTATAGATGAGAAAACAAAGGCATGAAGGAGTTTGGCAGATTGTCCCAGGCTATACAGTAAGTGGCAGAGCCTGGGACTCACCCCTCAAAATCTGAACACCTCATCTTCTCAACTGTATGTCCTATATGTGACAGTTGGGCTCTCAGAGTTAAAGTGACATTTATAGGCACTAAAAATAGATTGGAACTTGTCTTAGGTTAGGTACCCCAGGAATGGATTCTTCAGCAAACCAGCTTGCATTCACGTGCTGACACACATTCACATACTTATACTTTTTTTAGAAGAGTTTGAAACAGAGTCAGAAAACATCGATTGGCAAATGTAATGCAATTCTTGAAAAATACAGTGATGTCATCCCAATAAATGTCATGCAATTCCCTAGCTTTTCTTTGCTCATGCTGCCACCCCCTGCTTATCTAGAACCCCCATCTTCTCTCCTTCCCTTCCTATTTCCTATTCAAGAGTCTGCTTAAGTACTCCCTCTCATCTTAAGCTTTCCTCATCTCTGTGTTCAAAGGAGTCCTTTCACAATCTCATACTCTGCTTCATGCACTTTAAGCTTTTGGACCTTGCCTCTATCTACTTTCATTTAGTTTTATTATTCTTTCAGGAAAAGACACATTTCTTATACATCTTAGCATCTCCCATTTTACATAGCATGTAGTACCTGATGGTTTTTATTCTGTTAACATATTCTGTGTTTCTTTGTGTTCCTCAGAAAAGAAGAGAGTATTTTATAACTTCAGTTAGATTTCCTGGCTGAATGAGTTCGTTTTCTGGCACTGTAACAAATACCTAAAATAATCAGCTTATAAAGACAAAAGGTTTATTTTGGTTCACAATGGAGGTTTCCATCCATGGTCAATTGTTCCTTTTGCTTTGGATGAGGTGGCACATCATGATGGGAATGTGTGGTCCCCAATAAACATCACCCTGGGGAGCAAGCTTTTACCATATGGACGTTTTGGGAGGCATTTAAAATCCAAACTGTAGCACTGGCTCAACTGAATTTGCTAAAGGTATTAGGAGAACATGGTGACCATATATTAATAAATTATATTACTAAAAGGAAATCAATTATTGTATCCCAATCTGAAGGTAGTATATTTTTAATTGAACGATAGCTATAAGGCTGAGTTCTGCCTGGAAAAATAATAAAATATCTAGCTATAAAACAAAATTGAACTTGTTATTGTTCCTAAAAAAAAAAAAACCTTAACCAATTTACAGCAAGTTTTATTGGGAAGAACTTCATCCAAAACATCAATGCATATGCCAAGTTTTGGTATAGTGTGTTAAATTGCTTCAGCATAAGGTCTGTGGTTCATCATATCTAATCTATACATAGGAAATGTGACATTATTATAAAGTGTAATTATTTTCAGAAACTTTAAAATAAAGTGTTTTTAATTAAACATTTGTCTCACAATATATTACCTAAAAGACACTTTATCTCAGAAAAATTAGGCAATATTTTAAGTAGATCTTGACAAAAATGCATTAAATCTATTTTTAAAAATGTTTTATTACTTGCAAGTTTCAGCCTGATGTAATTTTAAAATAGCCAAGTTATAAACCCCTGAAAATTGGAGTTTATAATGGAAATACTGACAGACCCTTAACTTTTAGAAGAACGAAAGTGCTGTTGTAATAACATTTGCTGGTGCTGCCTCAGTCGGTGTAGCAACATGACTAGGGTGCTAGATGTGGTATTTCAAATATAAAACTGGTTGAATGCTTGCTGAAATATTTTACTATCTTTCTAAATTTACAGAAAACTCATTTCTTGTTTTGGAAACTTTTTCTCTCGAGTTATTGCAATGAAAAAGTATGCATGCCCTTTCTTTCTCTTTACGTAATATTTATCTCAATAGTTTTATTCTCCCCATAACTGCTTTTACCGCCAAGTTTTCCTGACTCAATATAGGGCCCCTCCATCACCTCCTCATTCAAGCCAGAAAAACCAGATCGCAGACTCAACTCTTCACATTACTTCTTCCTCCACATTTGAGCCATTGCAAATACTAAGAGTCTTATTGCCAAAATATATTTTGAAATCATTTGTGTCCCTTCATCATAGTGGCTTCACCTTAGTCTGTGCTACCACAAACTCTGGCCAAGGCAAACCAACAAATCACCTGGATTATTTACTATCTTTCCAATGGACCCAGGCTTCAAACTGTGATCTGTGAGATCTTATGCTTACTGGCCTCATCCTCATTACCCCTCCCCATAAGCCACATCTACTTTTATGCTCTGCCTTGGACACTGAAGCCACACTGGCCTTCTAGAAGTGCCTAGAATATGCTCCTTAAAGCTTCCACATATGTTCTTTACTAAGAACACTCCAACCATGAATGTGTCTTCCTTTTTCTTTAAGCCTAAATGTCATTTCTGCAGAGACACAGCCTTGTCCACTCAAATGTACACACTCCTCCATGACTATGCCTTATCAAATTACCCCATTTAATTCATATCATTTTATTTGTGCTTTCTTTCCTACAAAAGCTTAAGCTTCACAAAGAGAAAAACCATGTTTTTCCTCACAATGTACTTCTGTTGTTTAACTGTTGTTCAATGAATATTGGCTGATGATAAGGATGACTGCATGACACAATGGGTACTAATATACCTAATATCTGTTGAGCATTTTCTGTGTTCCAGAAACCACTGTATATGACTTGTAGTCCAAATTTTTTCATCTTTACAATAACCTGATGAAATAGATACTATTATTAACCTCGGTTTACTGAGGCACAGAGGGTGGGTAATTTGTTAGGAAAAGAAGTTTATTCAGCTCACAGTTCTGGAGGTCAAAGATCATGGTGCCAGAATCTGCTCAGCTCTGTTGAGGGCCTCCTGGTTACCTCACAACATCAGATAGCATTGTGGTGTGAGTGTATATAAAAGGGAGAGATCACATGGGGAGAGAGGAAGCAAGAGGCCAAGGAGGGGTCAATCTTTTTTACAACAACCAGGTCTCATGAAAATTAACCCTTTTGAGTTCTTTGTTGTTGTTGTTTTAATACCTTTATTCTATTTATTTATTTTTATGTGGTGCTGAGGATCGAACCCAGGGCCTCACATATGCTAGGCAAGTGCTCTACTGCTGAGCTATAGCCTCAGCCCAAAATTAACACTTTTTGTCAGCCCAGCATTAATCCCTTCCAAGAGCCGTTCTCCTGAGATCTGACTTCCTTCCAATAGGCCCAACCTCCCAATGGTAACACTGCCTCAATACTGTCACACTGGCACCCAAGCTCTCAGCACGTAAAACTTGGAATATATACTTAAACCATATCCAGTCGATAGCACCAACATCTAGTTATATTTTTTCTTTAAATATTTATTGAGTACCTGCTAGTTCTAGGACAGATGAGATATGATAAATTATCTTTGCCTCTGTGGAGCTTATATACTTATAGGTAAATTACACACCAAGGTAGGTAGAAAGGAAGGAAAAAATTAGATAAAAAGAAAGGAATGGAAAAGAGAGAAAAGAGGATAAATACATCTTATAATAAGTGCATTGAATGGAAGTACAGAGATGAGGAATCTTATAATTAGAAGAGGCAATTTTAGATCTGGTGGTCTGAGGAGTCCTCTTGCCAGAAGCAACATTTGAGCTGAAATTGTGAAAAAGAAAAAAATTCAAAAATTCAAGGGTCTACTGGAAGAGCATTTCATGCAAATGGAACATCAAGAGCAAGACACAAACTGGCATTTTCCAGGAACTAACTAAAGGCTGACAAAGAGAATAGTGGAAGGCAATGGGCTTGGAAAAATGGACAAATTATATAGAGCTTTCAAGCAATGAATGGCATTTGTATTTCATTTTAGAGCAAAAGGAAACCATGAAAAAATTTCAATGTAGTAGTGCAATAATATGATTTACATTTTTCCCCTAAAGAGCAACCTATACTTAATGTGAATAATGGATTAGAAATGGGTAACAATAGAAGCAAGGAGACCAACTAAGAAGCTGGGGTGTGGATAATAGTTAAACTCATAGAAGCATTGAACTGAATAATGGTTACTAGGTCTCAGGGGAGGTGGAATTGGGGCGTGTTGATCAAAGGGTACACGGCTTCATTTTTGCAAGATGAATAAACCCCAGAGATTTACTATAAAACATAGTGTATGTAGTTAACATTATATTGTGTACTTAATATTTTGTTAAGAGGGTATATCATATTCTTGTCAAAAAAGGAGGGAAGAAACTTCAAGAGGCGATTATTAAGCTTAAGGCATGTGTGTAGTGATTGATATGTTCAAAGGTCTATCTCATCTTCAAATGCATTAAGATGTGTACATTATATATGTACAGCTATTTTGTAAGTCAGTCATATCTCAGTTTTAAGAAGAAATCATCACACAGATTGAAACAAACCAAATAACATAAAATCCATGAAGCTTATTATAAAAATTTTGAAACATACACACAGACTGATCGTTATTGAAAGTTGCTAGGGCACAGCCTCATTTTTCTTAAATTGATAAAGGAGAGAAAATAGCATTTCTTTTGCCTTTTCTTTAAAAGATTCATTTCAAGGTAACCAATCATTGGTGAGGGAAATTCTTATTTATAGAATTCTAGCAAATAAACTGTAGGAGACAATTAGAATATCACCATACATTCCATGATGGGCCTGTACAATGATCATCAGTAGCTGTTAAAACAGAAAAGGAGAGGTTAGTGGAAGATTTCATAATGAAGGAATCATGCTGGTATATGCAGAACCTGTCAATTGAACTAAGTGAACAGTGGGAAAATACAGTTGCAACAGAAAATATACATAATATAGCCCACATGTTGAATTCAAGTCTGATTAATCCTCTAGATTATGGGAAGTAGAAGTAATGGAATAATAAATTAAACAACACCAAGAGAAGCAATCAACCACATCCACATTGTGAGACTTTCACAGAAAAACAATGACTCAATTTCTCTGAGAAATCAACAGCATACAAAAGGTGATAGTGATGAGAGGGGATTGTTTTAGAATAAAATAATCTTTAGAAATATAACAATGGATTACAATATGAGGACCTACTTGGGTGAGATTCAAATAAAACTCATATTTAAGGTAATCAAGGAAATTTAAATATGGAGAATATAAAAATACTAAATTATTAACTTTCAGCTATAAATATGATGATTGGGTTAATGACACATTATATGGGATTTTCTTTAAACTACTCAGGAGAGAAAAGGAGTATAGGAGAAGAAAGAAGATCAAGATAATACTGATAACTATGAGAGTTGCATTATGCATGTGTGGGGTCCATTGTGTACTCTTTTCTATATCTTGTATAGAATTAAATTACCCCCCAGGAAATTATTTTCAAAAGGCTATTTAAGCTGGGTGCTGTGGCATATGCCTTTAATCTCAGCAGCTGGGGAGGCTGAGGCAGTAGGATTACAAATTCAAAACCCAGCCTCAGCAATTTATCGAGGCCCTAAGCAACTCAGCATGAACCTGTCTCTAAATAAAATATTTTAAAAAGAGCTGGGGATATGATTCAATGATTAAGTTCCCCTTGGTTTGCTCCCCAGTACCACCTTCTCCACAAAGAAAAGGCTATTTAAGTCCTCTAGGAGAGAAAGATTAATGATTTAGACAAAGGTGGAAAGGAAGAGAAATATAAGAATTTGAGTTATATTTAAAATTTGTAGGAATTGTTAAAGAGTTGGAGGAGATAGTGAAAGAAAAAAAGGAAAATCCATGGTGATTGCTTGGTTTCTTATTTGAGCAACTGATTAGGTTAAGGAGGCATTTTTTTCTGAATTTAGACTTCAGAGAACAGGTTGGAGAATGGATTAAATATCTAGTTTCAGGCATTAAGGCCTGTATTTATTTTCTATTGTTACAGGAAAAATTGCCATATATTTAGCCATATATTTAATAGCTGAAAACAACAGAAATGCATCATCCTGCAGTTCTGAAGGTTAGAAATACAGTCTGTCTCACTAGGTAAGATCAAAGTGTCAGCTGGGCTGCTCCTTCTGAGGCTTTAAGGGGGAATGCAGAGGCTGTCCTCTTTGCTCCACTAGTATCTTTAAGATACATCCTCTTTTCTCTCTACTTCCGTGGTCATGTCACTTTCTCTGATTTTGAATCTCTTGCCTTCCTTTTCAAAGAATTTTTGTGATTACATTGGGCCTCCCTGGTTAATCCAGGTTAATCTCCCCCATCTCAAGATCCTTAACTTAATCCCACTTTCACTGTCTCTTCTGTCATGTTAGGTAACACATTCACAAATTCTGAGGATTAGGACATAGACACCTTTGGGGGAGGCATTACTTGTTCTACCTGAAGGCCTAATGTTGGAAACGTGTATTAGATATCCTAGAGTGGATAGTTAAATGGTAAGGCTAGACGTCAGAGGAGAGAACCAGGAAGCTACCACTGGGAGTGACCAGCAGACAGATATGGTATAAAACAAATAATGGTTTACTATGAGGAATTCTAAGCTTAGAGGGTGTTCATCCCAGGTAACTTGAGAGCAAAGGGAAAGCCAAGAGGGCAGCCCGTTCGTGTAGAGTGTAGAATCGTCTTAAATGTGACTGAGGTTAAACAAGAGAAGAAGTATCCATTGTATGTGGCATCATAAAGTAATTTTAGCAAGAACAGTTCCAACCTAATTGAAGTGGGGTAAAGAGTGAAATGGACCCAATGGATGAAGGCAGTGCATTTGCAAAACATTACTCTGAAAAGGAATAACTAAACTTGAAGACAAGCAAAAGATTTGGGTCAAGGAAAAAGTGCCTTTCATTTCTCAAGAGAGGAGATTAGAGAATATGCTTGTTTGTTGATAAAAATGACCTATTTAAAGGAAAGATTGATAAGAAAAGAGTAAAAAATGGGTGATGGAAGGAAGTCCTTGACAAGAGAAGAAAGAAGTTCTACAGTGCAAAAGGAAGTCTTCTGTAGGAATCAAATAGTTCCCTGAAAGAAAGGAAGAAAAGGAGGCCAGGCATGGTGGCGCACACCTGTAATCCCAGCTGCTCAGGAGGCTGAAGCAGGAAGATCATGAGTTTAAAGCCAGCCTCAACACCTTAGTAAGGCTCTAAGCAACTTAGTGAGACCCTATCTCAAAACAAAAAATAAAAATCCCTGGTACAGAAAGTAAAAAAATAAGGGGGGAGGAAAGATGGACACAAGTGGAGATTAGAAGGTCAGTTTGTGAAGTTATCAGAAGGGGTGTCCCATTTGATAGTTCTATTTTCTTAGTGATGAGAGTTGAGAGTTGGAGTTCGGGAGTCCCTTGATAAGGGAAGGTTTGAGGACTAACTGTTCTATTGAAAGAGATACTGTCTGATCTCTTTCAAAGGCCTATCTCACACACACAAACACACACACACACACACACACACACACACAGGATGAGTTGGAGGGGTGGCAGGAAGAAGCCTTCCACTTCTGATGAAATACATTTGGAAGGTCAATTTCATAACCCAGTATTTATAAACAAATTATTTGGGGGCCATGATTGAATATGGCCAGCTATAATGAGCTAATTCACTAGAAAAGAATGCTTCCTTCCTGGTGATGCAACAGGCATTTTGTTGACCCCTTAAAATTCACCATACAGAAAGGATTCAAATGTTCACCTTTTAATGAATTGTTAAGTAGACTTAAAAGTTAGTGAAATAAGACTCTCCGTAGCTTTAGATTGAGCACTTGGCCCTAAGCATTGCAACCAGTTAGTACCCCAGAGCCCATGAAAACAGTTGCTCTGCCTCAATTAAAATAGAGCAGTCATTTCAATAGTCTTGCTTCCCAGCCAGGACAATATGTTGCCCATCCTCCTCATGAGCAGATGTCATCCCCACTTCTGAAAGCTCAAGACAGATATCAGAAGGGCAAAAGCATATCATTTCCAGGTTAAAGTTCTTCATCTCAGTTATGAGAATTAGGACTTAGTGTTGTATGTGCCAGCAAGAGTAGTTAAATTCTATTTCAAGGAGGGTAAACTTTTGGGACTATCTTTCAATGCTGGAACCCAAAGAAAAGAAGTGGGGTTTATCCTGGAAGGGATACCATGTGTCTCAATGTGTTCCTATTTAAAGAAGAGAGGTGTAAAATAGTTATTGTAGAAAAAGAAAATGAGTTTTCTGAGAAAGTGCAATACAATTGATTGTTAAAATACAAACAATTAGGTTGCTGTTTTTCAAGAAATATTTTGATTACTTTCATTAGATTCACAGAAAGAATCCGAGTTCTTGATTTAATCCAGGAAATAACTTGATCCAATAGTATTAGTAAACCATCCCCTAAGGCATAGAGAGGATTATTCTAGAAGTGATTAGTATCATCAATGACAGGTTGATTTTTAGTAATTTTATTTTAATTGGATAACACCTGATTGTATCTCTAAATTCTCAATGTTCTCTACTGTGGTTGCCTGTGCACCACGAAAAACAACATTAATATTTTGCTTCTGAATAATGCAAAACTCTTTTACAGATTTTTAAAAAATTTATTCTTACAACCTTTCTATTAGAAGTAGCAAAGTTTATTATTTCCATTTTTCTGAAAAAGAAATTAAAGCATAGACATTAAAAATAGTATATCCAAATCTATTAGGTTCCTTTGACTTACAGTTTAATTCTTATGCTACAATTTTTAAATTTAATTTTTGTGCTTCAAAATTTGTATTGTAAATATGAAACATATATGAGATCATAAAAATTAAGTTCCATTTCTACCAACTTCTACTTCCTATAAGACATAATTCAATTCAAACATCACAGATTTAAAACTGTATTATGAGTAAGGCACTTAGAAATTTGCAAGAAGGCAAAAATATCAACTAATGTCCCTTCAAAATTGATGTAGTTCTAACATGTTAGTTTCATTCAGATCACTGTTTTTATTAAATTAAAAATGGAAGGTCACTGCCTATGTTGATGCTATTAGAGTTAGCAGTTTTTGTTGCTGTTCTTGTTGATGTTGGTATTTTTCTAGTGATAATAATGAATTTCTAATATACTGATTTGCATTATAACAAATGGAATTATTCAAATTTTCCATCCAATCCAAGCAAACAAAACAAAAACATAAAGTATTAAACTACATGTTTCATATTTGACCTAAATTGGGTGGTCATCAGTCATTACCATCCCAATGGGGGACATCTCTCCTACACTACTTGCTAGTGCTGCCTCTGTTTAGATATGTTCAACTAATAGTGGTTAATTGAAGACTGATGCTTATTCTTATTTTATTTTGGTATGTAATTATGTAACAGAGTTTCTTAGATGTTCTGGGTACTCAAGAAATATTGATTAATTAGAATTTATTTAATTCTAGCACTTCTGAACTACATAAGAATTATTTATGAGGAAAGAGTTTTGATGCTCGAGTAAGTAATCAAGCCATTAAAACACAACAGAGATTGGAAGTAATTTTCTATATGGGATAATAGAAAAGAAAGAAAGAAGGACAGAAGGTAGGAAGGAAGGGAGAAGGAATGGAGTGGGGATGAAGGAAGGAAGTTGCTTTGAGAGAAAGGAGGCTTGCAATAAGAAGAGGTTGTAGATTATAGAGAACAGGCCTATAAAGCAACCTCTACTGCTGAAAACATGCTTCCCAGAAATTCAAAACATCAAGATCATTGATTAAATAACCAGAAAGGTGAAGCTAGTGACACTGAAGAGGAAAAATGGCAATCCAAAGGGAACAGCTCAGAGAGTCAGTCTCCTGATCATTCTAACAATTCCAAGCATTCGGTAGAATCCCGGAAAGGTCTAAGACTGAGCCCAGAAGCAAATGTAACCAAGAGGAAAATAATACAGCATCAAAGCACAGGTTTTGCGTGTTAAGGCTGCCCAGGTATTCTGAGTTTACGTGTTATTGAACAAATAGTTCTTAATGGAAATTTTGTTATTATTTTAAATCTTTACTACATGCAAAGCATAACAGCAAGTGCTTAGGGCTAAAATTAAAACTATGAACAAAATACACCAGGTTCTTCCTTCTTTGAAAAGGGATCAATGGGGGCTCATCTCTAGTCCTTTATAGTTTCTCTCACCAAGAGGTAGAGTTTACTCTCCCTGCCCTTGAATTGCCCTTGAATGTTCAAATGACACTACGTCAAAGAGGTCATCTCAGATCACACTATTAAGAGTTCCTCAGCCCATTGCCTCAGAGTACATTGTACATAATAGCTTTGTTTATTATTTGCCCCCACAACGGAACATGAACGTCAAGACAGTGGAACTTTATCCAGTTTACCAATAATAGCAACACATGGCAACCTCTCAATAAATATGTGTTGAATATGATTGCATGAGTAAATAAAGAATTAAGTATTTTATCACTTATGGGATATTATAATCAACTTTGGAAGAAAACTTTATTATGATTTACTTTTGCTGTCTAAATTTCTTAAGACAAATTCTTAGAAGTGTAACTATTAGGTGTGTGTATTTTTAATGATGCTTAATGGAAAGCCAAGTTTTTGATTCCAAAAAAGAAATTCAAGGACTGGGTTTGTAGTTCAGTGGTAGAGCACTTGCCTAGCACTTACTTCTGAGGCACTGGGTTGATTTGATCCTTAGCACCACATAAAAATAAATAAATAAAATAAGGGTATTGTGTCTGTTCACAACATATATATATATATATATATATATATATATATATATATATATATATACACACACACACATATATACACATTATAAATAAATACATTATATATAAAGAAATTTAAATTTATATCCTTCAGAGTAGGAGAATTTCTTTTTCCTATAATTTCCCACAGAAGGGCATTATAAATCTTAATAAGTTGTACCAATCTTATGGATGAAGAAATAGTTGCAGTGGTTTTATTTTGAATTTATTCAATACTCAGTTTAGAGTTAAAAGTTTTTCACACTACTCTTGTCACTTGCTCTTCTATGAATCATCAGTATAATTTGACTCATCCCATTTTTTGACTTTCACTCTTTGAGATACTTTTTCATTGATTTCATAGAGCTTTGTATTTATTAGAAATATTAACTGTTTGCCACATCTGTTGAGAAATATTTTAACCACTTCATTATATTTGTCATTCATTCTTCTTTACGATGGGGTTTGGCAGTAAAACTTTAAACTTTTCTATCAGCAAAAATATCAAAATTGTCCTCAATGATTTCTATCTGTGACCTGTGGGGAATTAAAAATTGCCAAAAGTCCTTTATAGTTTCTCTCACCAAGAGGTAGAGTTTACTCTCTCTGCCCTTAAAATTGGCAGATCTTATGACTTGATGTGACTAATAGAATAAATCAGAAATGACTATGTGCACTTTTGAGCAAGACCTCAAAATCATTGCAGCTTCTGCTTTTCCCTCTGAAAACTTGAGGTCACTATACCCAGCCCACCCACCTTGGAGATGAATGCATTAGTCAGCTTTTTCACTGCTGTGGGACTAACAGCGGAGAAGAACAACTATACAGGAGGAAGAGTTTATTTAGAGGCTCATGGTTTCAGAGGTTTTAGTCCATAGAAGGTCAGCTCCATTCCTTGGGGGCCAGAGGTGAGGCAGAACATCAAAGTAGAAGAGTGTGGGGGAGGAAAGCAGCTCACCTGATATTTAGGAATCAGATAGAGAGGTCTCTAGTTGCCAGATAAAAATAGGTAGCCCAAACCACGCCCCCTATGCTCCACCTCCTCCAGCCACCCCCATCTGCGGTCAGTTACCTCTCAATTAATTGCATCAGGTGATTGATTCACTGATTGGGTTAAGGCTCTTGCAAACAATCATTTCTCTGAGACTTCTTGCATTGTTTTACACGTGAGCTTTTGGGGGACACCACATCCAAACCACAATGATGAAAGACTAGACATTTTTCCAGCTGCACTTAGCCACCTTTTGACCTGCAATCCTATTACAGCCACATGAGTAAACTGAGTGAAAAATGCAAAAGAACTACCCAGTCAATCCAGTCATTAGAAATAATACATGATTGTTTAAATCCACTGAGGGTAGTTTGTCATGCAGAAGAGATAATTGGTACAATGGCTTTGGTATATGCTCAGATAATTCATTCCCAATTTACCATTACAGAACTATAGACCTAGATTTTTTTAGTACATTTGTGATTTTTCTCATTTTTATCTTCAAGTGGAAATAACTTTTGTTGTGAAGTAGAATTCCAACATGATTTTATTTTCCAACTAGTTATGTAATATTCCCACACCAAATATGGAATACCTTATATTTATTTCACCCATTTTAATGTCACCCAAATTCGGATCAATTTGATGATAACTCATAAAACTTTTCACTGATTTATTTATTTATTTATTTCTGGTCTAGCATCATACTTACAATAAATGTAGCTTTAGAATATATTTTAACAAACCTGGTACTGTTAGATAGTATGGCTAATGTGGAGACCTTTTGTTCCTTCTCAATCTACTACAGAGTGTTCAAATCAGTGTCCTGTTTGCTGCTTTCTGCTCAATGATAAGTCAGCTTACAAACATTTTCTTTTTAAATTCAAAAAGTCTTAAATTCAAATAGGTAAGAACTAGAATATTTTACTTAAATATGGAATTTTTATTTCTCTAAGAAACCTGGATTATCTGGCAATACTGGCCTAGAATTCCTCTTGCCAGCAGTGAGGTGGAGCTGAACAGCAGGCACTGCTAACTCCAGGTCAGACCTCTTTTATAAGCTATGGACCATATTTCCAACAGTTAGCTGACATTTCCTTGCCCATAGAAATTTCTTTTTTGGTATCTACTGTTGCAAAGAAAAAGTCTGAGGATGGCCTATTTTTTTTTTCACTTTTTTTTTTGGCCAGTAACCTGCTTATTTTCCATGAATGTTTGGAAGAATGTTTCTTTGCAGAGCAGACATATTGAGCTAAATCCCCTGACATACAAGTCGTAATGAAGAGATTTCTTTATCCTTCTCTAATTTGGTCCCCATTTCCCAACCTTTTTCCAAAATGGGAAATGTTATTGAGGATTTTTCAGACCTATTTCACTTGTTCCCTAAAATACTGAATTACTCCCTTTATAAAAAATATTCTATGTAAATTATAGTGTTTTCTTTCAATTTTGTTCAGTATGTACTGTTCCTAAAAGATATTCCATAAAGTTTGTGGTATATGTTTGAAACTGGTCCCTAGTTTCACATTTATTGACTATTTTGTTTATTGTGGTAGATTTATTGATGGTAGCTAAGTTATAAGCATTCTTTTATTGCTAAATCTTTGCTGGAAATGCTCTCACCTAATGTTTGATATGCATGTCTTATTTTATGTATGGTTCATTACATATCTTAATGTAGCTTTGTGATAGCTGGGCTTTCTGTTATCATTCAAAGATAAGATGCATACCACTTGTTGGCGTTCAGTGAAATTGATTATATATATTTGCAAACAGTGTTTTGATGGAGTTGCTACAAGAATACTTGTGTGGTATTCATTGTTATTAAGCTTAGGGATATTTTCTCTTTCCTTCTCCCTTGACCTAAATCAACAAATAGGGTACTTTTAATCTTAATCTCTTAACATTCTAAGAAACCATTCTTAAAAATTATCCTTCAAATAGGTAGGCAGGGTGACTTTCCTAAGATAATTATAGGGTAATTTTACAAAGTGATCATATTTATAAAAGTATGTTGTGTGGCATATTTGGATTATTGGAAAAGAAGATCCTTTGGTGAACCATCTGTTTGTTTACTGTTAATGTGAACTGACTGGAACCATAGCTATTTTAAACCAGCATTAACACAACATATTACAGGAAGTGCATATGCTGGAAAACAAAACTGGCCAGTAAGACATATTGATGAATAGTTATTGACAGCTTTTATTCAGGCATGCATTTTCAGAGACTAGCTCATATCTTTGCAACAGGCATTCTTATCATAAGGCCGCATAAATCTTAGTATGCATACAGCACAAGCACAGGAAAAAAAAACGAATATACCAGTGTTGTTCACTGCTCACAGGTAACATCTGGAAAAATAAATCTATAATTTTTTTATGAACATATATAAAGGGGGATACATACTTCTGTGAAAAGCTTTTGCTTAAAGTTCTATAATGATATTTGAAATATCATTATATGATATTTTGAAATGCTTACTTTATATAATTGGTTTCTTTTTTTCCAAACTAATACAAAAAATAACTTTTTTCCTTCTAGAAATATTTAATTATTATGTACTGTGCCTTCATAATTTTTTGATCATTTTCAATTAAAGACATGAGTAACTTAAAAATAACAGAATATTTACTAACCACATAACATTTTTCTCTTAGCAGCAATGCCTTGAAATGTCCTCAACTGTTACTTAGGAGGCTGAGGAGGAAGACTGAAAGTCTCAAGGCCAGCTAGGTAATTTAGTGAGACCCTGTCTCACATCTTAAAAAAAAAAAAAAAAAGAGCTGGGGATGTAGTTAAGCAGTAAAGTGCACTGGGGTTCAAATTCTAATATCATACACACACACACACACGCAAATACACACACATACACTCACACACTCTCTCTCAAATAGTCCTAAATTGTCCTACAGTGATGAAGAAGAGAGATGTAGTTTGCTTCCAATTCCTCCTGGGGGTATTTGCCATTAAGAGAAAAAGGACAGATGGAGGGAGAGAAAAGGGGGGAAGGAAGGAAGCAGGGAAGAGACAGGAAATAAAAGGGAACAAAAAAAGAAAAAGAAATAAATGGAATTTTAAAATGGAAAAAAAGAAACATTACATATCCCAGGTCAAAGAATTTTGCTCTTTTCACATTGCACTGGGGGATTTTTCTTTTAAATATATTTTTAGTTGTCAATGGATCTTTATTTTTTAATTTATTGACATGTGGTGCTGAGAATCGAACCCAGTGCCTTACACATGCTAGGCAAGTGCTCTACCACTGAACCACCACCCCAACCCTGTTGGGGCATCTTATACAATCCTAAGACATCAATTACTGTTGCTACTCTGCACCCAGATTCCCATTTCCAGCCTTTTAAGAACTATGAAGTGCTGAGGGCCATTGCTAAGTAAGAATGACGCATGGCATGACCCAGGTCATTTGCAGTGTCATTGCATGTAAGGTGACCTTGCTCAAGGACCAGGGCGGATCCAGGTTTAGGGCGGATCGGGGGTTTAGGGCGTTCCAGGTTTAGGACAATCCGGGTTTAGGGCGGTTCCAGGTTTAAGGTGTACCCTGCTGGGAATAGTGCGTATCCTGCTGCCTCAGGCGCGCCTGCTCGTTGAGTTCCCGTTGAGTTCTCATGGGATTCAGAGAGTATTTGGGATTTCACCCAGAACGTGAATTTGGCAGAGAACGTGGATTTCCCCAGAACGTGTGTAGAGTGCTGGTGACAGTTCGAGAATAAAGAGTTGCTGTTTGAATCTACAAGGTGTGTGGTGGCTCGTGATTTTGTGCCCAGCCAGACTGCGGCAATGAAGAGTCTGAGAATTTACCATGCTTGCAAGCTAACAATTAGAATGTCAGTTTTGTGAATATTGGCAGAAGAAACAAGGCACTTGGTTCAGAGGTGAAGAACTTTATTCCTCATAGCACAGCAAATGAATAGCTTCATGTTCACGCCAGTCCATGTTCATAACATTCTTGTACATCATAGAGTAGCACCTCTGCTTTCTACCCGCTCAATCCCAACATCACCTCTGATTCAGTTTTTACAGCTAAAATTATCTCCAAACATTGCCAAATGTCCCAGAGAGGTTGTATGAGGGATGAATTGCACCCAGTTTGAGAATTACTGTTTTAGAGCCACCGTCTGGCACTTTTCGACTTTCTTAAGTCTTCAAGCAGAGTGAAGTTTCTATACAAAGTCCTCTGATATTTACACATTCCTGGAAAAATACTTTGTAGTCAGAAAATAGTAGATCACAGGAAAAATGGGATAAACTGATTCACAGAATATTCATATTAATGAATGGGATATTTACTATGTAGAACAAAACCAGTGAAGGTTATAATACTTCAAAAACTGTGCTGTGGTAAACCACATGGGCCATAATAACCACAACTGGCTTTCTTAAGCTCATAGAAGAGATTTATACTTCCTCCTCTTTTATAAAATAATCTATGTAGAAAGAGGTTTTTAAATTTTTATTATTTATTAGATTTTTTCTTGGCTATTACAATTCTTATGGCATTTTTATTGCCACCATCAAAGGTTTGTTTATTGTAGTACTAATAAATGTTTATGTGTTTGGTTGATCTTTTCTGGTAGGATAGTTCCAGAATTGTTTTTAACAATTTAAGTTCACAAAGAAGGTATCATCATATTGTCTAATTTTTCTTAGTGTTTTGAACAGAAGTGTTTGAAATTGCTGAGATATTGTGCTCTAGAAAATGACTTGAGTTTTGTGCGATAACAGCTTTTCATTTGGATTATGAGTCTTAACATTCACTTAGAGCATCAACTCTCATAGTTCCAAATATGCTATTAGCCATTTAGAATTTTAAAAGCTTTCATAAGTAAATACATACTAGAAAATTTCCAATTGGTTGGATATATAGTATACATTTAAAAATTTAAAAAATATCAAAATGCATATACACTTCAGTTAAATGGAATAAAAGTGTGTTTTGAGTCATTTAAAAACATTGTTCATCTTGGGTGAACCTTTCAGAAACGTTGTTTTTGCATTTTATAACAAGTGGTAAATAGTACACTAGAACAAGCAAATGTCAGGAACAATAGTAAAATTTTCCAATAAAAAAGAGAATATCATTCTGCTCTTTTCAGGAAAACTGAAAATCTGAAACCTGTTGCCATTTGTTTTTTATGAATATGTACAAAGAACATTGAAGAAAAATATAAAAATGAATAAAAAACTTTCTTGCTTTGTATTTAGCATACACTATATTTGGAAATAAGCAAATTAGATCACATCAACTGAAAATTAATTGAGCAATGACTACTTTTTGCTGCTGTTGTTCCTTCTATTTCAGTCTTTATAACAGAAGAAATATCAATACTTACTTTCCAAAATCAAAATTTGTCCATCCATCTACCCCCCCCCCCCATCCCCCCCCAGTTAAAGTCTATGGAAACTACTCTGCCACTTTTCCTTGCCCAGATCATCATAATGGGCCTTTTCAGAGTTTTTGCAAGCTTAATTTTTTTGCCAGATATATCCATAAGTATCTCTGTCACAATTCCAAACTTCAATGACATATGAGGTGTACTAGGGTCACACCAGGCCCTAGTATGCTGATACAAATGTGTAACACAATCCTACTTGCTGGGCAGTACCTGCATCTTTCTAGGCTCAGAGTCTACTTACTTCTATCATCTTCTCAGATACTCTTTCTCATTTCCTTCCCTCTCTGAGCAGCCTCACCTCTTTCCTTCACAAAAGTTTCAATGTGACTCCAGATAGGTTTTTTAAAGTTGCTATTAATTATCATCAAAGCAAGAACCAAAAGTTTGAGTTGTTATTCCATTCTTTCTGTTATCTCAAAATAGTAAGAATAAATCAATAATTTTAACAGATCTATGAATTATATATTGTCTCTCCACACATTTCTCTACTCCTCACAAAACTCCTACAACACATGTGGCCATTTTCCAGATGCTGGATGACACAGAGGAAGTCCAACCATCTTACCAAAGAGCACAAAACTAGGAGATACAGTTCTGGTACTGAAGCTCAACTCTGTATGATTCAAACTCCTAAAATTCTGTCAATATCTCACATGGGATGGAGCAGTCAATAAACAGCTAACACTGAATTTAAATTTGTATGACTACAGAACAATATTTCAATCCCAATATTTGGTGTCTATGATAGGCAGAATAATGGCCCCCACAAAGATGCCCACAACCCATTCCCACAAAACTATGAATATGCTAAGTTAAAGGGGGAAAAAGAATTTAGTTTGCAGACAATTAAGTTTGCTAATCAACTGACCTTAAGATGAGGAGATTATCTGGAATAATGGGGATGAGTGCAATATAATCATAAGGGTCCTTACATGTGACAGAGGGAGGCAGAAGAGTAAGCATCATAGTAGTGTGATACGAGAAGGAATCAAGTGTCCATGGCTGGCCATAAAGATGGGAATGGGCCCACAAACCAAGGAATGCAGACTTCTTCTGGAAGCTCAAACAAGCAACCAAACTCCCTAGATACCTAGAATGAGTACAATTCTGAGGACATCTTGATTGGGGCCAGTAAGACTCCTTCTGTACTAAAGAACTCTATGAGAATACATTGGTGTTAGTGTTCCTTTTAGCTGCTAAATTTGTGATACTTTGTTATGGAAGTATAGAAATATAATACAGGGTCTATATCAATTTTATATTTTTAAAACATTCTAACCACAACCAGCAAATAATAAGCCAGAAAAAAATAATCAAAGACCTTAATATTCTATTATGATGAAGAAGTTCCTAGTTCAAGACTACCTTAAAAATACAAATTGAAAATTTCCAGGTTTTCTGAATAACATACAGCTCTTCAATCAACAATTATTTACTGAGTACCCATTACTAACAGTGTTGAGGACACAGTAAGAGGCAAAATAACCAGTTTCTTGCCTTCATAGACAAATGATCAGAAAAGTTACAAAGCTCAATTCATTGGGTACTCACTGAACACTTACCTCATGTCTAATTTCATCAAGAAGACTGCAAGTTACAGAAGTTCACAGTGAAGTCACCTCCAGGTATAAAGATCCTATGACAGAGTCAGGCTCAGCTACACAGCCCCTCACTGGGTCTGACTGCAGAGTTCCCACCTTCTCCTGACCTTAGAGTGGATTTGATCTGATAGTTTTCCCCCTTCTTTCAACCACTGAAGCCTAACCCACAATTCCAATTATATCAGCAGCAAAAACAAGAGGTACAGATGTTCTTATTCCAGAGACTGGGACTGGTTTTGTATAAATAAAGGTATTCTCCTACTATTTCTGGGTAGATTTCATATATTATATATTAGTATTTCATATATTATATATTAGTATTACTCATTCTGATAGTGACTGTAGATATATTTAAGGTCTAAACATGGAATCATGGTAGAACAAAAGCTATTCCTTTTATCCCAAGGGGGAAAAGGAAAAGGCATTTCTAAGGATGATGAGATTTAAAAGATAACACCCAATTCACTAGGGTGCTCAATAATGACACCTGTACCTCACATGGGTAAAGGAACAATTCAAGAAGGTTTGGGTCAATGAGGCTGTTTTTCAAACTTATTTTGACTACGACTCGAAGGAAGAAGTGCAATTTAATTTGTGATCCAGTGTACATTCATAAACCACACAAAAATTTCACAAATAATCCTAATCCCTTGTATTGAACAATGTACTCTGGTGGTTCCTTCTCCTCCTCTTCCTCCTCCACTACCACCACCCCTTCCGCCTTCATTCCCACCACTTCCTATTCACCTTTCTCCTTCTTTTTTTTTTTTTTTTTACTACTGGCTAAATCACAACCTGTACTTTGCAAACACTGTAGTGAACTATCGTAAGGAATCAGTTACACAACGCTTATAAACAAGCATGGTCATTACAGTCAGGAAATTGGCTCCAGCATCTTCTGGGCTATATATGAATTAATTCAAGTTACTTAACATCCCTGATGGTGGCTCCTCATATCTAATTCGTGAAAGTTAATGTTTCATGGAATATTGAGAGTATTCCAATAAATAAATAATATAATGCCCAGTGTTGACTCTGTGAAGGCCCCATGGTTTTTATGTATTTTGTTTACGGTATATATCAATAGTGTGTGGCAGCTAGCTTGCATAAGCTCACAAAACTCAGTAGGTACAACTTTGCCCAACTTTTCATGCATTGGCATCCTGTCTATGCTTGAAATCAGTCATGATCTGAGTATTTATATCAGCAAATGTAGTGACCTCCTCAGTTATTACTAAACTTTTACTATCCCACCTTTGCATATATACCAGACATCTAGATCAGTCTCTGATCCATAATTGGCTCATAATAAATATGATCAGATGAATAAATGGAAAACAGAAGTCAAAGCATTTCATAACAGCAATTAATATCACCATCAGACAACAGGTTTATAGAAAATGCTTTGGGGGCTGCTAGGCTGAAAAAACAGCCACCCAAGAATCTGTCTTAAGGAAAATCTTGCCAATAAAATATCGTTACAAGACCCCATTTCCTGTTCTGTTACTATAGAACCAATGAGTTGAGTAGTGATTAAAAGAATTTTTTTCTCCTTCATTCTCACCTTTGTTTCAGCTGCAAGTAACTAATTCTGAAAATGTCAAAACCCAAATTTGCTGCCTAACAGACCAACCCAGTATGTAACACCCATTGTATTATTTTTTACACACTTTTCTTCCAATGGTGGTACCTACGTGGTGGAGAGTCTATGACCTAATGTTAACTCTTTGAAGATACTGGATAAATAGAGATTATTTCCATTTTCAGATTGTGGCTCCTCACATCTAATTTGTGAAGGTTAATATTGAGAGTATTTCAATAAATAAATAATATAATGCATATATATATTTGCTAATTAAAGATAAAATCAAACATAATAAAAGCAAAGCATGTTGGGATTCTTTCTTGTATCTCTAAAGACTCTTCCTCCCAAATTATCACAATCTCTAAGATTTCTATAACTCTCTAGGGGAAAATAGAGTGTCCCATCTCATGGTCTACCTGGGCATAATATATATGTTCCTGAGTGTGTGCTGTACATTTGTCATGTGCAACACTACAAAATGCTATAATTATCTGTCTCTTCAGTGTGCACAGTTAAAGTTCAGTGGATTCCTTCTGTTTTTATTTTATACACAGAATAACGATTGCAACATACAGAGTTCCCGCACACAATAAGAATTCAATTATATTTCCTAAATTCATTGTCAAATTAACATTAGTGACTTAATTAGTAGTCCTTTGTATCTTAAAGGTAAACTCAAGACTTTTGAAGATTCAAAAATTAATTTATATATAATATAAAACATATATAAAATACATATTTATAAGTAAATGCATATATACATGGATACCCACACACACATATGCATATAATCTTAATTTCTTTGTTATTTTGTTTTAAGGCCAAACCAATGCCCATTGATTCATGGACTTAATGATGAGATGTCCAATGGATACAAGCTGTTAGGTGTTTGTTCAAAGCCATGAGAGAGAAAAGAAATCCCAGGTGTAAGTTTCCTGGCTCTGGGGAAAGTTCAAGGACAAATGAATAGAAGTATGAAATTCTCAAACACTTATTGCATAGTAATATTTCTACTAAGAAGATATCTGGAGTTTGATTTAGAATCTCTGCTTAAGTGTTATTTCTACTTCCTTAAATTCAAGAAACTCAGAAATATTCTAAATCTCCTTCAGAAACTATTTATACTGATTGTTATTGTTTGCATATATTTTATTCATGGATTGTTTGTACTCATTTATATTTTATCAATTAGATACAATCAATAAAAGGTTAAATGTGCATATTTTCACTAACATTTAGTTTGAATGATACATACAGAGATTCCTCAGCAAAATAAATAACTAAACCAATCACATGACTACAATTCACAAAGCTGAACTGGTTAACTTTCCCCTGCTTTTTGCCTGCGAGGTTGTTACAGAATTATTGTTCTCTGTGCCTCTTGATTTCTGCCAAATCATAGCAGCCAATAGTCACTGGTAAATCAATGCATATTCTTCCTCTCAGTCCCTTAGGTGCTGTTGAATTGTAATAAATGCAACTCTCCACGTCAGTGAGCTGGGCTGTGATCCAGGAGAAAAGAAAATCTTGAAAAATTTTGAAACTTGTAAAATACCTTAAGGTATAATTTAAATTTGTTATTCTCTCAAAAACTATAGTTCATAGAGATAACAAAATGGTGTCTTATCTTAAAACCCCCTGTAATTTCCTATAAAAGTAAAAACCTATATCTCTTTGCTTTGCACTAGTAAGACAACTACCACAAAATATAATTACATTTTGAAATGTGGTGGGGAGTTGTGCATGCATGTGTGTAGGGGGTAAGTGCTGAATATCAGTTCATAGAAGCAAACGGTTTCATTTCCAGTTTGAAATAACAACACTAAAATTTATTTCAGAAGAGAAAAATAAAATGACAGTAGAGCCTTTTTCTTGCGTTTCAAATGGACCCAAACTGTATTTATCTCTGATCCTCAGCAACTCATAAGGACAGAGTTAAAAATCCTAAAGAGAAAGGATTGTGCTCTACTTTTGTTTCCTTCTCTAGAACCTCCCATTCAACTGTTCTTCAAATATTGATTGAGTGTCTGGCACTCTGCTGAGCACCGATAATAATGTAGTGGACTGTATGTTCCAAAGATGGCAGCAACAGTACCTCTTCTCCCACAAGCTCTTTTACAATGTGAGATGGACACCAGTTCTTCACAAGGGGGAGTCTGATTCCTCTCCCCTTCATGGGAATGGTTTTACAAATTGCCTGTATCCAACTGAATATAAAAGAAATGAAAATGCATAATTTTTGAGTCAGGTCAGAAAAAGTCACACTTCTTTTTTACCTGTTTCTCTTAAACACTTTTGCCAGAGGGGAAGCCAGCCAATATTTAAGAAGATTGATTACTCTAGGAGTACCTGGGGGAGAGACCATGTTCAGGCACCCTGGTGAACAGTTCAGCTGAGATAGGTTTTCCTAGACTGATAAAATACTAACTGTAAATGATTCTGTTTTGGTCCCTCCAGTTCATGTCCTATGGAAATTATTCAAATAAGCTCTACTTAGTTTTCTGACCTATGAAAAATGTGATATTTAACAAAATAGTCATTAGTGTAAACCACAAGATTTTAGGATAATTTTTGATATAGAAATAGTTTACCATAATAAATGTTGTTGATAATAGCTAGCATCCATTGAGCTCTTCTTATGACTTAAGCACTTATTAAATCACAGGTAAGTGTTTACCTACCATTTTCTAATGGAGTCCAAATTAAATTGACTAGAGTCCACAGAGCTTGAAAGAGATGAAGCTAGGAGGTTGTGGGGGATGGGGAAGGTACACTTGTATGATGTTGGTGGGACTGTAGACTAATATAACTATTCTGGAAAGCAATATGGAGATTCCTCACAAAACTATGGATGAGACCACCATATGACTCAGCTATTCCACTCCTTGTTATTTCCCAAAAGATCTAAAATAGGTATATTATAGCAATACAGCTACCTCAATGTTTATAGAAGCACAATTCACAATAGATAAATTATGTAATCAACCCAGCTGCCTGTCAATAGATGAAAGGGTTAAGAAACTGTGGTATATGTATACAATGGAGTTCTACTCAGCCATAAAGAAGAATGAAATTATGACATTTGCTGGTAAGTGGATGGAAATAGGGAATATCATACTAAGTGAAATAATCCAAATTCAGAAATTCAAAGGTTGAATATTTTCTCTGATATGCAGAAACTAAAGTAAAATAAAGGAAGAGGGAGGGAAGGATAGAATAACATAAAGAAAAAGGGAAGATCAGTAATATAGAAAGAGATCGAAAGTCAGAGTGGAGGGGTGGATAAGGGGAGGTAAGGCAGAATGAATTCTTTAAAAATCATGTTATGTGCACACAAATATGCCACAGGGAATTTCACTTTTATGCATAACTAAGTAAAAAGAACCAACCAAATATAAATAAATCAATGAAAGGAAATCTAGTAGAGTAGAGGAAGGAGATGGGGGAGAGGAGGGAAGACAGAAAGGAAAGTGGGTGGGAAAAGGGAGGAATCATGAACTGAAATAGAATTCCATGCATGTATTAATTTTTCAGGATAGTACCCAACTGCTATGTATAGCTATAAAGTTCTAATTAAAAAAAAGAGAAACTTAGACTACTAACCATAATTAAGGGTATATGGAGTAAAGCAAAATCAGAGAAAAGAAGAAAGAAAAAGAGATGAAGCCAGGATTTAACACAAAACCTGCACTTTAACTGCTGTGTTCCACAAAGCTCCAAAACTCAAGGAGCTCACAGTCCAGTAGAAAAATAGATCTGAAAATGATTAAAGTAAAATTAACAATTAATGTAATATGGACTTACAAAAGATGCCATGAGAATTTAGGAGAGAGAGTATAATTCTGTTTTTTCCCTCTATGGTGTGAAGGAATGTAAGGAAAAAATGTCTCAGAAAGATTTTGAAGTAGAATTTGATCATGTGATTATCAGATACTTCATAGTGAAAAGAAGTATCTTTTCTTTCCCTTGTTCCTTTTCTTTCTTTCCGTTTTAAAAATAAGACATAAATATACCTGAAGCATAGAGAGTACCAGAATGGAACAAAAACATTTGAGAAAATTCAAGAACAGTTAGTATGGACCATTTTATTCTACATTAAATCTTTTACATTTTTTTTGTACAGGTGGTAAAGAATTATTGGAGACTATTTCATTAGAGAAGTAGCAAAAAGGAGGTTGCACTTTTACTATACAATTCTAGTAGCAATGTGGAAGATGAACTGAATTGAATTCAGAGATAGATAAACAAATACATATTTTATATGAAAAAATTGATTAATTTAAATTATAATTTTATTCTCTTCCTTCTCTGCCTTAGGCAATTTGACTTCTCATTCACAGCAAAACAATATAATGCATAAAATAGTACACAAAGTTAGTAGTAATGATAACTAACATTTATTGAATACCTTCTATGTGTGTTGTGCTTTAATCCTCACAAGAAACTACATTGTGCCTGGTGCAGTGGAGCATGCCTGTAATCCCAGCGGCTCAGGAGGCTGAGGCAGAAGGATTGTAAGTTCAAAGGCAGCCTCAGCAAATGTGAGGCACTAAACAACTCAGTGAGATCCTGTGTCTAAATAAAATACAAAATAGGGCTGGGGATGTGGCTCAGTGGTCCAGTGCCCCTGAGTCAATCCCCAGTATCCCCCCCAAATAAAAAAAGAAACACTGTAGGAATTATTATGATCCCCTTTTTTACAAGGGGAACACTGAGACAGTACTCAAAGATTATATAGTTTTTTGGTAGCAGAGACAGAATTCAAGCCAAGGCAGTTCAGTTCCAATTAAGGATAGAAGCCTGAGACAGAACTCAGTAGTAGCAGATCCCGAAGCACATATTTTTCAACCTAATTTGGTAAAGGTTAATGTAGAGACATGGAGAATACTGGGAATATAAAAGGAAGAGGCACAAAGCCCAAATGGGAAATTTGATTAAGGCTTTTCTTTGGAGCTTATGCATGAATGAATTTCAAAATGCATGAATGAATATCAAAGGACAGATTTCTTCCTTGAAGCATTCATTCATTTATTCACCAAATATCTTTGAATGCCTATGTTTTCAGGCACCTTGTCAGGAGAATATGATTTTGCTATTTGAAGCACAGATTGTAGCACATAGAGTTAATAAAACAATAATCACAAGTTTAAATAATATTGTGAAAAACAAAGTACATGGCTCTTCAAAAAGGAAATCCTCATCTAATCTGGAAAGGGAGTTTAAAGCAAATGCTAAAGGGTGAGTAAGTTATTCAGGTGAAGCAGGAGATGTGATATAGGAAGACCCAGGGAGAATCCTGATGCAGACAGAGAGATGGGTGAGCTCGAGGAAATGAAACACATCCAGTCTGATGACAGCAGAGAGTGATAAGCAGAATTGCAATTGTGACAGGCAGTTCTAATCCATGAGAAATTCAGTGGCATCATATGGGCCATCGGGACCACTTGAAGGCATTTTAAAATCTGATTTAGGATTTGTTTGGTTCATTCTGATTGCTGGTCCAGAGTGGGAGTGGGGAAACAAGATAAGTGGACAGATTTTAAATATATTTTGGAAATACAATTGGTAAGTCTTGCTGATTGGTTACATATCAGGATCCAAAGAAGAAAGGGCAACTTAAAGGACCATTAATCCATTTCTAGATTGCATGACTGGATAGATGATTGTATCAAACATGGAGCAGTCCAAGAAAACAAAGAGAACTAGTGTGTGTGTGTGGCGGGGGGGGGGGGATGGATTCAACTAGAAGAAATGGTTCAGATAGATCATAAACACAGTTTGGATAAGCTTATTCTGATATATGTATGGAAGATGAGAGTTAATACATAGTTGCATATATGGAGTTGTACTGAAGATACATTTGGACTGAAGATAAATATTTGAAAATCCCTGACAAATAGATATGTGATATATGTGTCCTGCAATTGCTTAGGGAGGGAGAGTAGGGGACAAGAGAAGATTGCCTTGGATAGAGGGCTGAAGAATGTTTCAGATTGCATGTGTTGTGAGACAAAGGAGACAGAGGAGTTCCTGGAGAGTTAGAAATTAGAGCAGAGCAAGATAGCTTTACAAAGGACTTTGAGGTGGAAGAAATTATTTGTATGCCATTTGCTGGCTTGAGAGAGTAGAAGGAAGATGAAAAGTGTTGAAATTGGCCGATAGGATAGCATTAGCTTTGGTGGAATATTCAAGGTGGGCTACAGTGGGGAGATAAGACATCCTCGGAAAAGTTTGTTTGTGAAGAATATAAGACATTAACTGGGGTGATGCACAGGGTCAAGGAAGGTGTGTTACTGTTTACTGTTTTGTGTGTTTGTTTTTATTTTTTTTTACAGTGGAAGATTCTGGTTAATGCTTAAATGTGCTAATCAGGGTTCACCAAGCAGAGGAAGGTGACATCTCTATGCTCCCCCACCAAGAAAAAAAGAGTTGTTTCAAAGAATAAGATCAAAGAGAGAAAAGAGATCACAAAGATCAAAATTTGCTTGGAAGGTGAGAACATGACCAGAAAATATATTGCTGCAATAATTTTGATAAATCTTTCCCCCAGAGTCACATTTTTCCCCTCCTAACTTCAAATAAATCTTTGGTCATTTGTACAGCCATTAATTCTTCCATGTGAGATTTGTGGTTCCTAAAATGGTTAGTAGCCTAAATGTTTATTTAGAGTACATATCAGCTCAACATGTGCATGCTGAATGTGCCCAGTGAAGGTATGTTTTCATACCTGTATTTCCCAAATGCCTAAATTCATCTTCATGTTATAAACAAGAATATTTCTTCTAAAAATAATCCTAGATTCCAGGTTCTCAAAAACAAGGTTGCTAGCTACCTTTATTGGAATTCATTGCTTGATATGCCAAAGAAGTTAGAAAAAAATTCTCACTCTGGAAAGCTAACAACACAATGGAATCCCTGGGGAGATCCTGGAGTGCCTCCCTCACTGTGAAGCAGAACAAAGCAGCTCTAGCCAGTACCTGGGATGGCAGAGGCAAAACACAGCAGCATTCAAACCCACGTGTGTCATGAAGGACAAGGTAACATATGTAGGGAAACTGGCTCCTAGGAACTTCCTCTATGCATACTACTCTCTTGCCTCTGCCCCCAACACCTGAGAGGTCATGGGGTGGGGATAAGCCCAGACAGAAGGCATCCTGGCTGTGTATTGCTGTGAGAAAAGCAATTGATTTTGGTGAACATGCTCCATGAAATATTATGCAACTGTTAGAATCAGTGAATTCGATGCACATTCATACTTATAGATGGATGTGAATATATTCTTGAGTTAAAAAACTAAGAAACACAACCTGGTGCCATGATGCATGCCTGTAAACCCAGCGGCTCAGGAGCCTGAGATACGAGGATTGGAAGTTCAAGGCCAGCCTCAGAACTTAGTGAGGCTTTCAGCAAGGTAGCAAGAAACTGCCTCAAAATTTAAAAATGTCTCAAAACTAAAAAGGGACTGGAAATGTAACTCAGTGGTTAATGCATACCTGGGTTCAACACCTGGTATCAAAAAAGAAAGGAAGGAAGGAGGGAAGGAAGGAAAGAAGGAAGGAAGGAAGGAAGCGAAAAGGAACTGTGATCTATAGCACAAAACCATTTACATAAAAATGTCATTCAAAACAGTATTTTGAAAGAATAGGATATTGAAATGAACACATATTAAGTAAATTAGAGTATCTGGTAAGAAGCGGGAAGAAGAGAAATGGAACTGGTACTTGTTGATAAAAGGAAGAATTAACATAAAGTAAAAAGAGGACTGATAATGGCAGTGGGCCATGAATGTAAATCCATAATTCAAACAAGTCTCTATACTTCCATTCCATAAAGGTAAAAGAAATTATAACCAAAAAAGCAAGTGAGAAAATTATATAATGAAATATATAAGTAGGTTGCAGTTAATGTGATTTGCAGATTGTCCCAATGTGAATATGAAAGGGCCTAGGTTTTCTGCACTGAGCCATTTCAGAGGAACAAAATTTCAACAGCCATTCCTCCAAGGCTACTACCAAGTCACTAAACTCTCCTTTTAGTTCCAAAAGGCACATAGTGAAAGGGTCACAGAGGGCACAAAATATGATTTTGAATGAAGTGACCCCTTGGTGAAAGAACAGGAAATTTAGGAGAAGGGTTTAAAAAAAGTCTCAATAGGCTAATGAAAACCTAAAAAGATTGATCAATTTTATCAAGCTCCTTTTGAGACTGCTTTCCTATAGTGCAAAGTATTTTTAAGAGACAAAGACCTAAAGGCATTGCCAATTAATAAATACAGAAAATCTATATACTGAACAATTTTGCTGAATTAATATTTCATACTTGTGTTGAATGTCAATCTTGACCCAAACGATGCTATGACTTTGAGAAGAACAAAAGAAGGTTAAAAACACCCTTCACATGAAAGTTTTATATTCTGACAGCACAATGGAATGAAATACTTTCTCATCTGAAATAGCAGTTGTCTGGGAGGTTCTTTTATTCTTTCATTGGCACATAGTAAATTGAGTCTTTTCAAAAGTAATGCAATTGGGAACTTTAAAGATAATTAAGAAACATAAAATATGTCAGTCTTCTCAAACATAGTTGGAATATGAGTTTTAATCTCTCTCCTTCAAGAACATTAGTATAAGTTTAGTTCTATACTTTCATAATTTTAAAAGTGTATCATTTAAATATATATACCAGGGAAAATATCTAATATCTGTGTATGGAAAAATAGAATATTTATGTTTTTATAAATATTTAATAAGAGCTGTACTTGAAATATATTGCTGATACATGAACAAAAATATTTTTAATAGGTTGATATAACATAGCAAAAATACAAAGAGGAGAGAAAGACAATCCTATAATAAAAATTAGCCTGGATGACTAGCTCTGATCATCAAATTTTCTCCTGAATGTTTTGGAGGTCACAGACAACTCAGAGGACAACTGTCTATCTGCCCCTGCAGTATATCTGTGTAGCTAAATCGACTGCAGCCCAGCATGACACCTTGTAGCATCTGTGGACTCCATGAGGTTTCCAAGAGTCCTATCCAACTTCTAGAATCTGAGAAAGAGCCTTGTGATTTACACAAGCAGCATGGGCATAGACAGTGCTTGCTTGCCTCAACTCCACTTCAAAAGAGTGAATTTTCATGAAAGTTCGTATAGGAAAAAAACCTCTCCACATATTGCAATCTCGTTCATAGTGCACTCTGCACCTCACACCCACATACCACACCAATAGAATCTGTTATCAAGAGGGAGATTCCTAATTTAGAGGTGTTGAGCCCCAGAAATACATTTAGATCCCCCTTAAAGGCTCCTGATACATTAAGAACATAGAGCTCCAAGCAATCAACATTGGACAACTCCATCAGGGTCAACACACTATCCATCTCTTGTTCTCAAAGTTCACACTCAGCACCAAAAGTGTCCTTCTCGATATCCATCATAACAAAATTAAGCAACAAGATTACATAAATCCCACATAACACTCATGGAAGTAAAACAGAATCCCTGCTATCACTGTGCCTAATTACACATAAAATTATGCAATGCCTAAAATATAAGAAAATGCAGAGTCACCAGGAAGGCTGATCAAACCTGGGAAAGAGGTTTGAAATATGTCAAACCAATCTAGGACTACTATGTAAGATTCCATTTTTTAACATCTCCAACATGTAGGTGTTTCTGTATACTAACTTAAATATTTCAAACATAAAATAGAGCATGCTTTTTGATGCTGCACATACAGAATAATGTTCAGCCTTCAAGGTTAGGAGGTCAAGGCAAAATTCACCAGTGAGACATAAAAAGGGAGAAGAATTCTCCATTCTGTACATTTCTGAAGAGTATGAGCATGGCCATCCTTTGGTTCAGGAGCCCTCTCTTAAAGTAGGAATGTATCACAAGTGGTTTAATTTGAAAAAAAAAAAAAAGGCCTCTTTGAAATTATAACCTCCCATAGTGGAAAAGATTAGTTATGGTTTAGATATGAGGTTTTGCCCTGAAACTCATTGTGTCACAATAAGATAATGTTCAGAGGTGAAATTATTAGATCACAAGAACTATAACCTAATCAATGGATTAATTCATTTGATGGATTAATTATTTAATGTATTAATGGGTGGTAACTGTAGGTAGGAGGGGCATGGATGGCACAAATAGGTCACTGGGGATGTGCCATCAGGGACTAGATATCGCAATCTCCTTGCACATAAGCTCTCTCTGCTTCCTGTCTGCAATAAACTGAGCAGCAGAGATGAAAAGATGACTAACAGAATAGAAATTGGTGTTTTAAATCCAATTTTGCTATTAATTAGTTATGGGGAAAAAAACCTAATTCTTCAACTCTGTAAGACTCAGCCTGCAAATTTACAAGCTAAGGAATTTAGATTAGATGATTTATAAGGTACTTTGAATTTTGTTTTCATCTATTTCCTTATCTTAAATTAAGTGTAATGATTATTTAATTTATTTAATAAGTATATCATAAGTACCTAGGGAATGCTAGCTATATGCTGAATATTAAAGTACAAAGTCAAAAACTTATAACATATATTTTATATAAGTATCCAAATGTTCATTTAATATAAGTACCATATTGTTATACAAAAAAAAAGATTTAAAAATAAAAGGAAGAAGTAATTATTTTTCCTGAAATATAGAGAAAAAATATCTCAATGAAAATAGCTTTGAATTTTATCTTAAAGAATAAATTATTTCCTGCAGATTGGGATGGGCGAAGATGCTTTCTCTATGTCACTTCAAAATCTGTGATTCCAAAAAAGTTACTGATATCTTTGATCTTCAAGTATTAACCAAAAAATAACATCACTACTAGAAATAATGAAGATCTTAATATGTGCCTCAGTGTTAAAAGTCATGTAACTGAAACAATAAGGCCATTGGTTCACTGGAAAATCACCACCACAGTCAAAGATGAGACCCTTTCACATTTATAGCTCTCTTTTACTTTGTATTAGATCAAGATTTTTGGTGGCAAGGGACGGAAACCCAACTTGAACTACATAATGTAAAAGCAGGAATGCTGCTAGACTTCAAGGATAGGAGACACCCTGTAAGAGAAAAATAGAATTTGCTTACATTCTCGAAATTGCTAATCTTGGCTTCATTCTCTTGGTCTGACTTCTTTCCACTTGATGGAAAACCTAGCCACCAGCCTAAAACTCTCCGTTACCAACTTTGATTCCTCTTCCTACTACTGTACTACTGATTTTTCTTTCCTACCTCTGGTTTGGAAATGACAAGTTGCTGGCTTGGGTCATGTGTTCCCTATTAGAACAATCAACTAAGGGTTTGGGTAAAGATTATATCATTGGACCAGTTTGTTTCTGGTAACCACCATAGAATAAAGATTGTTCCCAAGAAGGGAAGGTAATATAAAAACTTGTCTGGGCCATACCATGTCCTGGCTGCCTGATATTTGTTGGAAAGGCTACTTAAGCTCTCTGTCTTGCTTACCTCACCTGTAACAAGGAAGAAGTACTAGTTCCCAATTTATAGAGTTCTTGTAAATATTAAGTGAATACAGGAAGTGATTGGAATCAGATTATACACTAAATGCTCAATAAAGTAGTGAATGCTACTGGTATCAGTCAGCTTTTCATAACTGTGACTAAAATACCTGACAAGAACAATCTAGAGGAGAAAAGGATTATTTTCAGAGTTTTGGAAGTTTCAGTCCATAGTCAGCCAACTCCATTTCTCTGCACCCAAAATGAGGCAGATCATCATGGTGGAAGGGTATGATGGAAGAAAACTGTTCATCTCATGGAAGCCAGGAAGCAGCAAGAGAGCAGGAGGAGTTCTTGGCATATCCCCAGTGATCCACTTCTTTCAGTGACCCCCCACTTACCCACAGTTTCTATCCAGTAGTCCATTCAAACTATCAACCCACCAAGTGGATGAAACCACTGATTAGGTTATAACTCTTATAATCTGATTATTTCACCTCTGATCATTACTACATTATCTCCTGAGCTTTTGGGGGACACCTCTTTTTCAAACCATTAACAACATTTTTAAATTATTATGATCATCATAGAAGCTCCCATTAGAATCACATCACTGTAAAGGGGACCGTTGTGTTTCCCAGAAGAAAGGTAAAAAAGCATTAGATGAACAAAATAATATTTGGCATTTACACTGCTAGAACAGCTTATTTTGAAAATAATTCTGTATCAGGAATAGAAACCAAATTAAATGAAAAGACTAAACATGTGTCTAAGGTGGAGAAGGAAAACAAAGACAATTTGAGCAAAATCACAAATAACTAAAAAAAAACACACTTATGTCTGTTTTATACAGTGTCAGTAGAAAAAACATATGTCCTTCTATTTTTCCTTTGATAATATAAATTCATTAGGGTCACAAATTTACTCACATTGCTTTTCAAATGTTTTACCAAAGCTGTGAAACCCGTGGATGCAGGGTATGAAAGAAAATAAATAAAAAATACACTTCAGTTTGAAGCTTTGTCAATTATAGAATTCAGACATAACTTATATGAAATAAATTATATAATTTAGTATACTTTCAGCTGGAGCCCAGCTTCTCTTGGATAAAAGTGTTCAGTGATTAAGATTCTTTTCCCTGCTTCTTTCCCTCAAATGTGCTCTGGGGAGATGATTGGGTTGAAGGCAGAAAAGTTATGTAGCCCTTTGTCCTTGTGGATTTGGCAGGGGAGACAGACTCAGGTCCCACTTGGAACCTGCCCACTAGGAATATACCAGCCCAGCTGACACTCCTGTGACTCATGTTTCTGCCTGCATTGGTCAGGGTTTGGTGGTCCCCCTCACTGAGGCTACCAGGGGTGGAAGACAATTTGGTGACCTCCAGAGTCCTCAGCCAGTCAGCCAGGAAGGGTGATTTTTCTGAAGCTGGTGCCTCTGTTGGTGACTAATCTGCCCTGAACTGGTGGACCTCATAGCCAGCACTCTGGTCCTCAAGGCAATGTTCACATGGCTGTTTTTGCGGATATTCACACATGAATTTATTCAGCTCTTTCAGGTTCTCTAAAGGGTCGTTTTTCAGTGAGGCCTGTGTAGAATGCACCCCACAACATTTACCATACCTTTGGAGCTTCATGCTTATTGCCATCTAATATCTAATGTGCTTTGTTGTTGTTGTTTTGTTTTTTTTTTGTTTAATGTATCTCTCTCCCACTAGAATGTAAACTCCATGAGGGAAGGGATTTTTGTCTTTGTTTAGATTACATATCACATGTCTATAATATAACCAGGTACAAAGTAAGTGGCAAATAAATGTTTTTGAATGAATGAATAGTTAGAAACTGAGAAATGCTCCAGTCCCAAATTAATTAATCAATTCATTCATTAATTCTTTCATTTATTTATTCATTCATTCTCTCTCCCAGTCTCAATATACAGTCTTATTCTCCTAACTAGTTTTCCTTCTGACCCACAGTAAGTGAATAAATAAATACAGTTTACTATCAACATGTCCTGCAGTGCTTGTGGTATGGACTAAGTTAGCCCTTTAGTCCATGTCTAGCATTTGCTTGCATTCCTCAACAATTACTTGATGATTCTCCTTCTAGATTCATTGATTCGGATTTAATTTATATGTGTACCAATGGAGCATTCCTCCTTATACCATGGCTAGGGATATTCTATATCGCTTTGACCTGTGCTTGATTCCAACCTCTCTAACCCGTTGCCTGCTCAGAAGAGGAATTCCTTCAAAGTACACGTATGAAGACACAAATTGGGTGTCAACCTACTTTATATACAAACAGAGATATGAAAAATTGTGGTATATATGTGTAATAAGAATTGTAATGCAAAAAAAGCAAATGTATAAAGACATAAATTGGCATGAACATACTTTATATACAAAGATATGAAAAATTGTGCTCTATATGTGTAATAAGAATTGTGATGCATTCTGCTGTCATGTATTTAAAAAAATAAAATCAATAATAAAAAAAAAGAATTTCTGCTTAGACAGGTCTTCACTATCCCGATCCTGGTTTCAGATTGTCAGCTGTCTTTTTGTAATTCTGGAAGCCTTTTTCCATCTCTTCTGGCTCTTCAGAGAACAATTAACTCATTTGACCCTGTCTGAAATTTCTTTACGTAGTCAGACATAAAATTGTGAATCCTTGTTCCACTTAAAGACAAACCTATTATAGATCTAAATTCTGTAAGCATACCATGAATATTGCAAGATTATAGAGACTTGCAAATTTAAAAATAGCAAACAATTATTTGAGCTTTTATTATGTGCCAGACACTGTGCTAAGCAACCTTTATGTATTACTTGTTTTATTTTTATGTAAATTTATGAATATTGTCATTTTAATTCATAAAAAAATTAAGATTTAGAAGGATTAAGATCAGGTAATTGGTAAGTAGCAGAGTTCAGGGTCACAGTTGTGTGTGTCATCAAGACCTAGATTCTGAAGGAGCACACTAAACAGCCTTTATTATTCTTGGCTACAAAAGAGGAATTTTGCCACAATTTCACAATTCATTTATTAAATAAGTGAACTGTGTAAACTCAGAGCCAAGCATTCCATTAATTTACAACATAAAACAAACAAACAAACAAAAAACATTTTTGTCACTCAGAAATTTCTTTTGTTAAATTCCCAGAATACAGATTACAAACAAGCAAATGGATTTCAATGAAGCAGAAATATCTTTTTTCCTTTTATGCCAATATCATATTTTCTTTACTCATTTTTCATGCTATATTGCACTCATATTCTACTGATTAAAAAGACAATAGAAACTACTCTAAATATTCCCTTTTATGTCTCTTTACATATTTGCCTATTAAGCCACCAGGGTATATGTATTTTAGAGAGGGCAGTAATTTCAATTTTAATTAGAATATGCCCTGCCCCACATTACAGTCTGCAACTTACTATTAGGTTGTTTTCTAATCCTCATAATATTCACATTACCAATATGGCCAGGGAAAGAACACCATTTTGTTGTATTTTCTCTCCCTTTTTATGTGGCTCAGCATGGATAAGCTGTGAAATGTATTAGAAAACAATGTTCCTAATGATTTTATTTCAAAATATGTTTCAGATTCTTCATGCTGAGAAAGTTACCCTCTGAATCCTTAAACTGCTGAGATGAACTGAGCTTAGAAATCTCCCGTAATCATTTCTGAAATTGCCAAAATGAGAAACATCTTCAGAAGGGGAATTGCTGTAGGACCCAGATCCCTGCCCCCACCCTCGTGTTTACATGGGGCTTAATTTTTGTGGTCCCTTAAGTGAATTTTTACTCCTAAAATAGGAATAGGGAGAGAAGATGGTCAGTAGAAGATAAAAGTTAGAGGAATAGATTATGGTTGCCTCAGGGACTACAGCCACTGCAATTTACAGCTAAATTTCCTCCATATCAAATCACTCAAGCATTGTTACCAAGTCTACACACACTCTTGCTTTCTCTTTGAGCAAATAGGTCCTTTCATGCCTCTTTCAGATCAGCAACTACTTTTGTCAACAACCAAAGCAGCTCACTGCTGTGAAAATAACTTGGAGTAAAAACCAGCCAACCAAATAAAAAAAAATATATTTGCTCCTCAAAATTGAAGTGGAAAGGAAAATATCTGGGGATACAATATTCAAAGAAATATGGTAAGGAGACTTGCAAAATAATGCTGCCAGCCTTATTGGAAATATGGTTCAAGAGTTCAAATTCCTTGAGGAGGGAGGTCATTCTGTCATCCTGTGACCACGAATACTTGAAGGAATCTTCCAGATGCCATCATGCTTTGATAGATTCAGGAAGTGAGTGAGGAGAAGGGAGTTAAATATATTTATTTTATTTTATGATTCTAATTATGCTGTGAATGGGTAATTACCTTAGAGGTAATCTAAGGGGGAGTGACTCAAAATGGGGTAGGAGAACATCTTTTCTGACTTTCGTGGTAATCTGAAGTTAGTAATAATTTGACTAAAAGCCTTCTTTCAAATACATTTCTTACTTTGTCCAGAGGCTTAAGGATTTGATCCTTATTAGAAAGTTAACTCTTTAATTTCTTTGATGTCATTTATAATTACACCCTCTACTGTCCAATTAGAGAAGCAGTACCATTAGGTGATGACAGATGATAGATGATAGATAGACAGATAGATAGGTAGAGTTTGGGTACAAGGATGTGACCTTACACAATTTAGGTGAGTTGGTTAAACACTCTCTGTAAAGCTGTTATCTTTGTGTCTGATGCTCAAATACTGTGCAATAGCAATTTATGTCCCTTAATAGTTAAGGCCCGACATTTCAGTCCATAGAATAACCCCTTTCTTTGACTGTGGATACAATGGCATAACAAAACTAAAATGTCCAGGCAGCAGCTTATCATACTAGTTAAATGGTGTTGTCATTATGTCCCCCACTGGAGGCAAAATTCATGATAATAGGAAAGAAATTTTGCTAGTAGATCACGTAAAGTAATAGAGGAATCACTTTTATGCATTAGCACAATCTCATATATATTACTTCCATTTGATATTGGAGTCTAGTTATGCACACCCAACTTTGTTCTTTTGTGGGGTAAGGACCATAGGACATTTGTGATTGCCAGTTCAGATAATATGTTGATTTGATGGTCAATAATCAAGAGGTCAGTCTATTATAGACCCTGTAGCAAGTCCTAAACTGTATTTTAAAGAGAAGTTATTTGGGTTTGTTACAAAATTCTAAGGGTACAAACTGTGCTAAAATACTGCCGAATAGATTAAATAGCTTCCTTCTTCCCCAAGGACACTTGTATTGGATCTGCTGGGCTATATGGCCCAAGTAGCAGAGAAGTTTCCATGGCAGTCTGGACCTGTTACAGGACCTTCTGTTGTTTTGTATCTAACTCAAAACAGATAGTTTTTTGGACCACTTCATAGTCACAATAGGACACTCAAATGAGGTATTTGCTCTTCCAAATTCAAAATGCCTCACTGGTGATACACGCTTTTCTTAGTTGCATGATGTAGCAATATTTCCTTCATCTTGAAAGGGATAACTTATGCTCCAAGCCACTGCAACTTTAGGAATTTCTCCAAGGTGTCAATCTCCTGAATTTTAATGGGATTTATTTTTTACTGACTGATGTGAAAGTGTCTTACCAACTCATCTAGATGCTGCTTTCAACTCACCATCTCCAAGAAATATATCATCATCAATGGAATAGAGTAACAATATAACTATAGCAGGGCATTTTCTTAAAAGGATTTGCCTCCCCCCTCAAGTGGCTCTTAATGTATAAACTGACCCAAAGCTGGGAATTAGGAAAGGAACGTGACTCTTTTAGTGACTCAAGTCAGTTTTCTGCTCTCTGAACCTAGACCTTGTCCATATATAATAGTCAAGTAAAACTTTATCAATGACCCTTTTTAATTTTCTTTTCAGTTTAGGGACACTGTAGTAAACTGGCCAACAGCAAAGACCTCTACCAGTCAGACTGTTCTGATTAATGCATTGTCTCCAATGCCCATAGCAGTGACCATGCTACAGCCTTGGTATTAGAGATTAAATGCAGCTACTTGGCTCCCAGGATCCCATCTTCACCTTTGCATCTTGAGATTTCTGTTTCATGATAACAGTTCTGTCATCTCTGACCTATACAAAAGTGGTCCAGAAACATCTTCAGTGGTGCTAGGGATTCCCTCACAGATTTATTTCTTACAACCTCATAAAAAGAATGTCCTCTGGAATCTCCTGAAGCGGGTGGGCAGTCTTGGATGACAAAACCACATTAGCATTCTACTATAAGATTTTTTAATATATATTCTTTTTTTAATTCACTCTAATTTGTTATATGTGACAACAGAATGCATTTCAATTTATAGATTGCATATAGAGCACAATTTTTCATGTCTCTGGTTGTTCACAAAGTAGAGCCACACCATTCATGTCTTTATACCTATACTTAGGGTAATGATGTCCATCTCATTCCACTGTCTTTCCTACCCCCATACCTCTTCCCTTCCCCTCCTTCCCCTTTTCCCTATCTAAAGTATCTCCATTCCTCTCTACTCTAAGATTCTGGATGCCTTTGTTTATAGTTCTGGCATTGTAGCCTTTTTATTATAGGTTACTTTGGATCCATATTTCAATCGACCACCAAAAAACTTTAGAGTCATTCCTAGATCTTCCACATAAAACATTAAATCTAGATTCTTTGAGTAGTGAGTCTATAACAATATATTAGGCCTGATACAACTTTATATTCTTTCTACTTTGATCCCATATTCTTAAAATGTATTCCCATACATTGTCTCCAGATTTCTTTCAAGATAAATGGGAAAATTATGAATTTTTCTTAGTTTGCTGCTTATCACCATTCATTCTCTCTCTTTGTGAACTTTCAGGACTTGAGCCTGCTTCTAGATCTAGGAGGATGGCAAGAGTATATCCAGATCCCGAGAATGAACAGCAGTGCCTTGCAAGACAACTTTCATGACAGACCATTACAGGTTCTTCAGGATGAATGAAAGAAACCTACCCAGAAAGGTGGAAGGGCTGCTTCCACTGGAAAAGAAAGCCCAGGTTTCTGGAAATTAGGTTACCAGAATCTGTCATATGTCCCGTGTCAATTTTCCTTCCTTCCCAGTAAACACTATAACTTCAAGAAAATTTACATTATAGTTCATCCATATAAAGGATTAGATCTTTTGTTCTTTTGTTTTGTTTTATAAATCTTGGCCCAACATTACAGGTAATGAGTTTCCCTCAGGATAGTCATAGAAGTTTTCAAGTTCTTTATATAAACCTTAAGACGGGCACTTAAAGCATGAGCTTTTTATTTTCTGGCCTCAAATTTTCCAGCATAGTTAGAAGCAATGAAAAAACAAACCCTCTAATAGTATATATGTACACTAAAATAGTTTAGATTTCCAAACATTTGGTCACATGAAACCTCATCATGTCTTCCAAAGAAAGGTGCATGATTATAGGAATCTATAGGTTATAAATTGAGTTATTGTGTTGTCATGAATACATGGATTCCCAGTGCCCTCTGCCATTGGGCGCAGGTCATTAATGCCTTTAAATTAATAATGGAGAACCAAGTTCAGAAAACTTGGAACCAGTATAAAGAACTCATCATTAAGATTTAGTTTCCCCAAACCTATTACCTTTTAAGTACTAAAGTATGATTATATCTTATATTAATCAAGACATAAGCAAATAAATAGAACAATTAGAAGATAGATAATGGATGGATGGATGGATGGATAGATAGATAGATAGATAGATAGATAGATAGATAGATAGATTATCACAGGGATTTGATTCCATACAGTTGTGAGAAATGGAATTAAGTAAGCAATCTCTGTGAGGCATTATTCTTAACATTTGATGGTTGAACCTTAAGTCTACAGGGCAGATAGTATCATAGAGAAGATGGACATAAAGTGGAAAAGGAAGATAATAAGTTGGAACCCAGAAGAATCAGCTAGAACTCATGGGGATGAGGCCCAATTCCTTTTCTCATTGCTTCTATTTGGTAGCGTAGGTGTCTTTCAGGAGCCAGAACTCTTCATCTGGAAGCTTGATACAAATCTGCTGCAGGAGTTAGAGAAGCAGAAGGAAGCAGGAGGAGCAGGTGTAGCAGTTACAGGCACAGCCACTTTCTCATGCCAACATGGTGCATCAACAAATTGGTGGTGTGTGTGAACTACAAACGACTGCCATTTTTACTTCTGTTCTCCAAATCAAAGAATAATCTCTCTCTTGGATCCACTGTAACAAGAAGCAGAGGAAAGGGAATTCTGGGAAATGCAGTTGCACTAGACCATTTTGACACATTCCAAAGCTCCCATACACCTGAGAAGTTTTCAGAAGAGATTTTTGACAGTTGATTGGAAGGAAAGGATGTAAAGCATTTTTGAGTGACTAAGAAGACTGAAAAGTAAATAACAAATATCCTTAATAGAGAAAATAAATAGCATAAGGGGCTCATGTGTACCAAAATATAGAAATTAATGGACTTTATAATATTATTCTATGTTGGCTTCTAAATTCCTTTATTGACATCTTATCCAAAATGATACTATGTGCTTATTTCCCACAAATTCTTCTCAAGATTTCTTTTTTTTCATGGAAAGTAAATGTAGGTGAGATATGTAATTCCTGTAGTTAAAAATTTAAACTTAGATCTCTGCCTCTTTCATTCCTTTAAGACATTCCTAGATAACTGTTTCTTCACTTGTAAATACAATTATACATCATATAATTGCTGAGTTTATTAAACACAAAATTGTTGAAAAAAACATCATGTTAAAACTTAAAATTTTGTACAATTAAATAATAAGTGGAAAAATAACAATAATTATGACCAGATTTTTATGTTTTTAAAATATTACTCATGACTTTCTTTTCATAATATATTATAAATTATAATATTTTCATGCTAAAAATATATTTATAAATGATGTTAGTATAAAAATTTGTTTTATAAGGTTAAGTTTTAAAAAATTCTTTACATTTTTGGTGGGGAAAATAACCATGATAGATGCTGTCTCAATTATTCATTTTTTACTTAGAAATAGCCAGAGGCAGCAGGGTGTGGTGGTGTGCACCTGTAATTCCAATGACAAAGGAGGCAAAGGAAGGAAAATCACAAGTTCAAGGCTAGCCTCAGCAGCTTAGTAAGGTCCTCAGCAACTTGGCAAGACCTTGTCTTAAAATAAAAAGATAAAAAAAAGACTGTGGACATAGCACATTGGTAAAGCATCCCTAGTCTCAACCCCCAGTTTAAAAAAAAAAGAAAGAAAGAAGGAAGGAAAGAAGGAAGAAATAGTAGCGTGTTCCATTTTCTTTCTTCTAGCTCCAGCTTAAATAATAATAACTACCATTTACTAAGTAATTTTCATGTGTTAAGCACATGGCTAATTGACTTAACTTTACAAAATTTTAAGTGGAGACTCTACTATATACCTAATGGTTTGCCTGGCACTGGCACCTCAAGGACTGTTTTCAAAGATATCACCACATTATGGAAGGATAGAAAGTAAGAAATGGAAAAATAAAGACCTAGTTTACTGCATCATGTTAGGAAAAAATAGGGAGTCAAGGGATCCATGGGACACATAACCTAAAGTCTTTGTGTGTGAGAAGGGTTTTCAGAAGTGAAACCTGAAGGAAGTTTTGGATCTTGGAAAAGGTATGGGGGAAGACAAGAGAAGGACATTCCAAAGAGAAAATAGTATGTGCAAAGGCAGAAGGTGAAAAAAAAAAACCCTTTGACACTATACATACTTAAGAAGGCTAAAGTGTAGATTATGAAGGTAGAAGTGGGAATTCATGAGAATGGAAGGGAAAGTAAGGTCTTCTAAGAGGCAGAATCATGCTGGAATATTGTTCTCGGCTAAGAACAATAGGAAGCTGTTAAAGACTGTTAAATATGTGAGGGTCTGATCAAGTTAATATTTTGAGAAAAACACTCTGGATGCCTTCCCAGAATAAAATATGGGTACATGGACCAGTTCACAGATAAGGGCAATCAGGGAACAAACCCAGATGTTTTCAATGGCCTTAAAAAGAAATGGATGGATCAAGAGACTTTGAGATGGTAGATTTACTAAGCTGCACTAAATAGACAGGAAGAGGTAAAGTCCAAGATGGCTCCCAACATCCTTACTTGGGCAATAGGTTGGATGGGAGTGTCAATCACTGAATTAAGGAACAAATGAAGAGGAGCACTTTTTTTCCCCACTATTTCCCTTACTTTAAGTGTTATTACACATATTTCAGAAATGAGCATAGAGAGTTTAAATAGCATTCCAGAATCAAAGATCTAATAATTGCTAGACTCTATGGAATAATACTTCTGAGTGACTCCAGAATTCATGCTGTAGTAGACACTGTGATGTGCTTTCCATATTAATTTTCAGGATTGATGAACTTATTCTCTCACCTATTAAAAGTGCTGTCAGCTGTCAGGCTCTTCCAGGAAGTGACCTACAGGATGATTCTCAAAGTAATATCCCTGTGCCAGCAGTATCAGCATCATTTGGGAAGTTGTGGGAATGCCAGAAACGCGGGCATCAGGACACAACAATGCTTTATTAAGCCCTCCTGAATTCTGCTTCTAATATATGCTAAGGTTCGGGAGTCATTGACCTACTTCCTGACCACTTTGTCCCAACTTGGAACAATTTGAACTGGTTCTTAGCTTCAGCACTTCCTTTGGGTCAGTCAAGTCTTTTTTTAAATGTAAAAAATGTATTATTCATATAATTAAAAATATTAAGAAACTATATTCACACAAAACTTGTCCATGAACATTCACAGCACCACTCTTCACAAGAGCCAAAAAAGTAGAAATGACCCAAATGTCCACCAACTAATGATAAACAAAACATGATTTATATATTATAAAATATTCACACACTAAATATTTTTCTTCCATAAAAAAGGAATGAAGTACCGATTTATGCCACAACATAATGAATCTTGAAAACATTATGCTAAGTGAAAGAAGCCAGTCACAGAAGACCACATCTTGTATTATACCATTTACATGTAATATTTAGGTCAGGCAAATCCATAAACAAAATAGATTATTGGTTGCCATAGAGACAGCAGGTTGAGAAAAAATGACGACTGACTGCTAATGGGTACGGTACTGGGTTGAATAATGTCCTCCCACCACCCCAAATTTCATGTCCACTTGGAACATCAGAATGTGAATTTGGTTGGAAATAGGGTCTTTGCAGATGTAGTTAATGGAGATCAGAATGGATTGGGATGGGCCCCAGATCAAATGACTGGAGTTCTGAGAGGGCCCTGTGAAGACAGAGGCACAGAAAGGGAACAGGGCATAGGAAGACTAAATCTGGAGAGACACAGCTATAAGCCAAGGACCATGGAGGACTGTCAGAAGCCAGCAGTGCTAAGGAAGAAGAAGGGAAGGAGACTCCCTTAGGGTGTTTAGAGGGAACACCAATCCCATTCCATTCTGACACCTTCAGAACTGACAAAATGATTTCTGTTGTTTTAAGCCAGTCAGCTTGTGCTACTTTGTTAAAAGAGTCCTTGGAAACTAACATGAAGTTTCTTTTTCTTATGATTGATAAGGCTTTTTTTTTTTTTTTTTTTTAGGACCAGCTTCCCTCTCTGTTTGATGGTTTGCTTTCCTTTTGCTGCAGGTGTTTATGCTGTATACTATCTTCATCTCAGATTTTGCCTCCTCAGGAACCCAACCAGCAATGGTTGATACCAGGGGTAGCCAAAGAATACAGACACTGAAATGGAACCTTGGAGCTTAACTGCACACCAGTTTCTTGGCAATGAGGCCTCTATCAGGGGTGGTAAAAAGAGTTCCTGGCAAAGGCTGAAGTGAAATTATTAAGTTCCCTGGTGGTAAATGGGGTTGGCATAGCAGTGAAAGAAAACACACTAGTGGGTGCAATAAATCAGGTGTTTGAGAAATAAGGTCTGATTTTTAAAGAAAATGGAATTATTTGGTTATTGGTGGTGAAAATGAATGCTTTGGGAAAAGTAATAACAAGCTGTGAGTAGTTAATCAGCAATTAATGGGTAAGAGTGAAACCATAAAGTCTTCTTTGGCAGCAAATAAATATACTCAGATGTCTTGAAACTAAATGGGAAAAAATGCTGAGAACTAGATAATGTTGAAAGGAGGTTGAATTCTTGGCCCCATAAGATCTGGTTATGTCTATGTCAGGGCCTTAACCGGGAAAGAATGAGGTCCTGAGACACAGGATTCAATTGAAAATATGAAGTCCCCAGTTTGAAGTGAATTCTATGGATATGCAGAAACGCCCTCTCCTCTCTAGGTAAGATTAGCACTTTTCCAAGGTTTGAAGGAGACACAGAATCCTAGGTATTGTGAGATAGTCCCCTATCTATTGAAGATTCATCGTGGCCTCCAGAACAATAACAACATTACCTAACACTGAAAGTACTAGACTTGAAAAAGGAGGAAAAGGATGTTAATGGAGATTTAGGACCTCATCAACATCAGAAGGAGCTAGAACACAGAGGTCAAGGGCTCTGGATTAAGAGGGACAGACATGAAGCTAAATACAGAAGCATATGTTGATGTTGAATTATTTTCTTGGGAAATGGGCTATAAGATTCTGGCAAGACTCCTCAGGGAAAATATTAGCATGCTTAAGCACTGACTCACAGTAAATGAAGTAGAAAAGGCAGAAATGCCATGTCAGGAAATAGAAGGAAAGAAGGGCTCAGAAAAGGAGGCACATGGGAGGAATGAGTATATTATGTGAAATCTAAAATCCCACCCACCACCTGGGACATTCCATTTATGAAAGCAATGAGGAATGCACTGGTGAAGGTAGGAGCACAATGAGGAATTTGGCGGGAGCTCTCTTTTACAGGCCAGGGTTGAAGGTGTTGTCACAGAAATAGGCTCTCAGATAGTAATGCAAACATAGGATCCTCAAATGACAAATGCATAGTGTTGGTTTTCCTAGGCTGCATATTGCCAGCTGATCTCACTCTGCTCATGTGACCATATGTGTTGGTAGAGACATTCAGTTGATTAACATCATGGTACTTACACAGTCTTTGCTAAATAGCCATGGTAGTGAGCACCTGCACATTCCAACTGCTTATGACCCATCTCCCAGAACCAGAGGTTAAATTCCTGGCGTAGAATTAAGCAAGACCCCATGTTGGCTATCTTCAGTAGGGTCTGGGCCATACTAGTTGGTGATATTTTGAAAGATTCTAGTTTATTAAGCCTACTCTGAATATTTAAAGAAAGCACTAATTATTTTTTGTTATGACATGAATTGTATGTATTAACTCTATTTTGAAATCACATAATGCTTCTTTTACATTATGATATGTTTACAAAATTTATTTGAAGAAAGTTTATACCAGTATGGTATAGAGACCATGGTGTTTGGGGCAAAGTAAGACAAAGGATGGGATGAAAAGGTAGGTGACAGGTGACATGTTTTCCTGGTTATGATCTACACTGAGAATTTAGGCTATATAAGTGGTATTTAATTATACCCCTTGCTTACATTAATTCATAACTTGGAACCTTTTGTATTTATAAAACCTTACAGTTAATATTAAAGAATCCCTTTGAATCTAAACTATTTTTGAGCCTTCAATAAAACATGTAGTTAAATCCCTTCATTTGCTGACCTATTATTGAAAATCACTGTAGGCAATAAAAACACTTTTTAATAACTCTTCCAAATCAAATAGACCCCATCCAAATATTCCCCAAAGTGTGAAACAACAAAGGCAATAGATGAAAATGAATCAGTGATGCTGTCTGAAATTTTAGCTTAATTTTTTGCAATTGCTCAAATATTAATAACCTGAGATCTGATCTTTTTAAACATGCAGAATCTGCTTAAGCCCTTAAAAAACAAAAAGCTAAACAGAGATTTAGCTCTGAGTTGTAAGGAGCAACACCGATGTGGAAGAAGAAGAAACTAGACAGTCATGGGATGTTTCAGGATCGTTACTGCTGTATGTACCCAGAGACTATGTCCTCAGAGGGGTCACTGTAGGGAAGCTGATGGCATTTTATGGATCTTGGATTATGTGCATGCTGTTTCTTCGCGTATTCAGGTGGTGACTGAAATTGTTTAATAAGTGAATCAAAATGGTATGTCTCCTACCAGAGGTTTGAAAAGACAGAAGCAAAATGTAAACCAGTTAAAAACAGGGACTGCTTATTGTCGTGGGAAAATTTCAAAGGCTTACACATAAACATTGAATCCTTAATTAGAAAATGATTTTTTGGTCATGTTTCAAAGTATGAAATAGGGAGCAAAAAGTCTTCAAAACTAATCTTTTTTAAAAAATACAAATAATTCTTATGTTTTTATGTACTAGTTAAAATAAATTTAATAAACATTTAAAAATTTTCCATTATTTTTTCAACACTATTCTTGGTTACTGAAACTTAAGCTACTATCTTACTCTTGTTAGCAGTAAGAATAGGAGACATATGAACATGATTTTTTCATATAAAGCCTATCATACCAGTTTACTTTCGCTTGAATTATTTTTCCTTATTGGAATCTATTGTACCTCTCCCCTTTTTTATCTGTGTAAAGGGGATTATAAAAGTAACTACCCCATAAATTTGGGGTGAGTGAGTACACGCTAAATGCTGAATATACCACTTGGTATACTGTAAGTGCTAAATAAATATTAGCTACTATTATTTTGTCAAATATTGTTATGTCAAATATTGTTATTTTGTCAACTGGGGAGCTGTAGTACTTTCAGTAGAATAGTTTTGCTACCTTATAGGCAAAATAGCTTTTATGGACTTGGAACTTAACTGATTTTTATAACAGTAAGTGTCTGGGAAAATGCATTCTCTGTCCCAAGCATCCAATTTATTGCTGCTGGGACATCAATGCACATTTTAGTGGGATGTTCTCAATCAGGCAGTGTGTGATGAGAGCCCAAGGAGTCAATTACGACTCATGTTTTCTATATTCAGCTCATCTCTAGACAGTGGTTCAGGTGACAAGATGCCCACGTTTCTTTCCTTTCCTAACTTATCAGAGAGAGCAAGAGGCAAAGGATTATGAGGTCAGTCTGACTAGGTTGGCAGGTACTACAGCATACTTTTCTTGTTAAGGATTCTATTTTTATCTGCAGGGCAATAGAGAGACACTAAAGTCATTAAGCAGAATATGACATGTGATAAGATGTGATTAGAAGATCACCATGGTTGTCGTGTAGAGGGTGGATTGGTGGGAGGTTAGGAGTTTGGGTAAATGTGAATGTGAGGGAGACCAAAAAGTGATTATTGCAGTAATCTGGTAGAAATTAAGGTTTTGAAATAATTGTGGTTGTAGTTGAAATGGAAAGCAGGAGAAAGGATATGAGATTTTTTTTTTTTCCTCAAAAGACAGAATTCACATACAGGCTATTGTTCTAACATCTCCAGCTCTGTTTTCACATTTGCAAGGTGACTAAATTGTAGTTACCACACAAGGTAGCTGTGAAGATTAAACGAAATCTGGACACGGGCAGGTAGTAAGGCCACAGAGAGAGAAGGTGATAGTGTCGGATGATGCTGTCAATCTCACCTTTACAGCCTTTTCCTGTGGGGTTGTCGGGAGAATTAAACAAGAAGATGTTGATAAAATTCTTAGAAACACATATGGCATGGCATGAGGTCCACTAAGTGCTGCCAAGGATTGTGATTGTTAAATTTAAAATCCTGTGTATATTTTAAAGGATGACCAGGTTATAATGTGTTCCATTGAACAGTCATATGCTTGAGTGTCAGACAACTTATGTAACAGGATTGTTTCAAAGTTCAGTTTGCAATGCATTGACCATGGTTTTAAAGGGAAAGAGCAATGACACATCAGCTTGCATAGCAGGGGATTTTTCCATTGCAGACCACCACAGCATTTCCTCCTTGCTGGTTGCTATGACAGTTTTGACAGGAAAAATCCAGAAAGATGAAGTTGGACCTCAATGCCCTTATATGAACAAACAAAATGCATCCTAGCTGATTTCTCCTCTGAAGAGGAATCTATCCTTTCAATTCTCCCCACTAGCATATTCTTGCTCATCCATGAGAAGGAAAATGGATTCCAAAAATTCTAATTTAGTACTTGATAATATTCTTACCAAGAATGTCAGTAGAGTTTTCATGCAGCTTAGAGGTGAGCCCTAATCAATATTAGGGGTGCTATGGAGCACTTTGAACTTGTCCAGATCATACTTTGAGACCTAATGGTACCCCTCTTGAATTCACCACGAAAAATAAGCAGAAGGAATGAATCTGGTGGCTCAGCACCAATGTTAGATCCCAGGGAGACCCCTGGCCTCACATTTTGCTGGCCCATCCATCTGGAGATGTGTGAATGCCTGCACTGTAAGAACCTTCTGTACTGAAAGCAGAAGTGATGGTGGGGGGAGGAGTAGTTGCTGCCTTTTTCACCCTTTTCTTTTGATAGCACACTCTTTAAATGAACCTTCCGTTTTTAGGCACTAGGTGTTAAAGAGTACATAATTAGGTCAAAATCTAGGGGAAGCCTAGGAAGAATTGAAGTAAACTGCCAATAAATCAAGTTAGCCCAGAAGCTATTCTGGAATATCATGCTCTTATACAAAGTACACACCCAAAGCAGATTTGTGGGACTGATTAATTGCAAAATTTGAATTAGATGGGGTCTCACAAATCCATTTTCAGGGGAGAGTTGAGTCATTTTCCCTTGCAAAAGTTCAGAATGCACATGATAACAGTGGAAGTCTCATGTGCATGAAAATCATGCATTGTGTCATGGAGGTTCAGGTAGCAATAAAACCTGGAATCAAAACGGTGAATTTTACATTTGCAAAAAAAAAAAAAAAAGTGGTTCATAAAGTGAGTCAGCCAGAATGTATCATAAATAGTACTGTTAAAGAAACTGCGGGGAAATGGACCAGGTTACATTTTCACAGAACATCTGCCTCAGAAGCTGTAACCTGCTGCACCTCTGTCACTTTGCCTAAATGCCCATTCCATCATGAATCTGCCTATATAGCTTATTGAGTAATTGAGGAAATGTTCTCTTCATGTCTTTCAAATACTTTTAATTCCCAGCCACTTGCAATATTGCAATATTGTGAAATAAAGCAAAATGCAAATTCCAATGTGTTTCACAGAAGCAGAGACTCAAGGATAATAAAAGAAGGAAAAGAGGAGCTTTCTGCTATTGTTCATACAGATGCACAAAGAGCAATGAACAGAGATAATAAATCTCAACCCAATACAACATATCTTGGTGACCCAGAAGACTTATCATATTATGACTAAGGCAAGTGTGCCCATTTAATATAAATATGAGTTTGCCATTCAAAGGGTATTATAGTCAAGCCTCCACAGTCCTGCACAGTCTCCCCAGAAATGGCCTTGCTATTCAATAAAAGAAAGAAAGCTTTATGGTACCAAAGAAAGCAAGGAAGTCTTTTTTGTATTTTTTAAAAAATCAGTGTGAAACTCACATCTTTGAACTTAAAATGTGTGTGACAAATGAAGGAAGCTAAGTGTTAGATATTGCTGTGTTGATTGCCTAGCCAACCCAGGAAGACTAAAATGGAGTTAAGCTAATAATCTTTTGTAATTCTGGCTCCTTCAGCTCTAACATGTCTATAACTGTGTCTCCTGTGGGGTTCAATTGTACTTGTTGAATCCCTTTCTTCTTTCAACACAGCATGGATTCTGAATTGTTTCATTTGTGTTCTGTTGTATAATCAGAGTTTTGAAAAATAAATTGATAAGAGTATTTAGAATTTAAATAGCAGTCTACTGAAAAATGATGCTTATAGAAAATGATAAGTACCTAATTCCTTACTTCCTACCCCCAATTATATGTATTTATTTTTTTCTATATCTTCCACATTTAAAAGAACCTACCATAATGAGTCCAAACATAGTATGAACATTTTTTATAGAGGAAGACTTATTAAGTCTTTAAAAAGCTTAGTAAGTTTTATATTCCTACATTTAGAGTAAAGAGGATGGAATTATAGGATTTGAGAGTATAAGGAGACTTAGAGAACATCTATCCCACAGCATTTTGCAAAAAGAAGAAAGAGGCTCAATTAGGTCAAAGAGGCAGCATTCTATGTATCAAGAGGGTCAGGACTTTGCAGTCAGCCAGAGCTGGATCCAATTAGGGTGTGACTCCATAATTCACAAAAGCTGGTTGCTCAGTGCAGTGAAGCCTTGGTTTCTTCACCTACTGGGGGTAAAAGAATACCTACTTCACAGGTCTCTTGTGAGGTGGAAATTAAATAATGCCATCAACTGTTTAACATGGGACAAGGTGCATATTAAGCACTAAATATATACTCTTTGCCCTTCTTTCCTTGTCTTTTCTTACACCTTAGTGCAGAATGGAAATGATAATATATATCTCTTGGTTTCCACCTATTCTGTGTTGAATGGACTAAGCCATGGCTTTTCTGCTAAAGAGCACTCTCATCACAGACACCCAAGCATCAGCCAAAGATATTTGTTCCAAATCCACCAAGAAATGGCAAGAAAGGAAAGGTGAGAGGGAGAGGAGCAGAGTTCTCTTCTTGGGCTATAGCATATCTGAGGGTGTTTAGCTGCTGCTTTTTTTTTTTTTTTTTTTACTGTCCATGAATTTCACTGTGCAGTTGTTATGGAGGATTGGTTCAAGGACATACCCCTCAACCTATGGATATCAAAATTTGCAGATTCTCAAGTTTCTTGTATAAAATGATATAACATTTGTATATATCTTATAAACTTCCTCCCATACACACTAAATAATCTCTTAATTACTCAAAATTCCTAATACAATCTATATAGTTGTTACAATGTTTTATAGGGAATGATGGTCAGAAGAAAATACTGTATATGTTCATTGAAGACACATTTTGTTAATAGTTTTTTGATCTGCAATTGGTTGATTCTACACTGGGACAACTGTCATTCAGAAAAAGTGACTGCTTCAACTTCTGTGAGCAAGGCTAATGACGTTCCTTAGCACCAATAACAGGCAAATAATATTGAATATGTGCTTTGAAACAGGTTAAAACTTTTCATGTTCATATATGGTCTTTATGCGCCAACATTCTAGTAGGGGAAAGGGGCCAACATTTACTGAGCACCTACCAGGAATGAAACACTGTTTTCACTGGCTTGTGAAATAGTTGTTATTACCCCTATTTACAGGCATAGGCTAAAAGGAGTCAAGGTATAACCCAGAGGAAATAAGGTAATAAGGGTCAATGCTAGGATTTAAAGCCAGAGTAGCTGACTTCACTTTAACACATATTTGCTAAGCCAGTTCAAATGAAGCTTTAAGTATGAATAGTTCATACTCCTTATAAATCACAGTAATCTGATCATAAATCATTGACACTGGCCACCACAGTTAAAGACATGCTGTACAAACTGTTTCCGATAATCTATTACATAGGGTCAATACTAACCAGAAGAAACCTTTAACTAGGCAAGGGCTAAATAGTAAGCTGAAGAGAAGGCCACAGAAGAAAGTATCTTATTCTTAATATTTCATAGGAAAGCATTTACTAATTAGTTCTTTTAAAAATATAGAGATCAGTAAGTCTAGAATACATTCACTAGGAAAATATATGATATTTATTTCCTTAAATGAGATGTAAATAAGAAACATTTGAAAAAGTAAAAACTCAGAATAAATTTTTAAATTGAAAAAGGATTTGGAAAGAAAAATAACAAATTGAGTTACCGTGTATGTTAGAAGGTATGTGTACTAGAACCAATCTAAAATTTTAAATCAAATTATTATTTATTTTAAAAATAATTTCATTAGAATGATGGAGAAATCCTTTGGTGTAGTTCAAGCAAGTGGCAATTGGCCAGCTTGGCTGTGATTTATCTAAATTCTATGCTGATGTCATAGAAGCAGTATCCTTTAAGGGACATTTGACCAGGTGCAACAAGAGCCCAAATAATTTTGTATAACCATCTGAGTAGAGCAACCAGGAGGTGTTATGGTGTTTGTTGCCTCAGGAAGAGGGGACTGTTTTATCTTTTACTCTGCAGCCCTCCACAACTGGCTTCAAGTCATGGTGCAAGATGGTTTTCCAGCTCCTACTTTCACAACTGCATTTAAAGGGAAGAAGAAAGAGGGAAGGCAACACAGGCTAGAAGTTTTATGTACTGTTTAAGCAAGGCTATGAAATGTCCTCAGCTAAAATTCTGTTACTAGTACAGAAAGGCAGGCCAGGTAATGGGGACAACTACTACAGAGGCTGAATCTACTACCTATGATGTGGATCTTAATGGGGTAATTGGAAAATTACTCTGTCAGAAGCTATTTCAAATTGTAAATATTTCACAAATTTCATAAGACATACTCATTTGCTACAGATCAGGACATACTCCAGAAGTGCACACTGAAAGAAAAATATGATATTGCAAGGCACCGTTAGAGCACATAGATGACCCTGGTGGATTCTTGCAAAAGAGCCATAGCATCAGCCTCCACCTTTGTTTCCCTGGAAGCCATTAAAACTAATAAACTGCAAATGTCTATGAAGATTTCCCATGAAATAAGATTTTTTTGTTGTCTATTTTTCAAAAGCTCTTAAGTGATATGTGCATCACAAATTTTTATTCCAATAGAATAATTTACAAGTAAAAGTGAGGTTCACATTTCTAAATATTTAAGGTATATATAGTATCTTATGTGCTCTATATGGTTTTACATAATCCAAAGGGACAACAGTTATATAACATATTCTCTAATTTATTTGCCTATTATGCTCATGTTAAATAATAACATTTTTGCAGAGATAAGTCATTTTACTCAACCCTATAGTAACTGTGAGTTTGGCATTAACCCCATTGTATACATTTAAAAAAAGAGTTGTTCAGCAAGAATGAAGTAAATTGTCAAGATGACAAGGGCTTATCTCCTGTAACAAAGTCCCAAATCTACATGCATTTACTATTGGTTGTCCTAGAATATTTTAGGAATATTAAAAGTTCTTACACCATACTTACAATCTATGGAAGAAAAATGAAGTGAGATTTGGCTTCAACTATGGAGTTCTTCCATCCATGATATTTCCCTCTTTGACCCATTTGAATCACTTAGGATAAAAAACTTCCTTCCTCCCACTTTTTTAGCATATTGTGCAAATTAAAAACCAGAAAGCTCTGACAAAGTATAAAAATTGTTGTGATTTTCTTCTACACATTATTAATCTGTGGTGTAAGAATGTGAGCTTGTCATGAACTGAAATGATGTCCGAAAAAGAAATGATTGAGCCAGGCACGATGGTGCATGCCTGTAATCCTAGCTGCTGGAGAGGCTGAGACAGGAGGATCCTGAGTTCAAAGCCAACCTCAGCAACATTGAGATGCTAAGCAATTCAGTGAGATCCTATCTTTACATAAAATACAAAAATAGGAATGGGGACGTGGCTCAGTGGTCAAGTGCACCTGAGTTCAATTGTCAGGAACAACCCCTCTCCCCCCTCCAAAAAATAAATTACTGAACTGATGTTCCATTGAATGTGATTTTGTTTTCAATTTCAGATCAATAAAGTCTTATGCTTGTACAGTTCAGGAATATATTTTTTTTTTTTTGATGGCAGACTAGGTGGTGATAAAGTATTTCATTGGTTAAGTGTTCCCAAAATAGCTGTGGGAAAACTTGAATTTCTGCTTCTCTCTGTAAGTTCCAGAAAACCCAAGTGATGCTGAAATGAGAAATAGTCAAGTTAATTATAAATATTTCCATGTAATAAAATGGTATTATTTAAAGCTAGTTTATTGGCACCCTTCACATAAAATAATTTGCAACAAATACCTTCACATGTAAGAAAGTCAATCATTGTAATTTAAAACTCAAAGCAAAATTCAAGTTCAATTGAAGTGACAATTAGGCTTTATTATTCAGTGTTAGAAAACCCTTGGCTAGTACTGCCTTCATTGGTTCACAGTGGTACCACAAATCACAACTCATAATGAGCTGTCCAAGGCATGAAGATTCTACTGGCCATGCATTATTTCAAATAACCTGTGTTTATGAAGATCACCCAGGGACCATCTGTAATCACCCCTTTTCATCCCAGGACTCAGAAAACTGTAATATTTCTTATGTGTCTCCATTTTCCACTTGAAATCAGACCCACCAGAATTTTGTAACTTTTCTTTCAACATTCTCTTACATTCTTAAGAAGTGATCATCTGTGCTCTTGTGGTAAAGTTCACATGGTCAGCGAGAGGACACTTTTACTGATTTTCACATCAATCTAATACATAGAATATAATTTAAGATATGAGAAGTTAGCAAACATTTCAAAGCAAATGTGTATTATAAAACCATCAAGAAATTTCTCTGTGCTCTTAAAGCTTAAATATTAAGAGCACCATCGATAGATAGGAATTTTTAATTGTGATTTTTATCATAATAGTGCCTTGCAGCAGCTCTACAAATTCCGTATTCTGGTTATTCTGAAGTGTTACTGTGCTGTTCTTTCTTGGTCACATACATGGTCATGAGGCTGTGCCTTCTGGGCTCTGCGGTACTGAGGGCTCCATAGCTTGCCAGCCCCAGATAAAGTGTTCCAGTCTCTCATTCTTAGGCATTCTTATAAAGACTTGTAGCAAAACAGGGAATCCCATTCAAGTATCCCTGATTTGAATTTAGTACCTTAATATGGAACAAGGGACAGAAATGAAATTTGTAGAGTTTGCAAACATGTGGCTATATGACATCCTAAGTGAGAAAAAAGATTCTTCTTTGCTAAAACAAATATTATTTCATGTGTATTCATGCCTTTCCCAGAGCTGTTCAAGATAATTAATGGAAGTAGTGAATTAAAGTGCCTTTTCCATGAAACATTTTTCCTCTTTATTGCAAGGTGTTGTAGAAATATTACTCAATCTTATCATATTCTTTTTTGAGGATAACTAGAAAAATTACTTATAAGCTTACATAATGAATAGCATACTTTTTCTATATACCTAAAGTTTTTTTAAAAATATTTGTATCAATTAACTTACATGATTATTCCTTTTTATTATCCACTAGTAAACTTGAGAGAAAATTAGTGGTATGGGGATATTATGCATTTTAAGCCTTATTCCCATGCTACCTTGTTTCTACTCCTTTTTCCAAGGTTAGCCTAAAAATCCTTTATGAATAATGGTGGTAGTACAAATTAAAAATTCAAAGATGTGGGGAAAAACCTCCATAAAACTACAAAAATGAAATCTCCACATAAAGTTAATGACAATGGAAATAATGTTAAGAATAGCTAACATCAAATGTGAAAATACACTGATCTCCATGTTTCATATATGTATATATGTACATATATAAATACCTGTTTATATATGTATATATGTGTATATAAAATATTTTTCCTCAAAAGCTCAAATTTGCCCTACAGAGGGTTATGTACAAATAGTACAAATATTATGCCTCAAAGAATTACATAAACATGAATTTAAAAAGTGATTTGCCGTAAGTTTATATCAGATTTTAGAAACAAATTCCTAAATCCTTCTCTGTGATGTCTACACTGACCAATCTGCTTTACACACAATCCACTCTCAACGTGTCACTCCAAACCCTTTATATCCTGTTCTAATCTTCTTGCTTACATATGTATTTCTCTTTCAAATATAATAGATTGCTTACTTATGAATTATGTTTATTGTTTCTGTCCTTTGTTCCCTAACTAGAATGTGAGGCTCATGAGCTGAATTTGTTTTACCCTTCACTAAACCTCAAGCTCCTAGAACAATGCATCTATGTTGCATTAATATTTGGTTAATTAATATTTGGTGAATGAATGAAATGCTGTGGATATTTGAATAAATGTGAAAATGTTAAGACTTCCTAGATCTATTTTCATTCTCATCTAATTTAAAACAATTGTTCAGCTCAAAATTATCTTTCTATAAATAGACTCTATTAGCATCTCACCATTATCTCATATACCCATTTCTTTTTCTTTTCTGTTTCAACAACTACCATTTTAGTATAAGTCATAGTCTACCTGGCTCCTGCATCTTGTATCTCCCTTATCTGGTTTCCAGGTAAATTTGTTTAAAAAAATAACACCACATTATTAATGGCTGTTAATTGCTTTGAACTTCAATTGCTTCATATTATCTCTCAGATCCATTTCAAACTCTTCACTGGGGAATTCAAAGAGCACTGACTTTGGGGCTTATATGGTTTTCCAAATGCGCATCCATTATTCTCTAATATTATACCTTAATTCTAGCTCATTTCCTGAAAATGTTTCTCCTTTCCTGACTTCATGACTTTGCCCATATGCAGTCTCCTTCCTACTGAAATTCCCTCCATGATTTATCAATCAAACCCTAAGATAGCTAGATCAGTGTCCCCCCAGCTTCATTGAAATATTGCTGATCATAGACCAATCATATTCATTTTAACCAGTTTTTATTATTTGTGTATCAATTATTAACCTTATGTTGTATAATAATGTTCTAAAGTCCTCAAGTAAAATTTAAGTATTTTAACTAGAAAAATTATATTTTATACATCTTTTTTTTGTTTATTTTGCAGACTCCTTGATACAGTGTTAACATAGTAGATTGTCAAAAATTCTTATTTATTAATAAGTAAATGAATACATAAATATCAGAATTTATGCTAGGGTATTATAAGTGGAATGTTCAATAGTGCAATGTGAAATATAAATAATAGCTAATATATGCAAAGCATGTTTTGTTTTCATCAAATATCCCCTTTATTCTTTATAACAATTCTTCTCTACATTAATCACATTATTCCAATTTTACAGCTGAGGAAATGGACATTCAGAAAGATTCATCCAGTTAACAAAGGTCATGCAACTATTATTCATTGTATCAGTACTTGAACTCTGGTCTTTGGAGATTTGCCAATACATTATATAATATCTCACAACAACTTTAACTTCAATTCATAAAAAATATAGTTACAATTGTTTATATGTGATATTGTACTTATACATAGTCGAATAATTTGCTAACCTGAAATGTTCTGAACATTCTATCCTTTGTGGAAAACTTATTGTAATAATTTTCAAAGACATTTTTCACAGGAATATTAGTGCTGACAAATAAATTCAAATAATCACTGACTGACTTTGAAAAAGAACTCTACCAGCATAAAATGTTCAAATGCTTTTAACATCTCATGACTGGATCTTATGGTAATTTTTAGAGAACTGGTATTTACCAGTTGAGTAACACATTTCTAGGAGAGATTATGGAAGCTTATAGATAATACATATGTTCCAGAAAGTGGGCCTAGGTGAGCATGACTACAAATTAACTGCATTATGTGGCAAATGCTTGATTTCTTTCTGTCTTAAAAATATAATTTCAAAGCTTTTGGCCTTTATTCTATCTAATCTTTCAGGAAATCAAACTTAGATCCCACTTAATTCTAATATATAGAAATTTATGTACAACTTTCAGAAATCAGAGACTCTATTCTATTATCCAAGAACATGAAAAATAGGTTTATTTTTATCTTAGCTTTCATTTAAATTAATCTCAACCTCAGAGCAAGACTATGCAAAATATGTATCAAACCTTAAATTAGTGATGTTCAAACTTTATTGTGCTTAAATAAAACTCATCTGGGAGGATATTGACTCAGTCAATGTGGGATGGCCCAGGAACCTACTTTGTAACAAGCTACAAAAGTCATTCTGGGGCAAAAAGTCAAAAACCCCACTTTGAGAATTAGAACCTTGGATACGTTGAGTTTAATTTCTCATTTTATAGATCAGATAGTTGAGACCTAGATAAGTAAAATGACTTATGCACATTCACATGGCAAGAAACTATTGGAGCAAAGGCTTGGTCTATTGACACCTAGTCCACAGCTACTTACATTATATTTGACTGGATTTTCTGAAAAATTCACTTGAAGTATCTAAAGGATATCATAGGTTTTAAGCTAAACTTGCATTTGTATCCATCTCTGATTTTTCTGTTGCTGAAATCCTGGATTATGTTTCTAAATTCTTTTGTGAGCTGGGAGCATCCAGCTTTTCTTGTCTATCAATCAATTCTTAATATAAGCATAAATGGATAATTGCAACCTACCAGATACACACACACACACACACACACACACACACACACACACGGAGTAATTGATAGTTTACCTTCCTTACTTTATTGCAAACTCACCCTTCAGAGTAGTGAGGACATATATAGTTTCAAGATATTAGCTGAGGAAAGAGGTGATTTTCAAAGTTTCATTTTTACATAGATTCTAAGAAATCTGAGGTTTATAAATACCGAAAGCAGTGGGAGTATATGAGGAGGGCAGGTGAAAATTTTTATAAAGATGATTCATGCCTTTTCTCATCATCAGTGTATCTCCTGACCTTGTGGTCATAAAGTATATAAGAGCTTAATTAACTATCTTTAACAGAAAAGGAAAAAAAATTGAACACCATTTTTATGTAGAGAAGTACTTGATTACTGTTATCAATTTTTGTCTGTTTCCATCCATTATATATAATGATTTCTAAATTTCTTGACTTTTAGCATCACTTTCTATATGTTATTTCTTCCTCCTTCTTGTTAACAAATAGTTTCTCTTCAACAGGAGATGAAACGAAACACCATGACTTAGGATAGCAAAAATACAAAGCGTGATGGAATGATCAAGGACTGGATGTGTCTAAAACTGAATTGGTATCTATAATTACTAATTATTCAGCTCTCCATTATTCATGTGTGGCTTAACCCTGGTTAAAACCTTAGACCTTGGGTTTCTGGTCACCAGTCTGTTTTGCAGCCACATTTTCATTCTGTCAGGGCTTACTCAGGGAATCCCAAGTAATTTTAATATAAATCTAAGCACAAAACTTCATTAAGAAGGTATATATCCTGTCAAAAGAAGGCATATAATGTATTCCAAAAGCAAATATAGACGTTTTAAAGTTATTTGCTATTTTAAATCATTTTTCTCCCAACACAGATTATTAAGAACTCAATGGGAAATATTTGATTCTATTAGGTTGAGACATAAGGTTGCCTTATGTATGTCAATAATGGCATATTATTGTCATGCTCATGTCTCAATCTAAATAACACAGAGTTCTTCCTTTTCATTGGCTTTGTACCCTATTTCTCTCACTTCTTGTTCCAGATTTTTAGTGTCAAAATGCCTGTAGGTGTTTATGATAAAGGCCATCTCTATAATGCTAGGAGCTGTAGGCAGACAAAATTACTTAGAAATGCCAAAATATGCATTATTGGATTAGGCTCTTAGCATCTTCACCTCTCCCTAGTCAGAATACTTTTTGTTACTTTGTGCTTTGAATGAGCCCCTACTCATCTTTCCAGGGGTGATGCATATATCACCTCATCTATCCAGCTTTGCTTAGGATCCCCAAAGAGAATCATACATCTTTTACTTTGGAGCTCTCTGCTCCCTGTATGTTCCTAATCTCAGTTTCTACATAGTATTACATTGTTTGTTAATAAGTTTATATTTTCCAAAAGACAAGAAACTACAGGAGAAACTGCCTTATTCATCTTATCTCTAATGCAGTCCTTAGCACATAGAAGCTATTAAATTCATGTCTGAGGAAGAGGAAAAGAGAAGGGAAAGGGGGACAAGAAACAATTTTCATGAGATCATAAGAATCAAACAATTATGATATTTTCTGTGTGACTTCAAAGTTTAGAGAACTGATAATCAACTTTCTTCCTAACTTATTGAAGAAAGAAGAAAATTCATACTGCCTCTAATTTCATTCCTTTCTTTACAAATTGAGGCATGATTTAAAAGAATTAGTCATTTTCTGTAGCAGAGGGAGAGTTCTTGATAAAGGAGGTGGCAGCCTCTAGGAAGTAAAGGCCACTTGGCATGAATCTTCCTTACTCACTATGAGCAAGCATCCATCATCTATACACTGCCTCCATTCAACATAAAACCTAAAAGATGGGAGCAAGAGAGCTGATAAAAACAGTAGCCAAAATCATAGTTTCAGAGCAGAAAGTCTCAAACTAAACCCAAAAGCTGGAAGCCAAGAAAAGTAGGAAGAACTTTGTGTTATTTAGATTGAGACATGAACATGACAATAACCTTCAAAATGGCACCCTATGATCTTAGATTTCACCTCCATGCCTGCTGTTTTCCTGTTGTTGAAATATTGTGTGGGAGAGAGAAGGAAGATGGCGACGAGGGGAGTGCATTGCCCCCGTGTGCTGCTTCACTGTGTGGGAGTATGACAAGTCAGGACGGCTAAAGGATATCTTGTTAGGAATTTCCAGCAATAGTGGGGTGCTCCGGAACCTGGAGGAAGGATTTCCATCGCACGAGGATCGGCTACGGGGACTCAAACGTGAGAGGTTTGTCGCACGGAGGGTAACACTGCTTATTCAGCAAATCGCCCCGCGGCTAGAGTCTGCAGCGCGCGCTAGGAAACGAGGAGATAGCGACGCAGGGATACAGCGCTGCAGTTTCTGCCAGCCGTGCAAGCACCGTACTCAGGGCTGAATTCTGGGTTCGAGACGGGGGAAGGAAGCGGTCCATCTCGGTTCTCCACACCGGTCAGACCACAGAGGAGGCCAGCAGCCACCATGTTGGAAAGCTGACGTCACCATCCCTGTTTTCGACTGAACGCAGCTCATTCAGCCATAGAACAGGTAATTTTAGGCTGCCATTCGCCTGCGGCTTGCAGACAGATTGCTAGGGTTCAGTGCCTGGGTGCTTCTTAGAACCTGATCTTATCGGAGCGAACACCAAGCACGGGGCGGCCGAGTTCCGGCTCCCGGAACCGTCCCGGAACCGCCCTGGCCCAGGGCTGCGGAGCCTGTGGAGGCTGCTTCTTGGACCCTGCTCCTATCAGAGCATACACCAAGCACTAAGCGGCCGAATTCCGGCTCCCGGAACTGAGCCCGCGGGGACTGCTTCTTGGAGCCTACCCTTATAGGAGCTTACACCGAGCATGGAGCGGCCGAGTTCCGGCTCCCGGAACTTCCCTGGCCCGGGGCTAGGAGCCCGCGGAAACTGCTTCTCGGTCCGGGTCCTGCTGAGGGCCGGTCAGGACTCACCCGTTGCTTTGGTTGCCCGGCAAGGGGAACGAAATGCTGCCATTCGCATAGGATACCAACATGGCAGAGATCTGATGTCATCAGAAAGCGGCGGAGGAGAGAACTTCATCAATACCAGCGGCGACAGAAACAGTTGGTCTCCTGGTAGGGGGGGTGAGGCACAGACACCCGAGTCTCCTCACTTTGTCGTCGAGCCAGAGGGGAGGAGCCGGGCAGCCGCCAGCGCCCGGAGCAGGCCCAGCGGCTCGCCAGCATGGTGAACGCGTGACCCCAATTGGAGAGGGGGCGGAGCGGAGCCGCCACCCGCACCCGCAAGGGGGGCAGACCCGCGACCCAGTGGTACATGGGCGTGGTAGGAGGGGCAGGGCAGAGCCGCCGTTCGCGCTTGCAAGGTAAACAGACCTGTGACAGCCTGGCGGGTCAGGCCCAGTGGCCTGCCAGTGTGGTACACACGTCACCCCAACTGGAGTAGGGGCAGAGCAGATCCTTCTCCCACGCCCGGATCAGGCCCTGCCGGTGTGGTGGTCACGTGACCCCAATTGGAGTGGGGGCGGAGCGGAACCACCACCCGTGCCCGCAGGGTGAGCAGACCTGTGACCAACCTGCAGATCAGGCCCAGGGGTCCGCAGGCGTGGTAGGAGGGGCAGGGCAGATCCGTCGCCCACGCCTCCAAGGTAGGCAGACCTGCAACAGACCTGCGGATCAGGCCCAGGAGCCTGCCGGCGTGGTACACACACCACCCTAATTGGAGTAGGGGCAGAGCAGAGTCGCCGCCCGTGCCAGGAACAGGCCCAGCTTCCTGCAGTCGGGGTAGTCACGACACCCCAATTGGAGTAGGGGCAGAGCAGAGCCTCCACCCGTGCCCGAAAGGTGGGCAGATCTGCGACCGACCAGCAGGACAGGCCCAGTGGCCTGCCGGTACGACAGACACGTCACCCCATTTGGAGTAGGGGCAGAGTAGAGCCGCCGCCTGCGCCTGCAGGGTAGGCAAACCTGCAACCGACCGGCGGATCAGGCCCGGTGGCCTGCCGGCGTGGTACACTCGTCACCCCAATTGGAGTAGGGGCAGAACAGAGCCGCCGCCAGCGCCCAGAACAGGCCCAGTGACCTGCCAGCGTGGTAGCCACGACACCCCAATTGGAATAAGGAGAGAGCAGAGCCGCCGCCCGCGCCTGCAGGAAAGATACGCAAGCAGTATGAAAAGACAAGGAAAGAAAGGACCACAAGCAATGCAGGTCAACGCAACTTTAGAAGAGGTAACAGCTGCAGCAGATGGAATGTCAGATAAAGAATTCAGGATATACATGCTTCAGATGATCTGGAGTATCAAGGAAGACATTAAACAGCAAAATCAGACAATGAAAGATCACTTCGACAATGAATTACGCAAACAAATCCAGGAAGCAAAGGATCAACTATACAGGGAGATAGAGGTTATAAAAAACAAACAAACAGAAATCCTAGAAATGCAGGAAGCAATAAACCAACTTAAAAACTCAATGGAGAATACTACCAGCAGAGTAGAACACTTAGAAGATAGAACATCAGACAATGAAGACAAAGTATTTCAACTTGAAAAGAACATAGACAGCTCAGCAAGACTGTTAAGAAACCATGAGCAGAACATCCAAGAAATATGGGATAACATTAAGAGACCAAACTTAAGAGTCATTGGGATACAGGAAGGTACAGAGCTCCAAACCAAAGGAATGAGCAGTCTATTCAATGAAATAATGCGAGAAAACTTCCCAGACTTGAAGAATGAGACAGAATCCCAAATCCTAGAAGCCTACAGGACGCCGAATGTGCAAAATCATAAGAGATCCACACCTAGACACATTATAATGAAGATGCCCAACATACAGAATAAGGAGAGAATTTTAAAAGCTACAAGAGAAAGGAAGCAGATTACATTTAGGGGTAAGCCAATCAGGATAACAGCTGATCTTTCAACACAGACTCTGAAAGCTAGAAGATCCTGGAATAACATATTTCAAACACTGAAAGAAAATGGGTTCCAACCAAGAATTGTGTATCCAGCGAAATTAAGCTTCAGGATGGAAGATGAAATTAAAACCTTCCACGATAAACAAAAGTTTAAAGAATTCGCAGCTAGAAAACCATCTCTTCAAAACATCCTCGCCAAAGCATTACAGGAAGAGGAAATGGAAAATAACAATGAAAACCAACAGTGGGAGGTAGGACAGTAAAGCGGGGGGGAAATAATCAAAGAGGAAAACAAACCATGTTTAGTAACAGAAATAAACATATATGGCTGGAAGAACAACCCATATCTCAATAATCACCCTAAATGTTAATGGCTTAAACTCACCGATTAAGAGACACAGGCTAGTAGAATGGATCACAAAACAAGACCCAACAATATGCTGCCTACAGGAGACGCATTTGATAGGAAAAGACATACATAGGCTGAAGGTGAAAGGTTGGGAAAAATCATATCACTCATATGGACTTTGGAAACAAGCAGGAGTGTCCATACTCATATCAAATAAAATAGATTTCAAGCCAAAGTTAATCAAAAGGGATAAAGAGGGACACTACATACTGCTTAAGGGAACCATACACCAACAAGACATAACAATCATAAATATTTATGCCCCAAACAATGGTGCAGCTATGTTAGTCAAACAAACTCTTCTCAAGTTCAAGAGTCTAATAGACCACCATACCATAATCATGGGAGACTTCAACACACCTCTCGCCACTGGACAGATCTTCCAAACAAAAGTTGAATAAGGAAACTATAGAACTCAATAACACTATTAATAACCTAGACCTAATTGACATATATAGAGTGTACCACCCAACATCAAGCAGTTACACTTTTTTCTCAGCAGCACATGGATCCTTCTCAAAAATAGATCATATATTATGTCACAGGGCAACTCTTAGACAATATAAAGGAGTAGAGATAATACCATGCATCTTATCTGATCATAATGGAATGAAACTGAAAATCAACGATAAAAGAAGGAAGGAAAAAGCATACATCACTTGGAGAATGAACAATAGGTTACTGAATGATCAATGGGTTATAGAAGACATCAAGGAGGAAATTAAAAAATTCTTAGAGATAAATGAAAACACAGACACAACATATCGGAATCTATGGGACACATTGAAAGCAGTTCTAAGAGGAAAATTCATTGCTTCGAGTTCATTCCTTAAAAAAAGAAAAAACCAACAAATAAATGATCTCATACTTCATCTCAAAATCCTAGAAAAAGAAGAGCAAAACAACAGCAAAAGAAGTAGAAGGCAAGAAATAATTAAAATCAGAGCTGAAATTAATGAAATCGAAACAAAAGAAACAATTGAAAAAATTGACAAAACTAAAAGTTGGTTCTTTGAAAAAATAAGCAAAATCGACAGACCCTTAGCGATGCTAGCGAAGAGAAGAAGAGAGAGAACTCAAATTACTAGCATACGGGATGAAAAAGGCAATATCACAACAGACACTTCAGAAATACAGAAGATAATCAAAAACTATTTTGAATCCTTATACTCCAATAAATTAGAAGATAGTGAAGGCATAGATAAATTTCTTAAGTCATATGATCTGCCCAGATTGAGTCAGGAGGATATAGAAAACCTAAACAGACCAATATCAATTGAGGAAATAGAAGAAACCATAAAAAGACTACCAACTAAGAAAAGCCCAGGTCCGGATGGGTATACAGCAGAATTTTACAAAACCTTTAAAGAAGAACTAATACCAATACTTTTCAAGCTACTTCAGGAAATAGAAAAGGAATGGAGAACTTCCAAATTCATTCTATGAGGCCAACATCACCCTGATACCTAAACCAGACAAAGACACTTCAAAGAAAGAAAACTACAGACCAATATCTCTAATGAACCTAGATGCAAAAATCCTCAATACAATTCTGGCGAATCGGATACAAAAACATATCAAAAAAATTGTACACCATGATCAAGTAGGATTCATCCCTGGGATGCAAGGCTGGTTCAATATACGGAAATCAATAAATGTTATTCACCACATCAATAGACTTAAATATAAGAACCATATGATCATCTCGATAGATGCGGAAAAAGCATTCGACAAAGTACAGCATCCGTTTATGTTCAAAACTCTAGAAAAACTAGGGATAACAGGAACATACCTCAATATTGTAAAAGCAATCTATGCTAAGCCTCAGGCTAGCATCATTCTGAATGGAGAAAAACTGAAGGCATTCCCTCTAAAATCTGGAACAAGACAGGGATGCCCTCTCTCTCCACTTCTGTTCAACATAGTTCTCGAAACACTGGCCAGAGCAATTAGACAGATGAAAGAAATTAAAGGCATCAAAATAGGAAAAGAAGAACTTAAATTATCACTATTTGCAGATGATATGATTCTATACCTAGCAGACCCAAAAGGCTCTACAAAGAAACTATTAGAGCTAATAAATGAATTCAGCAAAGTGGCAGGATATAAAATCAACACGCATAAATCAAAGGCATTCCTGTATATCAGCGACAAATCCTCTGAAATGGAAATGAGGACAACCACTCCATTCAAAATATCTTCAAAAAAAATAAAATACTTGGGAATCAACCTAACAAAAGAGGTGAAAGACTTATACAATGAAAACTACAGAATCCTAAAGAGAGAAATAGAAGAAGATCTTAGAAGATGGAAAAATATACCCTGTTCATGGATAGGCAGAACTAACATCATCAAAATGGCGATATTACCAAAAGTTCTCTATAGGTTTAATGCAATGCCAATCAAAATCCCAACGGCATTTCTTGTAGAAATAGAGAAAGCAATCATGAAATTCATATGGAAAAATAAACGACCCAGAATAGCAAAAACAATGCTAAGCAGGAAGTGTGAATCAGGCGGTATAGCGATACCAGACTTCAAACTATACTACAGAGCAATAGTAACAAAAACAGCATGGTACTGGTACCAAAACAGGCGGGTGGACCAATGGTACAGAATAGAGGACACAGAAACCAATCCACAAAACTACAACTATCTTATATTTGATAAAGGGGCTAAAAGCATGCAATGGAGGAAGGATAGCATCTTCAACAAATGGTGCTGGGAAAACTGGAAATCCATAAGCAACAAAATGAAACTGAATCCCTTTCTCTCGCCATGCACAAAAGTTAATTCAAAATGGATCAAGGAGCTTGATATCAAATCAGAGACGCGCCGTCTGATAGAAGAAAAAGTTGGCTACGATCTACAGTCGGTGGGGTCGGGCTCCAAATTTCTCAATAGGACACCCATAGCACAAAAGTTAATAACTAGAATCAACAAATGGGACTTACTCAAACTAAAAAGTTTTTTCTCATCAAAAGAAACAATAAGAGAGGTAAATAGGGAGCCTACACCCTGGGAACAAATCTTTACTCCTCACACTTCAGATAGAGCCCTAATATCCAGAGTATACAAAGAACTCAAAAAATTAGACAATAAGAGAACAAACAACCCAATCAACAAATGGGCCAAGGACCTGAACAGACACTTCTCAGAGGAGGACATACAGTCAATCAACAAGTACATGAAAAAATGCTCACCATCTCTAGCTGTCAGAGAAATGCAAATCAAAACCACCCTAAGATACCATCTCACTCCAGCAAGATTGGCAGCCATTATGAAGTCAAACAACAACAAGTGCTGGCGAGGATGTGGGGGAAAGGGTACACTTGTACATTGCTGGTGGGACTGCAGATTGGTGCAGCCAATTTGGAAAGCAGTATGGAGATTTCTTGGAAAGCTGGGAATGGAGCCACCATTTGACCCAGCTATTCCCCTTCTTGGTCTATTCCCTAAAGACCTAAAAAGAGCATGCTACAGGGACACTGCTACATCGATGTTCATAGCAGCACAATTCACAATAGCAAGACTGTGGAACCAACCTAGATGTCCTTCCATAGACGAATGGATAAAAAAAATGTGGCATTTATACACAATGGAGTATTATTCTGCATTAAAAAATGACAAAAATCATAGAATTTGCAGGGAAATGGATGGCATTAGAGCAGATTATGCTAAGTGAAGCTAGCCAATCCCTAAAAAACAAATGCCAAATGTCTTCTTTGATATAAGGAGAGTAACTAAGATCAGAGTAGGGACGAAGAGCAGGAGAAGAAGATTAACATTTAACAGGGATGAGAGGTGGGAGGGAAAGGGAGAGAGAAGGGAAATTGCATGGTAATGGAAGGGGACCCTCAGGGTTATACAGTGGAGGGGGTAGAGAGAGAGGAGGGGAGGGGAGGGGAGAGGTGGGGAGGGGGGAGGGTGGAGGATGGGAAAGGCAGCGGAGCACAACAGCACTAGTATGGCAATATGTAAATCAATGGATGTGTAACTGATGTGATTCTGCAATCTGTGTATGGGGTGAAGGTGGGAGTTCATAACCCACTTGAATCAAAGTGTGGAATATGATATGTCAAGAAATTTGTAATGTTTTGAACAACCCACAGTAAAAAATTAAAAATTAAAAAAAAAAAGAAATATTGTGTGTTGTGCATATTTTCACTGTAATCATTCACTGACTTTTAGCTGGGTCATTATTGCATTCTATTCTATATTATATGTCAGTACAAGAACAAGAGAGGCTGCACTCTGCTATTGAGTTATTGGGTCAATAACCACACAGAGATCTTTGTGCACATTTTCCCCACTTTGGATATAAAGTAAATCTAGACCTAACTCTTTCATCTATTTCTCCTAACTTATAATGCTGAAAACAGACATTACTATTAGTCTTCTCATTCTTTCCAACATGATTCCTGATTTGATTTGACATTTCCTTCAGCACCTAGGACAGTTCCCAGCAGGCACTAAGGTTCCATCAGTTCACTGAGTTGAAGAACTTTTATGATAGAATTTATGGAAAGATCTCTAAATTAGTTAAGGAATGTTACTCAGTTTTCTGTCATTTGTTTTCCTTTAGTTCTAAAAGACTGGTGATCTTTTGCTATGGTAGTTGTTGTGGGGTAAGCAAAAACGTGAAAATTATATTTGGGGAAATCTATTCAACCAATTATTGAGAATGAACTTTTTCAACAGATACACTAGATTAATTATTATCTCCTCTTTTTGAGAAATGTTACCACTCATAGGCAAATAAACTAAACACAATAAAGTGTAAGGACAGAGAAGAATAGTGAGTTTGTTCAGACCATAGCATTGTCCAAACCTGCCAGTGGGATACTTTTTTTTGCAGCCTGAGATAGAAGATAAACTGTTAAACAAAATATTGTCTATGTATTCTGATTCTCAAAACAGATAAATAAAAGTGGATAATAAAATCCCTGGGTGTCATGACTTTGACAAATTTATTGGCTGGATAAAAATGTCTAACATAAAACATGAAAATTAAGGAGTGATTTCTTATGTATGAGAAAGGGCAAACAAAAACAAGAAAACCTTATTATCTGTCCCAAACTTCTAGGATCCTAAGGATGATATAGAAAAGAGACATGAAACATTTGACTAAAATTAACCATTAAAAAAGTTTGCATGCTTTCTATTTGAAAAACAGCAAAATCTCATTTTGTGAATTTTAAAATTTCGTTATTGAAGTTTTATCATTTCCAAACTATTTTCCATAGTGCCATAATATTAGAAAGCACATTCTTGCTAGAGGCCATGTTCCCCACATCAGTCATTAACTGTCAGTAGCTTTTACCATTTGCCATTCTTTCTGTTTCAGCATCAGTAATCCAGTAATTTTTTTTATATTAAACAATATGTCTTTGGATCTGTTACCAACCCCGAGAGGAACCAAGTGAGACTGCCCTACATTGGACATGCTTATTACTTAGATGGTTTGAGCTTATAAATTTAAAGCTTCAAGACGGACATCCTGCAATAGAAGGAAAAAGCCGGTATAGCCTAGTGATAGGGGACAGACCAGATGCTTAGGGCTTGCTAGAAGTTTAAGTGTCAAAATATTTAAGCATTAAAAAAGTCTTTCATGTAAGGAACTTCAAAACCTGTCAAAACTGCACTGCTAATGGCTCTATAATAAAACATGTCCCTGAGCACAAAAGTGGAGGCAAGAAAGAGTTAAAGGTTTTACATCTGCAAGGAAGAATATTTCTATTGGGACACAAGTAGCATAAGATGGTGTGAGGGGGAAGAAAAAAAAAGAGAGAGAGAAATGTGTTACAGAGGATGGGGTAGAGAGAGGTGATGGGAGGGGAGGGGAGGGGAGGGGAGGTAGGAAGGGCAGCAGAATACAACAGACTCTAGTATGGCAGTATGCATAAACGTGGCTGTATAACCAATGTGATCCTGCAATCTGTACATGTGGAAAAATAAGAATTCATACCCCATTTGAATCAAATGTATGATATGTCAAGATCATTGTAATGTTTTGAGCAACTAATATAAAAAAAAGCACCTATCATACGGTATACAATTGGTTAAACAGAACTTGCCTCTTGTTGCAGACTGTTTCTGCCCACCCTCAATTTATAGTTCAGATTTTAAACTTAGTGTGATGGTATTAGGAGGTAGGGTCTGTGGGAGGTAAGGAGGTGAAGGGAGGGAAGACTTTATGCATGCAATTAGTGACTAACAAAGGGGCCCCAGAGAGCTCACCAGTCTCCCTTCCACATGTGAGAATTCAAGGCAAGAATTCATTTGTGTGTAACACAGAATAGGTCCCTCACCAGTTCCAAGCCATTCTGGCATCCTGATCTTCAGATTATGAAGAGTAATTTCTGTTGTTTATAAGCCATCTAATCTATGGTAGTTTACTATAGCAACCTAAAATGCATAATGCCTCTGACTTGAATATTTCAAACCTCTAAATCTTAATTTAACATTATGTGGGTTATATCCTATTACCCAGGAATCTATAGCTTCATCTTGAGAATGGGCAAAAGTTATTCACACATGCAATGAACATTTATCTTAAATCTACTTTATGTCAATTACCATACAGAATTTTTTAAAAAATTCATGTTTCTGTTTTTTGACCAGATATATTGCAAATATGCCATCATTACCAGTTTGGCATATTGTAGTACAGGTATTTAAACAACTCTTCCAAATCTCAAGAGTTTTTAGGTAGCTAAGGATTCAGGAAAATGAACAACATTTAGATTACAGGATTACAAATAAATGAATATCTAAAGCGAAGAATAATGAGAAATGCATGGAAACTAGCCAGAGATCTGAAGCTGGAGAACTGAAAGATCAAACTACTCTTCTCTAAAGGAAGATAGGAAAAAAAGTAGAGTTGAAAGGTTAAATGAAAACAGAAAAAAAAATCGTTTTTTCCAAATGGCAAAAAAATAAAGAAAAGCAAGTGTTCTATAAATTATTTTCCCTGATGCTAATAAAATATCTAATGTATGTTCATCACATAAAGAAATGTGCAAAGACATGTTCAGGAAAGCTAGTTTATAATTAGTTCATAGATGCTCAGTTTGGGGGAATATGTCAGATCTACCCAAAGTGCTATTCTGGAGAGAGAAAACCACACTTCCCACTTCATCCCCACTGGAGGAAAGGAAGGAACAAGATCTTGAGGGGAGGTATAGTTTTAATATTGCTAAGTCTGTGATAATTCTGTTTTAATCCTTGGAGTTGAGACCCACATGATCAGTTGGTGATTCACTGAGCCTCTGCAGAGGACAGACCACATTTATGGAAAAAAAAAAAAAAAAAGTCACCTCTAAAGACACTCCTATTCCCAAAGCGGGAGATTTCTAATTGGATAGAGCTCCCATTCCCATATCAGACTTACTTGGAAGTGCTGTCTTCCTCAAAGTCCACTGAACCCCAGGAGTGAGGGGTGAGGTCCACAAAGAAGAGGAGGTTAGTTCAGGATTTTCACTTTCACAGAGGAAAGTGAAACTTTCACTATAACTTCACTCTAGCTTGGGAGCCAGTAATCTTAAAGAGGTCTTCATATATCTCACAAGAAAACTTTCTAATTCCTGCGTAAATTTCTTTCTACTGGCGAAAGACAGTAAAATCATTAAAGCCCAGAGTGAGATCTCAGAAGGGGCCTCTTGGTTTGGTAGAGCTGTCTGTATTTCAGTGTCCAGGTCAGGGGACCAATGAGATGTGAGAGAGCCACTGTAATGTTGTTTCTCAAGTCCTATTGCCAAACACTGCCACAGAAGAGACCAGTCGCTGGGGGGCTGTGAGGGAGAGGTAGGTGAGTAGCATTTCCATATCATCAGTATGTTTCAGACCTGTAAGAGAATGGCCAGAGAAGAGAGAGCACTAAGAATGGCCACTGGCTCTTAAGAACCCCTGTTAGGAGTTTTACCCCTGCAGGTAAAGCCTTCCTGCTTTGTCAATGCCAAAGGATAGAAGTGGCAAGGAAGAAAGCAAAGAGGCCCTACATCTCTGCACTGACAGAGGCAAAGGACTCCTTGTGGCCTCTCAGGTGTTGGAGAGGAGGCCTGGGAAACTTGGAATCCCTGACTCCTTACTGGCTGCTCAGTTATACCTCAGTTTAACAGCTCCCCACCCTTCCCAAGTCATCCCAGAAAAATGCCCCAACTACTCTTAACCTGGAGCCTGCATTATGGGGCACCTGACTAATGACCAAGTGTTCACAAGTGCCCATTTCTTACTCTCTGCTTTGTGCTGACCAAACTCAAATCAGGCAGCTTCTCCACACAGGCCCTTGAAATTTAGCCCCGGACTCCCAATCTGAGCAAGCACTAAAATGGGGAACAGTTGCCCTTGTCACTTGCTCCCCAAAATTCTTGGAACACGGATACATTTCTTGTTAAACCATGCCCTGGCCAATGAGTTTATTCCCTTCATGTGCCCCACTTTCTCCTGTGGCTACTCCCCTTACCTAATAGGAAACAACAAATCAAAAACTCTGATTTTCAGTTTGGTTTTGGGAGGCTTGTGGATTTATTCACTATGATAATAGTCGTTCTAATTAAAGTCTTTCCCTATCTTATGTAAGTCTGCATTTGTTTTTACTTGATATTGGTGTGCAGCTAAGAATGATCCCAAGTGAGTGTGAGCCTCCAAAGGTAAGGAATGAAAACTCGGGGCCCCTTGCATTTATCTTTTTGGGGAAAGGTAAAGAGGTCTGCGATGAATAGTTCTCTCTTAAACTTCAACTTTCTAAAGCGAAATGAATTTCGAAATGAAGTTTGAAGCTTGAGCTCTAGGAGTTCTGGCTGGGCAAGAAAATTGCTGGTTGGAAAACACCATTGTGCTCACTGCTGGGGCGAAGGGTGTGCTCAGAACAGTGTGGGGTGGAGACAGAGGAATGAGGGGTGGGATGGGCGGGGAAAGAAGGGGGAGGTACACCAGGAATTAGTAGAAACCGCGCTTCTGTGGGCGAACACCGGTGGGGGGTAGGGAGGAGGGTGGTCTTAGCCTCTGCACCCTGAGGTCACCAGCGGCGGCAGCCGTGGCTAGAGCAGCAAACAGCAACAGCGAGCGGGACGGTGTTAGGACCGCTCGGAGCGCCCAGGTCTCGAGGTAGTATAAGGTTTGCAATCCTTCCACTTGCTGGCAGTTGCAGAAGATCTCCTTTTTAAGTGAAACGTACATGCCACCCCTCCGAGGGCTGCGGCTTCCCTGGGCTGCTTCTTTGCTTCTCCCTTTTCTGGCCCTCGCGCTCACTCTTTAATTTGTCTGCGCCCCTAAGTTTGCCAAGAGCTCGCTTTGGGCTGGGAGAAGGGTCCCGGCCAGGCGCCGCGGGCGGGGGCTGGGGACCCGGGAACCGCAATCCAGAAGCATCGTTGGCCATGTATATTTCATCAAACGGACTTTGGGTGCGTCGCGTCTCGCAGCCATCAACGCTATGTGCAGTGACATTTCTGACTTGAGTGGAGGAATGCGCGAAGGAAGCCCGGGCGAAATTGGTACTAGAGGATCTTCTTGGCGCCAATGCTAATTGTCCTGATTTATGTCCCTTCTGACTAAGCTCAACGTCTTCATCTGAAATAAAATGAAAGCGGTGCCAAGCGGGATAGAACCGCCTGGCCGCTGGTTCTGATCCCTGGGAATCAGGAAATCGTCCTGCAGCTTAAAAAAAAAAAAAAAAAAAAGAAAAGAAAAGAAAGAAAGAAATAGAAAAAAGAAAAAAAAAATCCCTCAGTAAAAGTTTAAGGCGTGAAGTGGCAGAGGCAGCGGCGCGAGGAGGCGCGGAGAGCCGGCGAGCGGAGAACTGGGCTGGCAAGACCTCCGAAGGCTGCGATTTCATTATTAATATCACTATATTTTTGGAGGGAGAGGCACCTTTCTCTTCCTCTCTTCCTCTCCGCCCACCCCTTCTCCCTCCCCCTCATCTACCTGTCAAAGTCACTGATCTTTTGCATTTCGGAAGAGGACGTCAACGGGAAGGAATTCCCCCTCTTGGTGCGGGCTCCAAGAGGGGGAGACGCGCTGGAGGCTCCCCACCGGGGCGCGAGGCGAAGGTAATTAAGCGGCCGGGAGTGGCGTACCGGCGTGGGTTCTGGGTCCGCAGAGTCCTCTCCCGCAGTCTGCCGGGCGCGATCTGGACCCCGCGGCTGTGGCGGCGGCAGCGGCGGCGGCAGCTCGGGTTCACACCCCCAGCCTTCCCGTTCCGCCCGCGCCCCAGGAGGAAGCTCCGCGGAGCTGCCGCCGCCCGCTGGTGCGCCGCCCGCGGGCTCCGCTGCTGCGGCCGCCGCCCGAGGCGGACCAGGCAGGGCAGGGCCGCCGCCCCGCGCCGTCGGCTTGGCTCCCGCCCGGCGCAAGGGCAAACGGGCCACACGGTAAGTGCTGCCGGTTTCCCTCTCCTCCTGCGACCCGAGCCTCTCGTCTTTGCCCCGCTCCCCGGGCTTCCTCCCTCCCTCTGGCCCCCCCAGTGCCATCCACAGGCGGGAGGGGAGACTCCGGGTGGGCGAGGAACTTTGGAAAGCGCCTTGAGGAGGCAGCGCGCGGAGCCTCTGTGCGCAAACACAACCCGCACCCTCTCACACCCACACACAAGTCTTCCTGGGTGTGCGCCCCGAGCAGGTTACGTGTCTGTCTCTTGTCTCGGGAGCCCGGGCTCTGGGTCGGTGCCTCTACCCACAGCCTGACAACACACCGCGCTGTCTCTCACACACTTGACCACACACAACGCTCAGGAGGGCTATTCTTGTTCTCATTTTCTTTCTCCAATTGTCTTCTTTGGGAGAAAGAAACTTGCCCCGATGCCAGCCCTGTGGAGCTGGTGGCTACACCGAGAGCTTTTGAACTCCCCTTCTTTTAATCTCCTTTATTGGTACGAGATTAAAGCACTACTATCCCACGTTGTGCAGCTGGGGAGAAAGGGAAATTGAAAAGGGAAAGACTAGGTGTAGGAATGCTGTTTGAAATCTTTTCTCAGACACAGACACATTAATCAGTTGATGTATTCGGCAAGGGACATTGAGTTGCTCTCTGATATGAATCTGTGGATATCTATATATAATACAAATAATACCGAATATTATTGGGCCCAAAATAACCAATTAAGTGATTCATACAAGAGAAAACTTAGATAAAAAAAGAAACTGCGCCCTCTGCTGTTTATTTTGGTAACCTCACCAGGGCACCATTTTTTTTTTTTTTTTTTCCAGAAATCCACTTAAGAGTAGGTTGTCATTTTTACAAGGCAAGAGGGGAAAATTCCTAGAGGAGGGATTTGAGAGCAACTTTATTTGGAAAAGTCGCAGGTTGAGTTCTTATTGTTGAATCAGGTGTAGATTTCTAGAGCATAGAGGCTTTTGTTTCCCCTATTCCACATCCTTCTCTTTGCCCAAGGAAGAATGGAGCCACTCCTTATGATAACAGTTTGTCAATCTTTGGAATGGAAAATTCTGAGTAAGAGTCAGAATTTCACCAAACATATGGTGAATCTGGCAGTAGATTTTCTCTAGAAATAAGGCCTCATTTTAGGATTGAAAATACTAAAAGTTATTTTACAGGAATAAAAAAAAGTAAGATGTTTCCATCAAATTCATTCATTCAACTATGCTTAGTGGTTAGGATTGTCAGAAAGTTTTCTTCTTTCGGGGGAGGGTCAAGTTTTTTTTAAAATTTGTCTAGCCTTTGAGGTGCATCTCTAACCTGTGAGAAAATCATCAAGCCCACATTTAATTATTTTGAACTGTCACTTTGAATGCCTTACCTGCCCCCTTTTCACTTTGGCAAAGAAAAAAGAGCTCAGTAACTGTCCAGGATTATTTTTTGAAAATGAACAACTTTCAGTTTTTTTCATTAAAATAAAATTTTGATCCCTGCTTGTGGATCATCACGTAAAGAAAAAAAAATGCACCAAGGTTTTCACATGCAGTGTTGTTCCAGCTTACATATAAAAGGGATATATTTTCTTTTTTGGTTGCCATAAAATGAAAGACATTTAATCACAAAAGGCCTGCATGGGGGCATTCAGAATTTCACATATCTAGGTGAATTCTATTTGATGATATTTCCTATTGTGTAATTTAAGAAGGGTAATCATGAAAATTTTGAAAAGAAGCAACTTGCTTTATTTGGACATAAAGCTGTTTTCCTATTAAGATTTTTGTTTTGTCAGCTTTCTCTGGAATTTGGGTTAAAATGATTCAGATTTGTTTTTTTTTTATTTTTTGGAAGAGACTAATGTATTTTGCAGTTTTCTTTTGTGTGTTTGAAACTGGTGCAAATATTGTCTTCACTTCCATTATTGTTCTGAAAAACATCAGGTGATATGTTAAAAAAAAAAAAAGTTAAAGCCTTACTTAGTTAGTTAATAGGTTTTCTCAATAAGGATTTGGAGACAGTTTTCAAGTGACCAGAACACCAAGTTACTTGGAAGGAAATAAAATTTCATACAACTTAGGAAACCAATTGTATTTCAGTATTGAAAAGTGTGTACATATGTGTGAATTGCAGTGTATTATAGGTCAGTAAGTTACTTAGTATACTTTCAAAAATAATTTGTATTTTTATTATCCAGAGTTTGTTTCAAAACTTTAGATGGGTGTATTTGAGAAGTTGGCTCTCTGAACATTCCTGTATGAGAATAAAAAATTTATTGTTCATGTGGTAATTAAACAGATTTCTTCTAGGCTTAACTGATTCTGCAATAATTTTATTTATTATCCCATCCATAGACATTCTGCAAAATGTGTGCTGATTTCTGTAATCAGTCTTCTCTTGGTGAAAATAGAGACCTTTTGATACTAAGGTGTGTTACTTGGTTTTTATTAAGAATCTCATGATAGGCAGTTGCTCATAATACCCAATCAAGTATGACTAGAATATGCCAATGATGTTTCAGTACATGGTAAATTCTTTATATTTGAGAGCAGTTAATAAAAAGACGCCTATATTTCCCATTAAGAATACTCAAAGATACCTTCTTCATGACAAGTATGTGCAAAGAGCATTCAATATATGTTAAAACATCTCATGTAATAAATCTCATTATGATCATATGGGAAGCTGCTAATTTTGAGAGGTTATAGAATTTGTGTCTTTTTTTCCTCTTATTTTTCACTCAATGGAGTCTGATTATAGTCAATTTTTCTTTTGTTCCTTTCCATTCAGAAACATGCATATTTATAAAATTCTTAATGCCTATAAAGAATGAGTCAATAGCTGTCTATTTCAGGTGCCCCTGAAGAGCTGAATATTTATGGAATGAATAGCCTACTACTACCACCCCCACCTCCTAGTGAGATTATATAATAAAATGAATGCTGAAAGCTAGATAGAGTTAGTAGATTTACTGGCAATATTTTCCTCTCAGTTGATGAAATTGACAGTTGCTTTTAGAATAGAATACAATTGTTTATCATTTTAATTATTACTACTTTCCTTAATATTTTGTGAGGATTTTTATTTTACTTTGTTTTTACCACTCTGAAGGAAGGGCCCGTGAAATGCCTTTTTACAAAGTGAATCCAAGGTGGAAAGGAATTAGATAGAATCTCAGAAAAATATATGTTCCATGTATGCAAAGCCATTTTATAGCCCATTTTAGCCTTGAACAATAATATCTATGAACTTGAGGGCTGTGCCATAATTTGGCATATTTTTATTGGCTTTCCAAATTTATACACCAGAGTTCTATGGAGTACTCATGGCTTATTAACGGGTATTTTTTTTTTTCTTTTATCAAAGAGGACCTCTTAGTCCTCAGCTCACAGGTAGAGATGATGGCATTATTTGATTACAGTGAGTTCCCAAGGTTGGCAAAGTAAGAACTAAAGCTGGGACAGCCCAGAGTTCTTTTGAAGCTACCCTTAGTTAGGCGATCCAGGCACTTGAGACAAATTCAAAAGCCACATTACTTGGCAATTAGTTCAGTTATGGGCCAGAAGGGATACCTTCAGTATATTAAGTCCCCAAATATGTCATTGACTGTCCTTCTCATAATCGGTTTGCCTAGCTATTTGCTATGATGACCTAGCTTTTAAGAAGCTATTGATATTTTTAACCTGGTTGAAAGCATGGCCAGATGGGAACCAGGGCCATTAGGTAATAGAGGTCATGGCGTAAATCATATTCTATTTGTACATCATTTTATTTTCTTTGAAAACTCCATAATTATGCTTCAATAACACATTCCTGATTTTCACAGAGGTTTTTTTTTTTTTTCCTTTGTGTGTCATGGAAGTTCATAGATTTAAATCCTCACTAATTTGAAGTTAAAATGATTTTCTTTGCTATGTGTGTGGCACTGAAAAGTAAGGAGACCCCGAAATGAAGGAAGTAAGAGAGGCTAAAAATGTAAAAATCAGAATTAAAAAAAAATCAAATAATTATTTTAAAAAACCAGCTCAGTGACCCTCTGTTCCTGATCTGTAATGTACTGTGGTCAATATCTTTTTCTGTGTCAATGGGAGCTCATTAAATGTAAATTCTGCAGACTAACTGAGCCATGCCATATTAGTGCTTGCCAAAGCTTGACATTTTTAATACATTAATAATATGTCTGTAATGTAATGGAAAACTATTAATCACAACTGGTTATATGCCAGAAATTTAAGCTATAATTGGCTGCTTCTTGTCAAGAATGTCTGTCGCACAGTCCTGCAACTGCCTAATATTCAAATATCTTGCACTCCTCTGCATTTTTCCTTGTCAGTTCTCTAAATTCGATCAATGGTGTAGTCCATAATTCTGTGTAATGACCATCATTATAATTCTGATATAATTTAATGAGAATTCGTTATATTGGGATTACTGTTGTATCAGGATACAGTAACAGGTCCACATACATTTCCTTAGTGTCCAAGTTTTTCATATACAAACGTGTGATCACTCTTTTATTTTGAAGTGGAAGTAAAGCAAAATGTGGATGAGGACAAACTAACCAAGAATAAATGGATTTAATGAATAATATTGGTTAAGAAAAGTGAAGACTAATCTCAGAGATCATTCAAATATATATTTGAAGTCATAATCTTGACATAGAATTATGAATTAACATATAATGCTCCCTCAGTTCAGATTCAAAACAGTTTCAGGTTTTCAAGACTATATCGTTCTTGATAAATAAATTGCTGTATATTTGAAAAGATGAATTGAAGTTAATAATTTCTGACCTAGTTGATTTTCACTGCTTCACTTATTTAATGTTCACTACCTTCACACTTTACAGTGTTTGTTTCTTCTTACAATAGTAAACATGGTTGAAAAATTGCCTTCAGAAAATGTGGATATATATCATTTTAACGCCTTTTCAGATTATTAATTGTCAAAGTGTTGAATGTTTCTGAAAATATCAACTTAAAATTACTAATGAGTCTGAACAAAGCAGAAGGCTGTAGTAGCCACAACACATGCTCCTCTGTGATTCTGTTTCTTTTTAACTTAAGATTTCAAAATGTACTCAGCACAATATAGTTTTTACAATACAAGGAAGAGACAGATTCAAATCTTAGTTTATACGTGTTTAGACACATTGTTAATTATTGCTTCCTAGACCTCAAATATTCAACACTTTTCCTAATAGAAAATATCACAAATTGCAGCTGTATGATAACATTTTATGAATCGAATATAATGAAAATTGCACTTGCATCCATAAAGCAATTATTATAAATTACTTTGCTATGGAAACACAATTCAACCATCTGTTGGCATTTCATAGTCTCCGTGGCCTAGTTCATTTTAAAATGGTGCATTATTTAAATATAGTAAATTCCTTTATAAGATTGTTTGAAGATAATGAACTCCCATATTTAAACTATTTAATGTGTATCATAGGGTCTATAGTGGATTTTCCAAAGCTGTAGATTTTTTTTGTCCTTTTTGAATCATTTAAGAAGTAGTTAATAATTTAGACTATGAATATGAAACAAATAATTAATAAAGTTCATTTGCTTTTAACACCTGGATTCAAATGTTAGCATTTGTTTACATTTAGATAGTGGTACCTAGAGAGAAAAGTTGCCAGTTAAACTCTTCAATGAGTTGTATCTGTAGTTAAGTAGGCTGCATTATCAGTTTACCAAAAGTATGTTTCAACGGTAATTTTTATTTTTTTCATAGAAATAGTGCCATATTATTCTGCTTCATGGCCTGTTAACTCACCCTCAGCTATTTTTATATGTGCATTTTAAATTGTGCATTTTACTACAGAGCTTTACTTTTAAAGCAGCGTATAATATTTGCCTTTGGGACAAATTCTCTTCTGTTACAGAAAATAACTGCAAATGCAGAAGTAATGCTTATAAAAAATATGTAAGAAAACAGAAAATTCTTACGAAAGGAAGATTTGCTCCTTGGTTTTATTTTTTTCAGAGAGCCAAGTTATCTTTATCAGTAAATGCAACTAAACAAAAGATGCTAAATTCTCCCAACATAATGAGCAAATCCAAAGGGACAGGCTTGTGCCAACAATGCTAGTTTTCACTCTGGCTAACAAAAGCTAAGAAATGTACAAGGAACTTGGAGATTCTTAGACTCTCTTTGCCAAGAGACAAAAGGCATACAAGTGGTTGTCATTTCTTTGTCATTGTTATAAAAGCATTTATTTCCCTCATTGTTTGCTTAGAAGACTTTCTAGCAGTACGATATGTGAGAAATGTTTAAATCTAGCAGCTTGCTTTCAGTTTAGTTCAGATGGAAATAATTTTTGAAGCGAAAACCTGTAACTCACCTGGAACACACACATCTGTCTTTGCTAGGGAAGAGTTAAATCCTTCATATCAGATCTCCCCTATGTGAATGATTTCCCTGGTTTGCTCATTCTAGCAAAGCAGCTGAGTAAAGGTTATCCAGATTACACCAATTTGCTTGATATTGCATCAAACCTCCAAAATGTCAACATATCATACACTTCGTAATGCATTGACTCTGGGACAATAACTCTTACTCTTATTGTTTCTTAAAGGGTGTTGGTGCCAGAAGAAAAGGATGATTGATGGGAAACAGACACCGGATGATAGACGCACATCCTTTTGCTTCCGATACTGATATCTCAGCGGCGCCTGGGCAGCCCTTGTGAACCGTGAGCATTGAGGATCACTCAGGGTTATCGGATGTACAATGGGAGAGCCATCACTTTGCTAAATTATTATCTGCTATTGGACATCTTTTACAAAAACCAAACTTGATATGTTCTAGGACGACGAAAATGCTCCAAGTTGCTGTTAATGCCTAACACACAAGTATGTTAGGCTTCCACCAAAGTCCTCAATATACCTGAACACGCACAGTATCTTAATCCTTCACATCTGATTTTGGATTCTGCTTTTGAGGTCTGATCCTCTTTATTCTTTTCTTTCTTTTTAAAAATATACAGACCTATCTACATAAAGACATATATATATATATATATATATATACACAAATATACATATATATATAAACAAATGTATATGTAAAATAGACAAAGATTACAGATAAATCACGAAGATTGCAAAGAATTTAGAAATGTATTTGTCAAGATTCCTGTCCATTCATGCCCTTTGGGTTACAGTGTCTTCAGTGATGCAGCCCTACCCTTTGGTGTGGGGACATTATGATGTGTGTAAGACTCAGATTTACACAGAAGAAGGTAAAGTTTGGGATTACATGGCCTGTCAGCCAGAATCCACGGACATGACAAAATACCTGAAAGTGAAACTGGATCCTCCGGATATTACCTGTGGAGACCCTCCTGAGTCCTTCTGTGCAATGGTGAGGTAACCCTTCTGAGTAGAGTATTTCCCCTAAAGGGGTTGAATCGCATATGAATATGAATGTGGTGAATGTGAAGGCTCCTTTCATGTAGAGCTGAATCTGCAGGTGGCAGGTTGTGTTACCTGGCTAGTCATTCTCTGTGGAGGTTTGAACTACCTGAAGTTACATTTGCACAGTATAATTGATGCACTAGAACTTTTCTACTTTCAATTGAAGGTTAAGTTTCAGATTGGAGTTTGGGAATATGAGTAGATCATATGTGTTATGTTAAGGAGAAAATCCACTGGCAAACTTTAAAAAATTGCAAAGGTTTCTTAACATGCATATATGAAGCCAGCCCCAGGTTCCATGATTCCAGGTTAGATTCCTTCTCCTGGTTTCCTTCATTAGAAAGCAGCTATGATTTGGAAGTCCTTGGTTAGGAGACCAGTGAGAGGAAAAGCAGAGGAGAGAGGGACTAAAGTCTCCCAAGATGCTTTTTCAGAAAAGCCTTATTTGCCAACTCATGCAGTCCTTTATCATCTAGGATCACAGTTTTCTGTGCTTGTTGGAGATAATATTTGCTGAAAATAATGACCTAGGTCATACAAATTCAGATACTCTCCTTTTGATAAGCAAAGTTACAAAAATTTATTGTTCTTATGTGTCTTTTTTTTTTTTCTGGGTGGAAAGTTAAATACTATGTGAACAGATAGCTTTGGAATAAAACACTGAGTTTCAACTAAGGACATAGCTGAAAATATACCTATAAAGTAGTAATGAAGAGCTTGGTGATTAAAATGGTGTCAGTTAATGTGCCAAGGAATTCAGACACTGTGTTCATTTCTTTTAGGTGGCTGTTTTTTATTATAGACCGTCTTTGTTTGATACAGGAGCTGTGATCCTATTTTTCTCCATGTAACAGATAGAATCCTGTGGCAGATTTTAATAGTATTCTTACCTGACTTTATTATCTTGAACCTGGCCTGGCATTTTCAGGATAGTGAAACTATTAATCAAAGTAGCATCTACTCACAGTCCCCAGTGAGTTAAATTAGCATAAGATCATCTTAGCCTGAGCACTATAGAAAAGGTTTTGTAACAGGAAACAATTTTGAGCAATAAAGAGTGTTTTCACCTAAAAGCTAAGGGCTTGCCATTTTTCAGAAGTGCCTTTGGGGACTGGTTTGAATTATAGTCTAAACCTGATTTTGTGGAGAGTGAGAAAAAGAGCTTGGCTATTAGGTGTCACTATGACTAAAGTGCCCTGAAAGACTAAATATTTCAAAAAGAGGACCCGTCTCTTTGGCAAACAGGTATGTGCTTGGCAAAGAAGTTATATTTTAGAAACCATAGGCTTCTGGAGAAGTATATTCAAACATGTTAGTAAAACTATAATAAATCTGTAAAAAAAGCAGGTACATGTTGACTTTATATAAGGTCTTTAATAATTTCTCATGAAAGGTCAAATATAAGATCTCATTTCAAATCTGGGATGAAATTGCTATTCAGGTGATAGGTTGTGCAATCTTCTACTCCTTCTAGCAGAGGACAACTTCTGGGCCAACTCTTCATATTATTAAGAACACTGTAGCTCTATATATTGGTTTGCATGACACTTATAATAATACGCCTTTTCTAGCATTGTTTAATAATTTATAGATCCAAGTAAAATAGAAAATATCTCTTTTAGGGTGTCATTTCTGCTTGCACAAGTCCTGTATGATGTGTTCAAGGTATGATTTATATGTGCAGTTTCCCTGGTCTCAGCCTCTGGCCAGAGTGCTTGCTCAGCACTGCTCCTGTCCATCATGTTGAAGGTATACCTAGCATGGTGTCTGCAGCATGCCTCTTTCTCCCATTATAAGAGGAAAGGGCACATTAACAGGACTTCCTTTGCTGCCTTTCAAAGGGACATGGCCTAAGTTTCTTAAACAAGATAATTCCTACCAGTCTACTGGCTAAGTGATGTTGGAGGCCAAATGGGGGAAAAAAAAAAGAATTAAAATGATGTCCTTCAGCTGGCATTCAGGAAAGTAAGAGGAATACTTTGCATCTGTACAGAAAACTCCACAGAATAGTGTCAAAAGCCTTGGTGGATTTAAACTTGTCATTGAGTTTTATAGTTTTCCAAGGGAGAGTGTAAGGTTTGTGAGATGTTACCTATCAATCCTTAATTTGTAGTCCTTAATAAGCATATGATTGGCTTAGTAGATTAAATGATCTTGCCTTTAAATTGCACACTTTAGGACTATTTGTATGCATATTACATGCCAAGTCAATGATAATGGCCTAGTATAACAATACTTCTATGTTTTGGATTTTCCGAAAAACTCTTTTGTTTAAGGGTTCCTGACACAAAAGTATAAAACTGTCTCTCATATCAGACTTGTTTAGGTGCTCCTTAGCCCAAGGTCTAATTGGGATCCATAAATGCATTTGTGTTATGACTTACACATTAGTCCCTCCTTGACACTTGCATCCGCTGAGCTACATTCCCATCCAGACACTTGTGTCCATACCTGCTCCCTGCAAGTCATTATAGCCTATTACATCAGGGTAGCTGCCAGAGAAGCACAATCACTACTTAGCCCCTATATGTAAATGTTTGCTGCAAACAGTTTCACTTGCTCAGCTAGTGACACCCTTATTAGCTATGACTATAGCACTGTTGAGCACCAAGAGGACATCAGGTCATAGAAATGTCTTATAATTCCCATAGCTCATTTGTTTAATATAAAATTAAAGCTCACTGGCCCTGCATTAAGAGTTTGTGTTACTTTGTTTTGCCTTTGCTCCATCATTATATGACAGTGACTATCCATGAACTTTGCAGTCATTTTAATACAGAGTGAAATTTTAGAAGAGAAACATATGATTCCATTTTATAATAGGTCTTTGCTTATTAACCTGAATGACATATTTAATAAATCTTCAGTGTCAAGTAATTTGAAATGTTGTGTATTCATTGTCCAAATATTTGTAGACATTAGTTTTCTGGGAGAATTAAAGAAATAGTAAAATAAGGTGATAACATATATACCAGTTGTACATTTTGAAAGCTACTATGTATCTTCTTTTTAATTTATCATATTCGTTTTAAGTTTATAGTGGCTAAAAAAATTATGCTTTTGCTAAGGGGGAAGAATCTGAAGGGAAGAGGAGAACTAAGCATTTTTATTTTTTAGTCTGGGACAACATGTTTGTGTAAATCCTGTCCTTTCGGCCACATGACAAGCTTCAGGTAACATATCTTTGTCAGGAAACACAGATCATTGAGTGACAAGTCGTTTCAATTTGCATAAAGAGCAGGAAGAATGATCTGAACCCACATGCAAAGCCAAAGTGACAACACAAAGCTCTAACTTGTTCTTTGTGTTTAGACAAACTTAGCTGTCATCTCTCCTTGCAACACCCCAGTGGCTTAAAAATGGCAAAATCATCTGCAATTATTTCCAGCCTGAAGCTAATTTTCTGGATAAGTTAAACAAAAGCTTTGAAAGGAGCCTGCAGACGGAAGTCATATGCATGTGTACGATTTATGGTGCAGAATTGCTGATGACGATGGAAATGGGAGCCCTTCAGTGCTGCCATGGAATTCAGAGCCAATCAAAACTAAATTAGGAAACAAAGATTATTAAAAAGTCTTTTGTGCATGTAGTTTGGGCATAATATTATGAGGTGGACATTAAATGTTTCCCTTGGAGACTTTCAGCATCATTAATGCAGCACGCCTTTAATTACAAACAGAACCATATTACTAAAAAAAAAAAAAAAAAGGAGAAAATAAAGTACTCTAAGGTGTAGTTAGCAATGCCCTCATTGTGTTTACTGAAATAATTAAAAGAAAGGGTATAATTTTTCTAAATAAAATGTCAGAATTTGAAATGAAAATGGATTTTCTGTAGGAAATTTACTAATGTGTGCTGCACTCTTGATAGGCATTTATTCAAGTACCTTAATAGGCCTATTAATGATCACTCCATATTGTGCTATTTCAAAATAGACTCCTATTAAGAAAAAGAATCTTTAATTACTGCAAGCATCGTGGATAGAGCATATTTTATTAAGTTCAAATGAAATTTACAAAAGTCCTAGAAAGCCTTTGTGTTTTATGACTTCAAAGAACCCCGGGGAGTGAGTGGTAATGCACAACCTCTCAGGGCCATCCATAACTTCAATTCCTGACTTGACGTCGTCTCAGGTTGCCATCTGGTGGCTATCAGGTGGGCTTTGAGAAATTAATTTGATAAACTTGGTTACATTTTCGGTGACAAGGGATTAATATCAACTTTCCCAAAACTGGAAATGACATTGACTTACATAATAATTGAATAGTCTTAAAAATACACTCTGTTCACATGAAACATAATTCAATAAATGAATGAAGTTTTAATGACAGTGACATTTTTCATTTGAACTGATTTATCCCTTAATTATGCCAGAATGGAATTTTTAAAAAACCCTTCATTTCTTTCATTATGAATGTCTCATTATTATTAGTTCATTATTTAGACATATTTCTTAGAAAAGTTTAATTCATGTTTGTACTGAATTAAGTTCCACAGAGATCAATCTTTCTGATTTATCACTACATCCAGTGAATCGTTGTTGAGGAGCCTCCAATAGCTCTGTGTTATCTATTGCATCAAGTATAAACTACTCTACCTGCTTTTTAAATCTGAGTTCATGAAGCCTTATTTTCTAATACTTTCCATTAGGACCCATGACATTTCTAGGGGACTTAGGGCTGGCAATCTGATTGGAAGGGTACTACTGGATTTGGGTTGAAGCTGCATTGGCATAACATGCATGTTTTATGGGGGTGGTCTGAGATGGAACTGATAAAAATTAAGGCAGGGGTAACAGAACCTTAAACTATCTCACGTCATTTATTGTTCTGAGATAGTATTTCCTATATGCACAAGTGCTTTCGTCTCTGTAGAGCTAATGCTTCACAGGTATAATTCCAGACAGCTGTGTACAAAGTGAAATGAACAATGGGTATAGAACTTGTAAAACCGACTGGCAGTAGTGAGAATCAAAGTTAAATAACATATGTCCACTGCTGCCAAAGGAAGTAGAATCCTAAGCAAAATGAATGCAAAGTAGTATGTACCCTGGGAACAAGGGGACAGAGAAGGATGAGCAACACTCAGAATGTTAAGGCAAAACCTTATTTTGCAGCATGTCACTGCAAAGGGCCACTTGGAAAACGCTATTTGGTAGCTAAGTGCCTAATGTTAAGCAGTGTCAGAAAGAAAAGAAGTGGGGAAAATGCTGTGTGGGACAGATAAGTTCCTGCAGCATTTATATGACAGTCTAGCAACCTGGTAAATGAATAGACCTTCTTATACATAACAAGATGGACAGGGAACAAAACACCAGAAAACTGACAAGTTTCACATACTCACACATACGTATATACATAGGAGATGCTGTAATATGCTGAGTAAAATACACCATGGCTCATCTACATGTAACCTGGACTTCACACAAAGATTAACGAAAGCATTTTTAATTTAAAAACCAAAAAGTTTAAAGATGAAACGTGACACTTCAGATAATGACTGCCTTGTGATAGATTCTATGAGTTACCTCTTTCAGTCCCCCAACAGATAATCCTATCTGCTCTGAATCTAAAGGAACATCACTTGAAAAGAGTGAGAAGCAGTGTCCCACAATAGCATGATTTATCCACATGCTACTGAGAGCTCTTGGGCCTAATCTCCAGAGTGCGTCCTTCAGGGTGTAACTCAACTTATTTTCTGTATACACCTCCTGCCAATTTCAGCTGATATCATTCTCTTGACCTTTTAATTCTTTCTGCTGTATCATCCATTGCTTTCTATATATTTATACATCTATCTAGTGATATATAAATGGAGATAAATAGATGAACAGTAACCCTGCCTTACTCCATCATTTTCCACCTTAAAGCATCTTATTGTTCGATGTGCTCACATACATATTTATTTGTTTTACGTCTTTTTTGTATTCTGACTCTTAACTGGATTACCACCATTCTTTAAATGAGATATTATGTGAGAATATATATGCTGACATATAATCCAAATTTAGCAGAGACTATACATTTTATTGCTTTTATTCCTCATAGTATTTAATATTCTCCCAGGCAACAAATGATGACATGGTTTTAGCTAATTAATTAATCAATTGAATATAGTATATGATTAAAAGAATGTTTTTTATTTCTTGAGAAATATTATCATAAATCCAATGTTTGTTTTTTCTCTGTAAATTAAAAAATAACAAGAAAAATGTAGCTACTATGTTTGGGCAGCTCATGATGATGTTTTCAAAAGAGAGATAGTAGAGACAAAATCTACTCTGAGTTCTGATAATGAAAGTATCTTTCCATCTGTTTAGACTATATATGAGGAATCTTTTCCATTTCTAATGGAATCCTCTATAAATATTTTTTCTGAGATGTAATTCTCATTTATTATAAATAACTTTGAAGATATATGAAAACATTACACACAACATCAGAATCATTTTGCAACACTTTTACAAGTCTCTCTCTCCCTAAGTATAACACATATTCTGTTTTACAAAATTGGAATCATATCACATATAGATTTTTACCAATTGCTTTCATTTCCTACTATGTTTTCTGCATTTATTTCTCATATGCTATTCAAAAATATGATTTTAATAGCTGTAAATATTCAATTATGTGAATTTTTAACTTTTTTTTTTTTTTTTATCTTTCCACCTAGGCAACTTGATGCTGTTTCCATGGTTTTGGCTATTGGTTAATGGTAGAATGAACAAATATCAGGATAGTGTTCTTTAACTAAACAGATCCTTCATCTCCCACATATTAAATGAATGTGTTTTTAGGATATTGAGCTTATTGTGTTATTGAATTGAGGCTGAATGGTAGAACTATACTTTGCTCAAGGACAGAATTGCCACTGAATTGAATGGACAGTCTTTATGTCAGTCATGGAGGAAGAAGTGTCATGGGAGTTAGGCAGGTCCTTTTCTCTGGGCCTTTGTTTGTTTTGTCCGGACTTGAGAGTCATTTTGTAGGTAGAAGGAATGTAGCTTTGTTTACATAGTGCAGAGCCAAGTCAGGAGACCTCTTTGGGAACTAGGTTGAAGATGGGTAAATCACACCTTGTAGATCACACCACAGCTATACCTGTGGCTTTAAAATGACCCACAGAAGGAAAAATATTTTAGTTTGAAACTCAGTGAATATACACTTATCTATACAGACAAGGCTTTCCCTTTCTATGTGCTGTGTTGTCTGGTATTTCCTTCTTTCTTTCTTTCTTTACATTCCTTTCTCTTATTTAAAAAATGGTGGAAAAAATAATATATTGATGATGATACATGAACTATATGTAGCATTGTATGGAAACTTGAATAAAAGGGAAAATACTATACATATCATCATATAATTTCCTTTTTTAAGCTCAACATTATGTTTTTGAGATACACTGTTCTATAGTAGTCTATCACATGGACATTCCTTCAACCAGTCTAGACATTTAGGTTATTTCGTTTTTATACCATAAGGCTTTTGACCAGTGCTGTCAAATTTTCCACTCTAAAAATTGATCCATCTACCAATATGTTATACAAATGTCTAAGTCAGTAGATCTGCCCAATACTGCAAAATATTTTCAAATTTTCTTCTAATATAGTTCTTTAACACATAAATGAGAATACGTAGTTTTCCAAAAAAGATAAAGATTAAATTATCCTTACTTCCACCCCACTCTTTTAGATTAGGTTCTAATTTTTAAAACTTGACATTGATATAAGGATGTATATGGAGGTGAAAATGGAATTTCATTTTTTAAAAGAAGCTTGCATTTGCTTATGGAAGTGGCTGATTTTTGATGTTTCTTGGGCATTTAAATTTCTTTATCTCTAAATGTACTAGCTTCATTACTTTGTACTTTTTACCCCTTTTCTAATTTGTCTACTAAAGCCACCAATTAAAAAACAAATATGTAAATTTGATTTTTTTTTATCCAAACTCCATTTTCTCTTAGTTTAATCAGTATAAACATCCTTTTTGCTAGAGGAGATCATATTTGTGAGAGTTTTCCACATTGTTCATGTTGTGAACATGGTATGTATTCCTGCACTAGATTTTGGTGGCAGGAAGCCATAGTCTTGGGGCTAGAAAAGCTTCATCTGAAAGCCCACTTTTGGGTCTTTTGTTCCTAATTTACAAACTTTGCAAAGTTGTTATTTACCCTCAAGCAAAGTGTCTGTTTTCACCTAGAATCAGTGCTTTTGGAAATAATTAAGTACTGAAACACATTCTTTGTATAGAGCTACTGGTATGAAATCTACTTTGGTTTTAATTCTCCAGACCAAAGGGCAGACTGAGTCTTCATGTACTATTTTTAAACTTCAGAATTTCTTCTCTTACATTAGGAGAAAATGATGGAAGTTGTTTTACAAGCATAATATTGGAAAAGAAGTTACTGAGATTGGCAGGTTGTAAGTTTCTTCTCATCTTGCTGGGAATAGATAGATTCACATAGTATCTGTTCCATGAAAATTAAAGATGTGAGCTGAGGAAAAAACAAAAAAAAAACAGAATTGGTTTTCATTTTTTGACCTATTTTGGAGCTGACTTCTGAAATATTAAATGAGGAATTGAGCTGGGTATTGCTCCAGTCCAAAGAAATAGCCCTTTTGTTCCAGAAGGATGATGTCCATTGAGGGGCCCTGCTGCTGATACTATCTATCATCGAGTCATGTCTTCACAATGATTTTTTAGCATAACTTGTAACTTTTTGTTTCTTTTCTGTTGATCCCTTTCCTTCTTATAAATGATAAAACGAAGGAATCAAATACACTTCCAAACAACTTCCAAGCATGGTCTAAAAATTAATCTTGTGTTTCAGCAATGTTGTCAAAGTTCCTCTATATTGATTTATATGAGGGAAGAATTCCTAAATGGGTAGAAAAGATTGGTCAAGTGTGAGGAATATGAAACCAGCCGAGAAGTTAGAAGACTGTTCTAGAAAAAGAATTCTGTATTTCAAGGGAAGATATTTTAGTGCGTGCATAGGTGCCAGAAGACATGAGTGTGGGATGTGTAAAACTAAAAATTGTCTGCCAGACGGGGAGAGCTGCGATTTATGGGTCATGTGAAGGTTAAACCGGAGGCCTCAATGTTTTTGAAAGTGACATTCAAAAGTTGTAGATTGATTTGTGGGTCAGGGTAGACTAGGCCATTTACATAATGGACCATCTGCAGGTTCTCTCATGTGAGAGGAGAACCAACCTGTGTGGTCTGCATAAGTTACACAAGAGGACATGTGCATGACAGAGAGAGAATGAGCTCGTGGCCAATATGTTAATCTGAGGTTGGTTGTAGATTTCTAGACCACTGCATATGGAATTTGATTTCAAAGTTTAGAAAGACTAATCTTATATGAAGTGTTAAGGAACATTCTCATCAATGTATCTACAATGTAGTGCAGAATAATGTTCTATTTAGCTATCACAGGAATCAGCACTTTTACAGTGCTCAGCATGGTATCAGATGTACATAGAAATTATTGTATGTTTGTTGAATTGGGTTTGTGTCATATTTTTACACATAATATTTGTAGTTGATGTTTATGAAGAATTTACATGCATTGTATTAAATGTTTGACTTGTGTTGGTTCTTGTAGTCTCAATTCTACCATAAATCTTGTTTACCAGGTGAAGTAGTTATGAGGTTAAGTAAAATTTGCAATTTGTAGAGGAAACAAGAAAAATCCAGGTACTCAGATACCTATGTCCTGCACTTATTCTATTCCCCCCTGATTTTATTTGTAACATGTGTGAGCGAGCACCATTTTAAAAAATCCCATTTATGATTTGGACGATGAGCTGCGATACTATGATTTTGTTATTTAAAAAGCCTTTTATCTGAAATAACCTCAGGAAATTGGATTCTGTAAACAGGGCATATGGAATTCTGGAAATATGCATTATGTGATGAGTGTCTTCATTCAGGGATAAGAGAACCAATCAACACTGTTTGTTTCCATTCTTGCTTTCTTTTCCATTAATGTGTTCATATAAATGGAAATAAGCTGTTAGAAATCATAGAGAGCTGAGTACATATTGTATTCACCATCTCAAACCAGAATAATAAGTCGGCAACTGTTGGCTAGTTAACAAAATCACATTCTTGTGGGTGAGGTGTTGAGAGAAGTAGTTAGCAGGATGCTTTTGTTTTGTTTTGTTTTGACAGTGTCAACAACAACTGTTACCTTATAGCCAACTTCCTTCATGGTTTCTCTACTTGGATGTCCACTAGGTGTTTTCAACTTAATGTGTTTGTTATAGAACTCTTGATTTTTTTTTCTCTCTGAATCGATTCTGCCTCTAGTATTTCCCACATCTGTAAATGGCATCCTACACTCATCTATCTAGCTGCTCAAACAAACAATCTAGGAATTCTCCTTAACTCCTTTATATTGCTCACAAACATCTCAGCAAATTCTGTTAGAAAAACCTTCAAAATATATTGCGAATCCTACCACTTTCAGTTTCTCTGGTGCTAATAACCAGGGCCCTTCCAATTTTCTCTCTAGGTGAGGCTCTGCTGTATTTTCTAGTTGATCTTCCAGCTTCTCATGCCTGTTCTATTATCAAAATCACTTATCTTTTATAATATTATTATATATAATATGATACATGATATAATATAAATAATATATGTAATATAACTTTATATATATATTTATAGAGTTGACCCTCCCTATCTGAAAATCATATATCATGGATTTAACCAAAACTAGGTAGAAAAATATTCAAAAATTTAGATCTGTACTGAACATGTACAAACTTATTTTTGTTGCAATTCCATAAGCAATAGAGTATAAAAATGATTTGTATAGCATTTACATTGTATGAGGTATCATTGTTAATCTAGAGATTATTTAAGGTATACAGAAGGATATGTATAAAAGCATAAGAAACACATACACAAATGCCACTTAGAATTAACAATGGTCACATGTTGTTTTTGCTTAAAATCCTAAATAGACATTAGAGACAGAACTGAAATCATGTTTGTCCCCACTCCCTGATTCATTCCTCATCTCCTTCTTCCAAAGGAAGAATTGAATTTGGTGTTGCATCTAGTTTATGTTTTTATGCTTTTCATACCAAATTTGAGCATTCAAAACAATAGTTTTGATGTCAAGTTTTTAAAATGTTATCATCCTAAAAAAACTATTCTAAAATATGCTTTCAACATTATTTTTAAGATTATACATTTGATATGTGCAATCTATATTGTTCATATTAAAATGCTACTCTCTGTCTCTGTCTCTCTCACTCACACACACACACACAAACACACACACCACACACACACCCCTTGTAAAATTATATTCTTTGATGGGAATTTAGGACGTTCCTAGATTTTTTTTCTTATTTGTTTTAGTTTTTTGGAATTTCAAGGCACTATATGAGAGTGTAGTTTCCACCAGTCTCTTGGTGTGTATGAGCAAGGGTTTTGCTGTGTTTCTGTTTTTCCTGAGGTATGCACCCTGAAGCCAAATTGTTGGTTTGAAGACAACAAGAATTTACGTTAGATACACCTTGTTGCATCCCTGCCAACAGATTAGATTACAAGGGTTAGCCTCAACAAGTTTTTTTTTTTAATTTTTTTTAAGTTATAGATGAACACAATGCCTTTATTTTTATGTGATGCTGAGGATGTAACCCAGTGCCCTCCACACTTGAGGCAAGGCACTCTACCACTTAGCTACAACCCCAACCTTCAACAAATTTTGTTTTGTCTTATTCACTGATATGCTTCCCCTTGTAATATAATTAAATATATTTAAGAAATTGTGTTTCTCTTATTTCCTTAGCTTATCATTAGATTTTTATGATCTATCAGAGCAAGTATAATTAACTCAGGATACTTGATAAAACTATGTGGACCATGGCTCTTAATCTCTCATCTTGGTTTTAATTATTTAAAAGTAAATCACTTGGAAGTTATATGAGCATCACTTGCATATATTCAGAATGGTAAATCAGTAGGAAGAATGAAATTTGAAGAAATAAACATTCCATCAAACTATGATCTTTGTGCAGCAGGCAAAAAATTTTAAGAGTGGCATTATAGATCTGCCTATCTCAATAATCACTCTTTAAAATTATTTTTGTTAGCTATACATAATTTTTCCAAGTTTACTCTCTTCATTATTGGACTATAACAACTGGAAGTCTTGTTGCTTACTTTGCAAGATGATATATAAATATTGCTTCATCCATCACGAGAATGACTTGTCCCCTAGATGAAAACCTGAGGGTGATGTGTAACTGTAATAAATTTGGACAGCAAGGGAAGGGTTCCATTTCCAATTAAAACCACAGCCAGAAAGTTTCCATCTAGACTGGCAGGGAAGGTAGATCTGCACACATTTTGTTATTTTCTTATCTGTTTGAGGAGAATATGGGCTATATTGTAGGTGTATTCATCAGTAAGGCTTTATGCCCTCCTAAGAGGGGACAATTGCCTCTTCTAGAGAGGAAATTTGTGCACTCATTAAGTTTCTGACACTTAGAGCTAGTTATTCAGAACTGGAAAGTCTAACATGGTGCATGCCATTAAGGATATTTTATTTGGATTCAAACAGGCATAAAGGTTCAAATTAAAATTTAGTCAGGTTATGTTGCTTCTTCTTCTGAGGGATAAGATGATGACGTGCTTAGCCCAGTGCCTGACATATAGTAAGTATTGAACAAATATCAATTATCATTATCAGTGTGATGATCATTTCTGTCACTAAAAGGTTCAAGTCATTCTGATTCTCATTTTCTGCTTTGAAGGGATCTTCTGGATGTTTTCCTGTTATATCACCTTTCTGTGAACTGTCCAGCCATCCCTGATGTTACTAATGGCATTTAATAATTAACTGCTTGTGAAGTTCAGGCTCCAAGCAAGGTATTTAAAATCAGCATAATTTCAGAACTGTGGTTTTAAACTAAATGAAATGTATTCCAAGTAAAATAGTATTAAAATAATAATTCACGGATGCAATGACATTTGCGCTGAGGTTATAATGGCTCAGTGCACTAACAATTACACTAGACATGCCTGAAAACGACATAACTATTCTGAAAAAAAAATTTAACAAAATCAATATGCAAATAAATAAAACTCATTTTATTAATGAAATGAGATTGGTATGTTGGGTTTTGTAGAAACTTAGCAAGTGAGAGAAATTCCTTCATGGGAAATACAAAGGCTGGGTATTAATTCAGTTTCTCTGGAAACCATATTATCCATGCTGCCCCCTTCCTCAAAGGTGTCCAGTGGATTGCCTCTACACTCCCAATCAATAGAATAAATATTGTTTTTTATCATTAGGTGAAACCTTACCTCCATAATTTCAACTTACTCCAGCTGTACTTTTTATTTCACATGATTTTTGGGTATAGTATGCTCAAACAGAAACAGTAAAAAGTTTTATCAAGGTGAATGTTAGAATTGAGAACAGGTGCTGTTTCTTTCCAAAAAATGTTCTCTGACAGGATGGCTTAAAGAGGGAGAACAGGCTAGATCTCAGCCTCAAAGCAGCTTAGTGGGGCAGGGCTGCCTCCTGTTGGGCACAATCTGCCCAGCTGTGCTTGCTGCTATCCTACAGACTTCTGTTACATCTTGATCTTCTGCAGGACACACACTGCATTTTGGAATTTGTACCACCCAGTGAAAAAGAGCTTTTGCAGCTCATACATAAACTGCATATGGCATTGGGTAATAAAAATGACAAATGTTGTTTTAGCTTTTATTTTAAATTTATTTTTTTTAAATTTATTTTAAATTTAACTTAATGTGCACCTGTATGAGCAAAGTACTACGGGTTAGAGATACAAAGAAAGTAAAGCAGACACACTTCCTAACATCTTGGAGCTCACAAAAAATGGCAGGGAGAAACATATTCAACAAGTATACCAGTAACTGCTACTGTGATAAATGTTTCTAAGAAGTTTAAGTCCTCGGGTTGGAGTTGGAGCTCAGTGGTAGAGTGCTTGCCTCCCAGGTGTGAAGACCTGGATTTGATCGTGAGCACCACATAAAAATAAATAAATAAATAAATAAATAAAGATATTGTATCCATCTACAACTAAAACAATATATACAAAAAAATTTAAAAAAGAGAAGTTTATGTCCCTATGGGACTGTATAATTATAAAGCTAGTGGTGATAGGAAAATAAAGACCATTCTTGAGGGAAGTCTGGATGTTGTCAAAGGCTAGTTTTGCTCAGTGATGCTTTTGGTTTTGCATATACATTCGTAAAGCTATTAAGATATGCACCTTGATAATTGAAATTCCTATAGTAAAATAGCTCTGCTATCATAGGAATAGAAATTTAGCTTTGTTTCCTCTGTGAATTATGTTTTTAAGACAGTGTAAGTGTGAAGTATTTTAGCAGCTGTCTTGTGGTAGCAGGTACTTTTCCTTAGTAAAGCACTCACCACTTCATTTTGTAATTATTGGCTTCTAGTCTGCCTCCCACAGCAGATTATAATCTCCCTGAGAACAGAAATGGAGCCCTGATGTCTGTTGCATCCCCAGCTATTAGAATAGTGCCTGGTATATAAGTGGCCTCAGTATCCAATGATGGATTGAAGAATCCTCCTAGCAGTCTGCTTTCTTAAATCTCTGCTCCTTCCACTTTTATTCATTTTATTATTTTCCCTTTCTGTCACTTTGCTTTTTCTTACTGTTGTCTTTGCCATCATTTATGAAATCAAGGTACCCTCATGCTGAATCTGGCTGACTGTAGCTTTTTAGGATAATTTGTGGGAGTATGCTATGGTTTGGGTATGGTTTGAGTGTACAGCAAGTGTCCATCTATTGGGAGTTTGGTACCCAGGGTAGCAATACTGGAACATGGTGTAGACCTGTAGGAGCTGGGGTCTAATGAGAGGGCTTTAGGTCATTGGGGGCATGCCATTAAGGGATTAAAGTATTTTCTCACGAGATCCTGGTTAGTTCTTGTAAGAATGTTATTGTAAAAGGATCAAGGCTGGCCCCATCCAGCTCTCTCTGCTTCCTGATTTGAAATGTAATCACTTGGTCCTCTATGCATTCCACTCTGATACAATGTAGACCAGGGTCTTCACTTGGAGCCAAACCAATAGGACTGCCTGATCTTGAACTTTGAATCTACAGAACTGGGTGTGAGCTACATAAACCTCTTTTTCTTCATAAGTAGGCTGTGTCCGGGAATTTCATTACCATAGGAATGGAAACTTACTAATAGAGAGTATTTAGTAGACTCTCCCAATTGCACATTCTCTAACTTAATGGTGTTCTTTCCACATAAGCAGTTCATTTCTGCATGTGATTATGGAATTTTTTGATCTGCAAAGCCCTGTGTTAGGCAGGATGGGTGATAATGATGACAGCCTCTGCCTTCAAGAAGCTTTATGAAGTAAATAATTATTTACAGAGAAGAGAAAGGAGCTACATATCAAGAGCTATGAGAACACAGAACGAAGCATTTGGTGCAAACTCACAGGGATCAATAATAGCTTCATAAAAGGAGAAGATCTTTGAGTTTAGCTTTGAGGAAAGAGTAGACTTTTATGAGATGGAAGAAGAAATAGAAGGACATTCCAGCTTAAGGAAACTGTAAATCCTTGTCTTTTTTTTTCCCTTTTAAAATAATTTCCTTGTGCGGCTCTATCTGGACTGTAATTGTGACAACCATGAATTGATGGAAGTCCTGTTCAGCTGTCCTCATGTTTTCCAATACATAGCACAGTACCCTCCTTTCTTGCACTTGGCATATTCTCCCATTTTATAATCTGTCAACCATTAAACACTATCATGTAGGTGAAGGTACTTTATAGAATGCAAAGGACTACATAAAATAGGGGAAAGTGCTACAGAGAGGTAAGTTTTCATTAAATCTTATTATGTATTTATTTGTGCTACTACTTAAAAGCATTTTTATTTGATTTGCCCTGGTGTTCCAAAACAAATCTTCATAATACCATATGAGTCTTTCATAATGCCATAATACCATGTTCAACCGTAGAGTGGTACAAATTTATGCATAATCACCAATGACTTTATTCTAGAAGAATCTATCCATAAATTAAAGGACAGCATTATTACCTTTTTTCCCAGTTTATTAAGTGAATAGGATGATACATACTATATATGATTCAGTATGCTCAGTATTAAAATCCCTAAAGTGCCTTAAGTTTGAGATATATTTTTGTACTAATAATTTATATTTGTATAAAAATAACTTTTAAATGACCTCAAGTACCTTATATATTAAATCCTAATATATAAGTGGTAATGGTCTGTTTACAAATGGAAAAAAAAGGCTTGAAAAAATAAATAACTTGCTCTAAGTATAACAAGTGAAAGGTAGTTGTTAGATCACCACATCTATCTAAGATTATAATTAACTTTAATTAAGTATATGCATTAGGTACTAATTGCCCTGTGTGATTAGTTTAATCTTTGAATGAAAGCTTCAGTACATTTCAGAAGGATATAAATATATTGCCCTTGAGTTCACAATTTTTTCAAAGACATTCTTTGTTCTTTTTATGTACATGTCTGTTAGTTAAGTAAGCACTTGGCAAAAGAATGTTGTAGTCATTATTGATGCTTTTTACCTTGGGTTGTCATAAGGTTTATGAAAGGCTTCCATGGAAATCATGCCAGAACAGATTCCTCTGGGCACCACAGGATCAGAGGCATTGGGCTATTGACAAATTTATACCAGAAAAGAACTTGGAGAACTCTGGAAGAAAAGTACCCAGTAATTTTACAGTATAACTAATGGGAACTTTACTGCAAAACTATAAGATTATTCATGTAGTTTTGGCCTGAACTCAGCAAGGCTGTTCTCAAAAGTTGCTTTTTCCTCCTTCCCTCCTCTCCTTGTCTTTTTTTATGGAGGTTAATAACCAGACTAGGAAACCACTAGTAAAGTCCCCCTTTTCATTTTAGAATAGCATCAGGGGAGAAAGGGACCTTAACACCAGGTTCTAATAAAAATGACTTTAGGAAGGTGTAAATCCATGTTTATAATTTGATTATTAATTATTAATTATAATTATTAACGACAGATTATTAATCTGTAAAATCCAGAAGAATGTTTTTCAGATATGCAAATCCTATTTCTTTTTAATATGCTGGACAGTAATATTTCTGTCAGTAGAAATTTCCAATATCTTTACTCTAACTTGACATTGTGCTTCTGTTTACTCCTGTTCATGAGCATTTCTGGGTCCCTTGAGGAAAATAGAAATATATCTATTTTGAAATATATCTATTTGTCATTTACCAATGACAACAAAATAAACCCAGTAGTAAATTTGTATTAAAATACCTATGTTTTGAATTGTATCAGTATGACGACAAGCACATCATATATTTTTTCATATTGATAATGATATCTGTGATTCTACTTGTTTTTGCCTTAGTCTTCCAAACTCAGGATGGGCTCCTCAGTCTCTCAATTATATAGGGCTGATTCTCAGAAATGAAACAGCAACAAAAGCTAAATAAACATTTTGAAATCAAGATAATTTGGAGGGAATCACATGACAGTTTGAGAACTCAATCAAATTTGTCACGCATTTCAAATATTCACCATAGTTTGGATAGGCTGAAATTTGCTGAAGCCATTACTAGTCTTTCTTATATAGGCTAGCCTTCTTTTTTTTCTACCCAACATGTACCCACATTTCTTCACATAGTAAAACCAGACATTTAGTTTTATGTGCACACATATTTTTAAATTCTATAGTCTTTGCATTCAATTCGGTTTCCTTAAATTTGTGAATTTTACCAAGGAAGGCAAGATTATTTTAGAGTTTGATGTGTGGTGTGAACTGTCCTTTTGATAGTGAAATCCTATGAGGTATATACATTTCTATAAAGTCTTGGTCACTGGGGAGAAGATAAGCTCATACTTGAGCAAGAATCCAAAGCAATTTTTAGAAATACTAGTTCTGAGTGGGCTGGCCTTTGGTCAAGCCACAAAACAGCCACACTGCCTTTCCTGCCTACTCTTCCAAAGCTCTTTTGCCTGAGTTCCACACTCCCTGTGCCTTGGGCATGGGACCACTAATGGTGAAGGTCTTTATCTGAATAATTTATGCTGTTGTCCTGTCTGGAAAATCTGTATTTTATGGGCTTTCACAAAGCAAGTGGATATCCAGTAATTAACTTTAAAACACCAAGGCATATATTTCAGGGCAAGGAATACATCCCCCCTCTTTTTTTTTTTTTCTCTGATACAATCCCCAAGACACCTTGAACTAGTTTGTTGTATCAGTCAGGTCTTATCATTGATTAGGCTGCTGATCTTCTCTGCAACTAGAAACGCAGAACTAGGAGGAGATATATATGAAGAGATGTGTTGCTTATAAGATTGTGGGGCTGGCTAGACAAGTCTAAAATCTGTAATGCAGGCCATTAGGAAGATTAGGCTGGAGCTCTTGGGTACTGTTTGAAGCTGTCATCCATGGCTGGAGTTTCCTCTTCTTCAGGAAAGCCTCAGTTCTGCTCTCAAAGCCTTTCAACCAATCAAATCATGGCCACCTAGACCACCTGGAACAATCTCCCTTACTTAAAATCAGTCGTATTAATCCATCTACAAAATACCTTCACAGACAGCACCTAGTAACTGGTAACTGTAGCCTAGCTGGTTGATGCATCAGAAAGACAATCACATCTGCTTTTCAGGGAGTCTATAACCATTTTCTAAGTTGATGAGCTATATAAGTTTATTACATGAATATACTTTAAGACCTAAAGGAAATAAGATTGAAAGAGGATTAGAATCTAAAAAAGATAAATACAATATTTCTTTTTCTCTTGTCCACAACTTCGTCATGCTTGGAAATTTAAGCAAGTGACAAATATCAGTACCCATGCAACATTTCATTGATGTTTAAGATAATCTTTTACATGATGATTCACTAGGTTAAGGGAACACTGATTGACTAGTGTTAATGAATGATAAATCAACTAATTACAAGCCAAACATTATTGTTACTGATGACACTAGTAAAATATAGTTATTTAAATGGCAGATTTAACACCATTAAGATTAATAGCTAGATAAAAACTGAACATAATTATTGATGTTGGTAATCGAAACCATTGCAAATGAATTAATTGAATAGACTATTTAGAATCATTCATATGTTTTGGTTTTAAAGCAGCTATTACAGGACAGGTTCTGAATGCACATTATAATTTATCAAGTTACTATTGCTGACTTTATAATCAGATATAGGCAACCCTTTTCACATGAAAGAATATATTCAAGCTGTAATTCCTTTTTCTTTCTTTAGAGCACTTTAATAAGATTGTAGTAAGGAGTACATTTCCCATATCTGAATAACAGGACTACTATTACTTGTAACACTAAAACAAATATTTAGTGTCCCAAGTCATGTTTTAATGAGACAAAAATTCATTATGTTGAATTATACAATAAAAACAGATTGACTGATCTTATTTTGTCAGGTCAAAACCATATATGGTTTTTAAGATGACATTTTCTATATTTCAAATCAATACTATGTTCTGTGCCCTTTTTAATGTTTAAAAATATTAATAGCCAATTTATCGATGTTAAAAAATGCTCAGTAAATGTTTATCGTTTCTTTCTCATGTAGTATGTATTTTTAACACTTGCTAGTTTTCTCTTTCTTGTACCAGTTCTGAGTTTTGGACTTAGGGGTCCTTCCATTTTCCAGCAAACAGTTTTTTCTCTTTGCTATGGTCTTTTAGCCTTTTCTCAAAGCCATTGACGGAAGGCACTGAAAGGAATTTTAAGATATGATATTCAGGGTTTTCTTCTCTCAAGGAGTCTGGCTGAAGCAAAGACACTTGGTACTTTCTTGGCCTGCCATTGTGTGTCTCAGCAGGGTTCCGAGGCTCCTGGCTGTCCTGTGCCAAGTTCCCTGGGGCTTTGTGACGCACTTATCCTCAGTATAATCTCTGCACACCTGCTGTATTTATTTTTTTGGAATTCTGGTTCCCTGCTCCTCCTAGACAGAGCTTCCCATCCACTTGCAGAAAGCCCCCAGTATTTCTGGACACTAAAAGTGACAATTAAAAATCTTATTCAAGTGAATATGAGTCCTGAAAGCTAACTATAGTCACCACCAATTTTCTAGACTCTCACATTTACATTGAAATAGGAAAGTGTTTTTTACTCACAGCCTGGATTTTTTAAAATCTTTTTTGAGGTGGCAGGTGAGAGATCTAGGAATTGTTAGAGCTAAATATTAACTTATACTCAGTTGCTGTTTCCCTTCCTTTATCAACTTGGTAGTTTAATGTAAATGCACTTTTGTTGCTGTGGGCTATTCAGATAACCACTTAACCACATATGTCAATCATTTTGCTACTTGCATGACATCAAACCATTGCACAACATAGGTATTACTGACCTTGTTTTACCCTCAGAACCCTGAGACTCAGGTGAAATAGTTTTGTCTGACATTTCAGCTAATGAAAGACTGAGGTGGGATTCATCCCAACTTCCAAAAGTTTGTACTCCTTGCAAAGAGAACTCTTGAGGACCCTACATTATTGTATTAACTAATAACTAATTTCTATTCCACACCTACTATGTGTCAGGCACTATTATGGGACTTCCATATGTGCTAACTCAATTAATTCAAAACAACCTCAATCACTAGACAATTATTGCCTTGACTTTTCAAATGAGGAGAGTGAAGTACAGAAAAGATATGTAATTTGTCCAAAGTCACACAATCAGCAATATCTTGGCAGTTGGGTCTCCTACTCCTTATGTTTAACCTGTATATCTTTATGTATGAAGTCAGGTTCCAAAACTCTTAGGACTTAACACTATCCTTGAACTGTCACTAGGAAAGAGGAGCTATCAATGGTTTGATTGAGACATTCTTGGAATGTGGCAGATATTGGCTTTGTTTTTAAAAGTTGTCTTAAAAGGAAACGGGAGTTTTATGGAATCAACATGATTAAGAATTTGCCTTAAATTATAAACTGTCACATATGTCACTGGAGACTCTTATAAATATAAATTCACTAATTTACTCTGGAAAAATTTTAAAAAGCATTTTAAAATCAGGGCTGGGGATGTGGCTCAAGCGGTAGCGCGCTCGCCTGGCATGCGTGCGGCCCGGGTTCGATCCTCAGCACCACATACAAACAAAGATGTTGTGTCTGCCGAAAACAAAAGAATAAATATTAAAATTTCTCTCTCTCTCTCTCAAAAAAATCAATGGGTAGATACTCAGTAGATTTTGATAATATAAGAAAATATTTATTTATTTATTTATTTTTTATTATTTTTTTTAATTGGTTGTTCAAAACATTACAAAGCTCATGACATATCATCTTCCATACATTTGATTCAAGTGGGTTATGAACTCCCATTTTTTACCCCAAATACAAGTTGCAGAATCACATCGGTTACACATCCACATTTTTACATAATACCATATTAGTGACTGTTGTATTCTGCTACCTTTCCTATCCTCTACTATCCCCCCTCCCCTTCCCTCTCATCTTCCCCCTCTACCCCATCTGCTGTTGTTTAATTCTCTCCCTTGTTTTTTTTTTTCCCCCTTTCCCCTCACAAACTCTTATATGTAATTTTGTGTAACAATGAGGGTCTCCTTCCATTTCCATAGTTTCCCTTCTCTCTCCCTTTCTCTCCCCCCACTCGTCTCTGTTTAATGTTAATCTTTTCCTCATGCTCTTCTTCCCTGTTCTGATCTTAGTTGCTCTCTTTATATCAAAGAAGACATTTGGCATTTGTTTTTTAAGGATTGGCTAGCTTCACTTAGCATAATCTGCTCTAATGCCATCCATTTCCCTGCAAAATCCATGATTTTGTCATTTTTTAGTGCTACATAATACTCCATTGTGTATAAGTGCCACAGTTTTTTAATCCATTCATCTATTGAAGGGCATCTGGGTTGATTCCAAAGTCTAGCTATTGTGAATTGTGCTGCCATGATCATTGATGTGGCAGTATCCCTATAGTATGCTCTTTTAAGGTCCTCAGGGAATAGACCGAGAAGGGCGATAGCTGGGTCAAATGGTGGTTCCATTCCCAGCTTTCCTAGGAATCTCCATACTGCTTTCCATATTGGCCTCACCAGTTTGCAGTTCCACCACCAATGTACAAGTGTACCCTTTTCCCCACATCCTCGCCAGCACTTATTGTTGCTTAACTTCGTAATGGCTGCCAATCTTACTGGAGTGAGATGGTATCTTAGGGTGGTTTTGATTTGCATTTCTCTGACTGCTAGAGATGGTGAGCATTTTTTCATGTACTTATTGATAGATTGTATGTCCTCCTCTGAGAAGTGTCTGTTCAGGTCCTTGGCCCATTTGTTGATAGGGTTGTTTGTTATCTTGTTGTTTAATTTTTTGAGTTCTTTGTATATTCTGGATATTAGGGCTCTATCTGAAGTGTGAGGAGTAAAGATTTGTTCCCAGGATGTAGGTTCCCTATTTACCTCTCTTATTGTTTCTCTTGCTGAGAAAAAACTTTTTAGTTTGAGTAAGTCCCATTTGTTGATTCTAGTTATTAACTTTTGTGCTATGGGCGTCCTATTAAGGAATTTGGAGCCCGACCCCACAATGTGTAGATCGGAGCCAACTTTTTCTTCTATCAGGTGCAGAGTCTCTGATTTGATATCTAGCTCCTTGATCCATTTTGAATTAACTTTTGTGCATGGCGAGAGAAAGGGGTTCAGCTTCATTTTGTTGCATATGGATTTCCAGTTTTCCCAGCACCATTTGTTGAAGATGCTATCCTTTCTCCATTGCATGCTTTTAGCGCCTTTATCAAATATAAGAAAGTTGTAATTTTGTGGATTGGTCTCTGTGTCCTCTATTCTGTACCATTGGTCCACCTGCCTGTTTTGGTACCAGTACCATGCTGTTTTTGTTACTATTGCTCTGTAGTACAGTTTGAAGTCTGGTATCGCTATACCTCCTGATTCACACTTCCTGCTTAGAATTGCTTTTGCTATTCTGGGTCTTTTGTTTTTCCATATGAATTTCATGATAGCTTTATCTATTTCTACCAGAAATGCCGTTGGGATTTTGATTGGCATTGCGTTGAACCTGTAGAGAACTTTGGGTAATATCGCCATTTTGATGATGTTGGTTCTGCCTATCCATGAACAGGGTACATTTTTCCATCTTCTAAGATCTTCTTCTATCTCTCTCTTTAGGATTCTGTAGTTTTCATTGTATAAATCTTTCACCTCTTTTGTTAGGTTGATTCCCAAGTATTTTATTTTTTTTGAGGATATTGTGAATGGGGTGGTTTTCCTCATTTCCATTTCAGAAGTTTTGTTACTGATATACAGGAATGCCTTTGATTTATGCGTGTTGATTTTATATCCTGCCACTTTGCTGAATTCATTTATTAGTTCTAGTAGTTTCTTTGTAGACCCTTTTGGGTCTTCTAAGTATAGGATCATATCGTCCGCAAATAGTGATATTTTAAGTTCTTCTTTTCCTATTTGTATGCCTTTAATTTCTTTTGTCTGTCTAATTGCTCTGGCTAGTATTTCAAGGACTAAATTAAATAGAAGTGGTGAGAGAGGGCATCCCTGTCTTGTTCCAGATTTTAGCAGGAATGCCTTCAGTTTTTCTCCATTTAGAATGATGCTAGCCTGAGGCTTAGCATATATAGCTTTTACAATGTTGAGGTAAGTTCCTGTTATCCCCAGTTTTTCTAGTGTTTTGAACATAAAAGGATGCTGTACTTTGTCGAATGCTTTTTCTGCATCTATCGAGACGATCATATGGTTCTTATCTTTAAGTCTATTGATGTGGTGAATAATATTTATTGATTTCCGTATATTGAACCAACCTTGCATCCCAGGGATGAATCCTACTTGATCATGGTGCACAATTTTTCTGATATGCTTTTGTATTCGATTCGCCAGGATTTTATTGAGAATTTTTGCATCTATGTTCATTAGAGATATTGGTCTGTAGTTTTCTTTCTTTGAAGTGTCTTTGTCTGGTTTCCGGATCAGGGTGATGTTGGCCTCATAGAATGAATTTGGAAGAGCTCCTTCTTTTTCTGTTTCTTGAAATAGCTTGAAAAGTATTGGTATTAATTCTTCTTTGAAGGTTTTGTAAAACTCCGCTGTATACCCATCTGGACCACGGCTTTTTTTGGTTGGAAGTCTTTTGATGGCTTCTTCTATTTCTTCCTTTGTTATTGGTCTGTTTAAATTGTGTGTGTCTTCCTGACTCAATCTGGGCAGCTCATATGACTTAAGAAATTTATCGATGTCTTCACTGTCTTCTATTTTATTAGAATATAGGGTTTCAAAATACTTTCTAATTATCTTCTGTATTTCTGTAGTGTCTGTTGTGATATTGCCTTTTTCATCCCGTATGTTACTGATTTGAGTTTTCTCTCTTCTTCTTTTCGTTAGCATGGCTAAGGGTCTGTCGATCTTATTTATTTTTTCAAAGAACCGACTTTTAGTTTTATCAATTTTTTCAATGGTTTTTTTTGTTTCAATTTCGTTGATTTCCGCTCTGAATTTAATTATTTCTTGTCTTCTGCTATATTTGCTGTTGTTTTGCTCTTCCTTTTCTAGGGTTTTGAGATGTAGTGTGAGTTCGTTTATTTGTTGGTTTTTTCTTTTTTTGAGGAATGAACTCCAGGAAATGAATTTCCCTCTTAAAACTGCTTTCATTGTGTCCCATAGATTCCGGTATGTTGTGTCCGAATTGTCGTTTATCTCTAAGAATTTTTTGATTTCCTCCTTTATGTCTTCTGTAACCCATTGATCATTCAGTAACAGTTTATTTTCCATGTGATGCAGGATTTTTCCTTCCTTCTTTTTTCATTGATTTCCAGTTTCATTCCATTATGATCAGATATGGTGCATGGTATTATCTCCACTCCTTTATATTTACTAAGAGTTGCCCTATGGCATAATATATGATCTATCTTTGAGTAAGATCCATGTGCTGCTGAGAAGAATGTGTATCCACTTGATGATGGTTGATATATTCTATATATGTCGGTTAAGTCTAGGTTATTGATTGTGTCATTGAGTTCTATAGTTTCTTTATTCAGCTTTTGTCTGGAGGATCTGTCTAATGGCGAGAGCGGTGTGTTGAAGTCACCCATAATTATTGTGTTGTGGTCAATTTGACTCTTGAACTTGAGGAGAGTTTGTTTTATGAACGTTGCTGCACCATTATTTGGTGCATATAAATTGATAATTGTTATGTCTTGTTGGTGAATAGTTCCTTTTAACAGGATATAGTGTCCTTCTTTATCCCTTTTGATTAACTTAGGTTTGAAGTTGATTTTATTCGATATGAGTATGGCCACTCCTGCTTGCTTCCGAGGGCCATGTGAGTGGTATGATTTTTCCCAACCTTTCACCTTCAGCCTGTGTATGTCTTTTCCTATCATATGAGTCTCCTGAAGGCAGCATATTGTTGGATTTGTTTTTTTGATCCAGGTTACCAGCCTGTGTCTCTTGATTGGTGAGTTTAGTCCATTAACATTTAAGGTTACAATTGAAATATGATTTGTACTTCCAGTCATGTTTATTTATTTATTTATTTTAGTTTGGCTAGTTTTTACTTTTTGGTTGTTTTCCTCCCCCTTTACTGAGATACCTCCCGCTGTTGGTTTTGGGCACTGTTTTTCCATTCCTCTTCTTGTAGAATTTTGCCCAAAATGCATTGCAGTGCTGGTTTTCTGGCTGTGAAATCTTTTAGCTTTTGTTTATCGTGAAAGATTTTAATTTCATTGTCAAATCTGAAGCTTAATTTTGCTGGATACAGTATTCTTGGTTGGAATCCATTATTTTTCAGCGTTTGAAATACATTGTTCCAGGATCTTCTCGCTTTCAAAGTCTGTGATGAAAAATCAGCCGTTAACCTAATTGGTTTACCCCTGAATGTAATCTGCCTCCTTTCCCTCGTAGCTTTTAATATTCTCTCCTTGTTCTGTATGTTGGCTGTCTTCATAATTATATGTCTTGGAGTTGGCCTATTACAGTTTTGGATGTTTGGGGTCCTGTAGGCTTCCAGGATTTGGCAATCCATTCCATCTTTCATCTCTGGGAAGTTTTCTAGGATTATTTCATTCAATAGGTTGTCCATTCCTTTGGCTTGAATCTCTATGCCTTCTTCTATCCCAATGACTCTCAAATTTGGTTTTTTGATGAGATCCCATATCTCTTGGATAGATTGCTCGTGAGATTCAAGCATCTTTTCAGTATTGACTATATTCTTTTCAAGTTGATAAACTTTGTCTTCATTATCTGATGTTCTGACTTCTACTTGATCTAGTCTATTTGTAATATTCTCGTTAGCATTTTTAATCTGGTTTATGGTTTCTTTCATTTCTAAAATCACTGTTTGGTTTTTTTTTAAGATCTCTATCTCCTGGTAAAGCTCGTTCTTTGCAGTTTGAATTTGTTTGTTTAGTTGGTTTTCGAAATATACTTTCAATTCTTGGATTTGCTGTCTCATGTCTTCTCTAAAATTCCGTTCCATCTGAGTTAGGTATGCCTTGATTTCTTTCCCTGTCCGTATTTCTGATGCTTCTAGGTCCTCCTGTAGATTTAAGTTATCCTGCATTATCTGTACTCCTTTTTTCCCTGGTTTTTTCATGTTCACGTTACTTTCCAGCTCTGTTTGACTGCTTTGTAACTGCTTTCTCCTATACATTTGTTTTGGCTTTGTTTGTATCTGTTGTCTCTCCTTTGTGGTGGGAGATTATGCCTATAGATGTTGGGCTTTAATGTACTTTAGAGCTGATTCATTCAATTTATAAAGGGCTTCCGGATTTTGTATGCATATATTGATTTGTTTTTTGTTCTTAGGACTTTAGGTTAGGTGCTATGAAGGTATAAGGGTTAGTATGTCTTGGCTACTTTAGAAGATTGCTCTACTGAAGGGGGATGCTAACCGTCAATTGGATCAGGGTGTTGGTAGTAGCTAGGTATTTAGGAGCACTATAGACGGCCTCGAAACATTCACCTGTTTGCATTTAGACAGTTACACGAAATGGAGGACGTAATGCTTGGGATGAAAGTTGGGGGGAAGGGGAAGGAAGGTGCTCTTGAAAAGAAAGGAGGAGGGGGAGTTAGCTAGCCTAGAGGAGAACAGAAAGAACAATAAAACTTGGAAGGGGAGAGAAAGAGGGAAAAAGGGAGAGAAAAAATAAAATAAAATAAGGAATAAAATTAGGTCTTAGAGATCCATTTTCTTCTCTTCCCGTAGGCAAAGCTGTGCCCTCCGGGCTGAGATTTGCCCTCAATGTGTCAACAGCAATCCCTGTAAGGCGGCTCCTGGGAGTCTCTCAATCCTGTTGGTCCAGAGCTGTTTCACTTCTACAGCCCCTCCTCCCCTTCCTCCTGCCAGCCAGCCAGGTCCTGTGCACCGGAGGAGGTTCTCCAAGGATTTGGTTACACTTTCAGCCCCTCTGGGTGCTCTATTTCCCTAACGACTGAGCACTCTCTCTGTCATTCATCTAAGCCCCAGTGCTGTGGAGCTGTGTTCTGGGAGTCAATAGTTTAATTTTTCTGGACCCCTTTGGTGGGCACACCTTCGGAGTTTGGCGGCTAAGACCATTGGTGTCGCCACTGGTGGTAATGGGAGTTGGGGGTCAAGGATCCCCTCTGCTTCCCTCAGCCCCTACAATCACGACCACTCCGCTGGCAGTAGGAGGAGTTGGGGGTCTGGAGTGTCCTCTGTTTCCCTCCGCCCCTACCGTCACGCCCTCTCAGTTGGTGGTTGGGGGAGTTGGGGGTGGGGAGTCTTCTCTGCTTCCCTCCGCCCCTACAGTCACGCCCACGTCACTGGCAGTATTGGGAGTTGGGGGTCGAGAGTCCTTTGGCCCTTACGGTCACGCCCACGGAGAGATTTTGAAGTTTCCCGGTTTTTTGTATCTGATGCCGGTGGGAGTCACACACCTGCTAAAGTAGATTCCGCTGGGAAGGAATCTCTTTGGCTGAACTTTGGTGACTTCCCCTCTCTGCAATGGCGGGCCCCTGCCTCCTTGCTGGAGTGTCCGAAGGGAGGGGTGGAACTGGCTTGTCTCTGGTCTGACACAATCTCTGGTTTTAGTTCCCAGTTCACGATTTCATAAAGGCTTGGTTAGATTTCCTTCACGTCTTCTCAGGGGGGGAGCCGTTTGCCGGGTGGGCGGGGCCGTTCGCAGTGGGGGCGGGGCCGTTAGCAGAGCCGAGAGGGCACAGGCCTTCTGCCTGGCGGGGACACTTCTCACCGCAGGGCCACTGGGGGCCGCCTGCAGAGCTGGGCAGGTGCTGGCCACGGGCGGGGCGCCAGCAGAGCCCGGAGGGTGGGGGGCCCGTTTGCCGGGTGGGCGGGGTCGTTTGCAGAGCCAGGGCGGGCAGGGGGCCGTTAGCCATGCGGGCGGGGCGTTAGCAGAGCCGGGAGGGCACAGGCCGTCTGCTGGGCCAGGCGGGGACCCTTCTCGCTGCACGGGCAGCCGGGGCCGCCTGCAGAGCCGAGCCTGCGCTGGCCGGGGGCGGGGCCGCCAGCAGAGCAGGGAGGGCCGGGGGGGGGGTCCGTTTGCCTGGTGGGCGGGGCCGTTAGCAGAGCCAGGAGGGCGCAGGCCGTTTGCCAGGCCAGGCGGGGACCCTTCTCGCCGCGCCGGCCGCTGGGGGCCGCTTGTAGAACCCGGTAGGCAGGGGCCTCGTGGCTAAGAGCCGGGCGGGCGTGGTGGCCGATCACAGAGCAAGCGGGGCCGCCAGGAGAGCCGGGATGGCGGGGGCCGTCTGCCGGGCCAGGCGGGGACCCTTCTCGCTGCCCCGGGCCGCCGGGGGCCGCTTGCAGAGCCGGTTGGGCGGTGGCTGCGGGATTGGACCTCTGCGCCCGCGTGGCCGGCCAAGATTCACTTGTCTGGGGCCAACTGTCACCTCTAATATAACTTACTAATTCCTGGCAGGTCTCCTTTCAGCGGAATTTTGCTAGAAGTTCCTCAGTAGGTAGAATGTAGCTGTTTTAATGGGTGTTTCTGATCCGGTTAATGTGGAGATACTGAAAGTGCTGCTTCCTTGCCGGCCGCCATGTTGGATCCTCCCAAGAAAATATTTTTTCTTAACCAACCCTAAAGCAAAGAATTTAGTCGAGTCCTTCTGCAGTTATTGTACAGTGAAACTGACTTGTAAACAGCTGCCTTCCTAGAGAAATCACCTTATTCAATAGATTTAACTTTTCTCTTTCCAGATTGGTGTGAGGTTGGTATAGGAGAGCTCAGTAAAAAATTAACTGGTCCATAGGAATATCATAATGACTCTGCAGTAGGAACTGAAATTATACTTCACTTCAAAACATTATGTGATATTTTTCAAAGAATCATATATCAGTGTTTTCATGATTTATTGAGATATATTGAGCCAGGATATTGGGTGGAGGGAGTATTCTACTCATCTTAAAGCCTCCTCACAATTCACTCTTCTAGAAATCTTTTCCATTTTATGTTTTATTCCTTTTTCTCTTTGATTCCTCACCCACCCCCAGAGTCATAGATAGTCTAGTCCAAGATGCAGAAAGACTTAGGATTTCTTTATGAATACCCATTTCAAAGACCTAGTTGAAAAGATAGATGTTTCTCTTTTTTAGTAACAGATAAATTGAATAACCTGGTATTTGCTTGGGCAAGGAAGGAGTAAAGGATTGGGCCAAAGTTTCTTTGATAACAAATATGCCCTGCAACACTCTGCTTTGTCTGCAAAACTGTATGTCGAGCCCAACTTCCATTGGTGATGCCATAGCATATCCAAGGCCTTGGAAATGAAAGTTTTGCAGCTCTCTGGATCTTATGGAAGACCATTGCATTGGATGAAAGAAGTGTGAAGTATTTTAAGAAGTTTTCATTTAGAACAATGAAATCCAGAGAGAGAGAGAAAAAAAAACCCAAACTATTTTTCGTTGCCTACCATTCTAAGATAGATAAGCAAATTTCAATCATCAAGAGATTTTATGAAGTAAAGAATTCAGTGCCAGGCTGAGAATTTTTTCTTTGTCCTGGGAGAGAGATTTGAGTTTTAGAATTTGCTTTTCTAAATGGAATTTAAATTCCTTAAAGCTGGAAGCCTGAAATCCCAGAATCTCAGGAGGTTGAGGCAGGAGAATCACAAGTTCAAAGCCAGCATCAGTAGCTTAGTGAGACCCTGTCTCTAAATAAAATATATAAAAAGGTTGGGGATGTTGCTCAGTGTTTAAGCACCCCTGAGTTCAATCCCTGGCACCCCCCAAAAAAATTCCTTCCGAATTTTCTGATCTTGATGACTGAAAGCATTATACTTGTCACCCCTACTATTGGGAGTGGAAAGTTGAATCCTGTTTAGCATAAGAAATAATGTGTACTGTATACTATAATATATCTTGATATTTCATTCTTCTAAACAAAAAATGGGAACTACCAACCATCCAATCAGTAAACCACTGTTTTCTTCAAGTTATATTTGGGGTAGAACAATATATATGTAATGATGGCCATTAATTGAGTGTCCATTTTGTGCTGCTTTATTTTCTGTTCTTTGTAACAACCACAAGAGGCATCTCTTATTTTCCCCTATTTGTAGATGAAGACAAAGATCAAAGAAGTCATTTGCCCATCAGACACAGATGATGTCTGAGCTGAGCCCCATGAAGGATGCTCTGCTGATGTTTGAGCTGGGCCTCCTGGCCTTTTGTCTGTGGACTGGAGCACTTTGTCTGGACATCTGCTCATTCATTTATTGTGCTAAAATATAGATATCTTCTTGATTACTTCCCCCATTCCCTCCCACCTTCTTCCCTGGCCCTTTTTGGAATGTTCTTCTCTAGAAGCTATAGGGCTATTTTTATTGGTACCACTGTTTTTTTCTGGTCATCCTCCCCCACCAAGGTTGAGTTTTATGACCTTCCACAGTAGTCCCATAGCATCTGTGCCTGTGCCAGCCACTGTCACGCCATGCTTGGCTCTTGTATGTTTGTGTAACTCAACTGTTAGAGAAAGGATCTTGCACCCAGAACCACAGCAGAATCTGTGAGGCTGTTTTTAAGAAATGCCATTAGTTTGGGCCTACTTTGAGAGATGAAGCTCACAGATATTTTTTAAAATTGCCTAGACAATTTTAATATAAGTTCAGGGTTGAGACTTTAGCTCATAAATTCTTCAAGGGCAAGGATAATTCAGCTGTATTTCCAGAATTGAGTCCCATCCCTGGGATTTAACAGATACTTAACAAACAACAGTTGGTTGAATGAATTTTAAAATGCTGACTTAACGATTTTTACAATCTAAATATTTTATTTATTTATTTGATCAATACACAGTTGATGAATGCATGAAAGATAGAATACCATAAAATATTGAACAGCAGTTATAATACTAGCTTCAAATTCAGCAAATGCTTTCTGGTTTCCACAACCAAACTATGCTTGCCTAGTGGAGCTCAGCCCAGTGTTTCTTCTGTGATGCATTTAAGAGCTCCAAAACTCAAGTAAAAGCAGCTTATTGAAAAGAGTAAAGTTTAACAATAGTGCAATCAGAATGTGAGATTTCTTTGCAAGTTTATCTGGGATTTGAGAGACCTTTGTCAAGTGGTATGCTATATCCTGATCAAATTTTGTGTCAGAAAGCAAGAGGCATTTTAGAATTCGACAACCTGAAAAAAGGATCCTGGTACCAGCACGCAACAGGCTACTGCCTTGGGCAACTTCATAGGAGAAATGGATTGTTTCCCTAGGTAACCATCAGGATATTACTAGATTTCTTAGAGCCGTGAGAACAGTAAGTGGGGTTTTCGGGACTGTAATATTTCCTTCAGGTCTCATTTCAGTGGCAATCAATGGTCATTGTCCTCCTTTCAAAGCACTGGGAGACATGCTGGAATAATTAATGTCACTGAGGTATTGTTTTTCCTTTTGTTTCCTGTTTTTTTTTCCCTAAGAAAGTTTAAGCAATGCATGAGACATATGTCTCCTATGAAAAGCTATTACATAATTTGAAACAAAAGGCCAGTCTCTAATAATAGTAGAGTGTTGGGGGCAATGAGTAAATTTACTCGAATGAGATCAATCATGGCTGTTCTCTAGGGCACCATATTTCAACTTGGCATGAAAATTCCAGACTCATTTAACATAGGCATGGTGAGAACCACAAGTAATTTTAAGGCCAGTTTGGTAAAGATTCATAAATTTGTCAGTTGGTTATGTCTCTGCATAAGAACATAAGTAATTTCAGTGTTGACAGGTACAGATTCTTGCTGGGGGCTGTATGAAATTAAATTCAGCAATTCAGTACAAATCAATAACTATTTGTTGAGGGCTCACTAGTTTCAAGGCTAGGCATTTAGAGGGGAGAGCATTTGAATAATACAAGGTTCCTACCTTCAAGGAACTTACTATTGGGTAAAAAACCTGCAGCTTTTGATTTTAAAATAAAGTCTTGTTGCAAAACATCTATGTTTATGGAATAGCACAATGGTAGAATAGATTGCTGTAGAAGTTAAGTGGTTTCCTATTTCTATTATATAACTTTTTCTCCCCATTCAACAACAATCAGCAACTCTTTTGATAAGGGAGGTGTGGAAAAATATGATATGCACATTTTTGTACCTTAATAAAAATTACTGTGTAGCTCCACAGACATGAAGAACATACCTTTGCTCTAATTATCTGTATCTAAGCTATATTGGAGGAAGAATTTCATTGAATTAACCCTTATAAATAAGTCAGTTGTATTGATCCTCAACTGAGGAATTCAAGAATTGCTTAGACCCATTTGTTTAGTAAAGTACAAATTTTAACATCAGTGTTAAGTGCATTAACCTGGCAAGAATGAATGCATGTATTCTTATGTAAGGTTTAAGGAAACTGTGGTGTTCATCTGAATATTGGTATTTTTTAAGTTGGTAGACTGAGTGAAATGCTGTACTACATTAGGGAATTCACTAATATGGATAACAATATAAATTTTCACACTCCATAGTTTCAAACTTATGTTTGTTTTTAATTTTCAGTGACCATATATACATTACCTGAAAACTGCCATTTCCCACTGATTTTCTTTCTTTCATTTAGTCTTTCCTGCCACTTGCCAATTTGGTGACTTTTTATCTCTAATCTTAGAATATACACAGACTAAGGCAAGATTTCTGAACATTGGCATAATCAATAATCTGGAATGAGTAATTTCATGCTGTAGTGGCTAACCTATGCATTGTAGGATGAGGAGCAGCACCCTTCACCTTTAGCCAGTACACAATAGGCGCCAGTAATACTGAGATTCACTTTTGACAAACTAAAGCACCCCCAGATATTGCCAAGTATTCCCTATGGGGGCAAAATGGCCCCAGTGAAGACATTCATCTAACTCACATTTCCCAACATTCTTTCTCAATCTCATCTCTCTTCATAGCTGCTAGTTCAGTTAGTCAAAATCATTACTTTAATGAAATGCACATGCCACTCTTATGCCCTCAAATATTTAGTGACTAACATTCAAGGTCCTTTGCCTCTACCTGCCTTTAAAGTTTCTTTTGAGCAAAGTAGTACTCTTTTACTAACAAAAATATGTGGAAGAGCTATGCAAAGCAAGTGACCTGCCCTACTCCTCCCCATTCTCATGTCTGAGAGGCAACTTTCAAAAAATTTGCCTCTGTTTTACTTCTAGAAGTTTTCTCTATAAGCCTAAATTTATATTGAAAAATGTCTCTATTTTACCCTCACCTTGACTGATAAGTTGGACACAGAATTCTAAGTTTAAAATATTTTTGTTCATAATTCAAAAAACATAGACTCAAGGGTACTAAAAATATCATACTTTTTTTTCTTTTTAATTTTTTTTTCTTTTTTTAAAATTTTTATTGTTCGTTGTTCAAAACATTACATAGTTCTTGACATATCATATTTCACACTTTGATTCAAGTGGGTTATGAACTCCCATTTTTACCCCGTATACAGATTACAGAATCACATCGGTTACACATCCACTGATTTACATATTGCCATACTAGTGTCTGTTGTATTCTGCTGCCTTTCCTATCCTCTACTATCCCCCCTCCCCTCCCCTCCCCTCCCCTCCCCTCTTCTCTCTCTACCCCATCAACTGTAATTCATTTCTCCCCCTTGTTTCTTTTTTTTTTCCCTTTCCCCTCACTTCCTCTTGTATGTACTTTTGTATAACCCTGAGGGTCTCCTTCCATTTCCATGCAATTTCTCTTCTCTCTCCCTTTCCCTCCCACCTCTCATCCCTGATTAATGTTAATCTTCTTCTCATGCTCTTGTCCCTACTCTGTTCTTAGTTACTCTCCTTATATCAAAGAAGACATTTGGCATTTGTTTTTTAGGGATTGGCTAGCTTCACTTAGCATAATCTGCTCTAATGCCATCCATTTCCCTGCAAATTCTATGATTTTGTCATTTTTTTAATGCAGAGTAATACTCCATTGTGTATAAATACCACATTTTTTTTTTATCCATTCGTCTATTGAAGGACATCTAGGTTGGTTCCACAGTCTTGCTATTGTGAATTGTGATGCTATGAACATCGATGTAGCAGTGTCCCTGTAGTATGCTCTTTTTAGGTCTTTAGGGAATAGACCGAGAAGGGGAATAGGTGGGTCAAATGGTGGTTCCATTCCCAGATTTCCAAGAAATCTCCAAACTGCTTTCCAAATTGGCTGCACCAATTTGCAGTCCCACCAGCAATGTACAAGTGTACCGTTTTCCCCACATCCTCGCCAGCACTTGTTGTTGTTTGACTTCCTAATGGCTGCCAATCTTACTGGAGTGAGATGGTATCTTAGGGTGGTTTTGATTTGCATTTCTCTGACAGCTAGAGATGGTGAGCATTTTTTCATGTACTTGTTGATTGACTGTATGTCCTCCTCTGAGAAGTGTCTCTTCAGGTCCTTGGCCCATTTGCTGATTGGGTTGTTTGTTCTCTTATTGTCTAATTTTTTGAGTTCTTTGTATACTCTGGATATTAGGGGTCTATCTGAAGTGTGAGGAGTAAAGATTTGTTCCCAGGATGTAGGCTCCCTATTTACCTCCCTTATTGTTTCTTTTGCTGAGAAAAACCTTTTTAGTTTGAGTAAGTCCCATTTGTTGATTCTAGTTATTAACTCTTGTGCTATGGGTGTCCTATTGAGGAATTTGGAGCCCGACCCCACAGTATGTAGATCGTAGCCAACTTTTTCTTCTATCAGACACCGTGTCTCTTATTTGATATCAAGCTCCTTAATCCATTTTGAGTTAACTTTGGTGCATGGCAAGAGAAAGGGATTCAGTTTCATTTTGTTGCATATGGATTTCCAGTTTTCCCAGCACCATTTGTTGAAGATGCTATCCTTCCTCCATTGCATGCTTTTAGCCCCTTTATCAAATATAAGATAGTTGTAATCTTGTGGATTGGTTTCTGTGTCCTCTATTCTGTACCATTGGTCCACCCGCCTGTTTTCGTACCAGTACCATGCAGTTTTTGTTACTATTGCTCTGTAGTATAGTTTGAAGTCTGGTATCACTATACCGCCTGATTCACACTTTCTTAGAGTTGTTTTTGCTATTCTGGGTCTTTTATTTTTCCATATGAATTTCATGATTGCTTTCTCTATTTCTACAAGAAATGTCGTTGGGATTTTGATTGGCATTGCATTAAACCTATAGAGAACTTTTGGTAATGTCGCCATTTTGATGATGTTGGTTCTGCCTATTGAAGAACAGGGTATATTTTTCCATCTTCTAAGATCTTCTTCTATTTCTCTCTTTAGGGTTCTGTAGTTTTCATTGTATAAGTCTTTCACCTCTTTTGTTAGGTTGAATCCCAAGTATTTTATTTTTTTTTGAGGATATTGTGAATGGAGTGGTAGTCCTCATTTCCATTTCAGAGGATTTGTCGCTGATATACAGGAATGCCTTTGATTTATGCATGTTGATTTTATATCCTGCCACTTTGCTGAATTCATTTATTAGCTCGAATAGTTTCTTTGTAGACCCTTTTGGGTCTGCTAGGTATAGAATCATGTCACCTACAAATAGTGATAATTTAAGTTCTTCTTTTCCTATTTTTATGCCTTTAATTTCTTTCGTCTGTCTAATTGCTCTGGCCAGTGTTTCGAGAACTATGTTGAACAGAAGTGGAGAGAGAGGGCATCCCTGTCTTGTTCCAGATTTTAAAGGGAATGCCTTCAATTTTTCTCCATTCAGAACGATGCTAGCCTGAGGCTTAGCATAGATTGCTTTTACAATATTGAGGTATGTTCCTCTTATCCCTAGTTTTTCTAGAGTTTTGGACATAAAGGGATGCTGTACTTTGTCGAATGCTTTTTCCGCATCTATCGAGATGACCATATGGTTCTTATATTTAAGTCTATTGATGTGGTGAATAACATTTATTGATTTCCGTATATTGAACCAGCCTTGCATCCCAGGGATGAATCCTACTTGATCATGGTGCACAATTTTTTTGATGTGTTTTGGTATCCGATTCGCCAGAATTGTATTGAGGATTTTTGCATCTAGGTTCATTAGAGATATTGGTCTGTAGTTTTCTTGCTTTGAAGTGTCTTTGTCTGGTTTAGGAATCAGGGTGATGTTTGCCTCGTAGAATGAATTTGGAAGTTCTCCCTCCTTTTCTATTTCCTGAAATAGCTTGAAAAGTATTGGTATTAGTTCCTCTTTAAAGGTTTTGTAAAACTCTGCTGTATACCCATCCGGTCCTGGGCTTTTCTTAGTTGGTAGTCTTTTGATGGTTTCTTCTATTTCCTCAATTGATATTGGTCTGTTTAGGTTGTCTATATCCTCCTGATTCAATCTGGGCAGATCATATGACTTAAGAAATTTATCTATGCCTTCACTATCTTCTATTTTATTGGAGTATAAGGATTCAAAATAATTTCTGATTATCTTCTGTATTTCTGAAGTGTCTGTTGTGATATTGCCTTTTTCATCCTGTATGCTAGTAATTTGAGTTCTCTCTCTTCTTCTCTTCGTTAGCATGGCTAAGGGTCTGTCAATTTTATTTATTTTTTCAAAGAACCAACTTTTAGTTTTGTCAATTTTTTCAATTGTTTCTTTTGTTTCGATTTCATTAATTTCAGCTCTGATTTTAATTATTTCTTGCCTTCTACTTTTTTGCTGTTGTTTTGCTCTTCTTTTTCTAGGATTTTGAGATGAAGTATGAGATCATTTATTTGTTGGTTTTTTCTTTTTTTAAGGAATGAACTCCAAACAATGAATTTTCCTCTTAGAACTGCTTTCAATGTGTCCCATAGATTCTGATATGTTGTGTCTGTGTTTTCATTTATCTCTAAGAATTTTTTAATTTCCTCCTTGATGTCTTCTATAACCCATTGATCATTCAGTAACCTATTGTTCATTCTCCAAGTGATGCATGATTTTTCCTTCCTTCTTTTATCGTTAATAACTAGAATCAACAAATGGGACTTACTCAAACCAAAAAGTTTTTTCTCATCAAAAGAAACAATAAGGGAGGTAAATAGGGAGCCTACATCCTGGGAACAAATCTTTACTCCTCACACTTCAGATAGAGCCCTAATATCCAGAGTATACAAAGAACTCAAAAAATTAGACAATAAGATAACAAACAACCCAATCAGCAAATGGGCCAAGGACCTGAACAGACACTTCTCAGAGGAGGACATACAGTCAATCAACAAGTACATGAAAAAATGCTCACCATCTCTAGCTGTCAGAGAAATGCAAATCAAAACCACCCTAAGATACCATCTCACTCCAGTAAGATTGGCAGCCATTATGAAGTCAAACAACAACAAATGCAAATCAAAACCACCCTAAAATACCATCTCACTCCAGTAAGATTGGCAGCCATTAGGAAGTCAAACAACAACAAGTGCTGGCGAGGATGTGGGGAAAAGGGTACACTTGTACATTGCTGGTGGGACTGCAAATTGGTGCAGCCAATTTGGAAAGCAGTATGGAGATTTCTTGGAAATCTGGGAATGGAGCCACCATTTGACCCAGCTATTCCCCTTCTCGGTCTATTCCCTAAAGACCTAAAAAGAGCATGCTACAGGGACACTGCTACATCGATGTTCATAGCAGCACAATTCACAATAGCAAGACTGTGGAACCAACCTAGATGCCCTTCAGTAGACGAATGGATAAAAAAAATGTGGCATTTATACACAATGGAGTATTACTCTGCATTAAAAAATGACAAAATCATAGAATTTGCAGGGAAATGGATGGCATTAGAGCAGATTATGCTAAGTGAAGCTAGCCAATCCCTAAAAAAACAAATGCCAAATGTCTTCTTTGATATAAGGAGAGTAACTAAGAACAGAGTAGGGACGAAGAGCATGAGAAGAAGATTAACATTAAACAGGGATGAGAGGTGGGAGGGAAAGGGAGAGAGAAGGGAAATTGCATGGAAATGGAAGGAGACCCTCAGGGTTATACAAAAGTACATACAAGAGGAAGTGAGGGGAAATGGAAAAATAATACAAGGGGGAGAAATGAATGACAGTAGAGGGGGGAGAGAGAGAAGAGGGGAGGGGAGGGGAGCGGAGGGGGGATAATAGAGGATAGGAAAGGCAGCAGAACACAACAGACACTAGTATGGCAATATGTAAATCAGTGGATGTGTAACCGATGTGATTCTGTAATCTGTATATGGCGTAAACCCACTTGAATCAAAGTGTGAAATATGATATATCAAGAAATTTGTAGTGTTTTGAACAACCAACAATAAAAAATTAAAAAAAAACATTTAGTGTTATTATTGAGATATGGATTGTTCTTCCAGCCATATCTGTTTATTTATGTTACTTAACATGGTTTGTTTTTCCTCTTTGATTATTTTTCCCATTACTGTACTACCTTCCACTGTTGGTTTTCATTGTTATTTCCCATTTCCTCTTCCTGTAATGTTTTGCCGAGGATGTTTTGAAGAGATGGTTTTCTAGCTGCAAATTATTTTAACTTTTGTTTATCATGAAAGGTTTTAATTTCCTCTTCCCTCCTGAAGCTTAATTTCGCTGGATATACAATTCTTGGTTGGAACCCATTTTCTTTCAGTGTTTGAAATATGTTGTTCCAGGATCTTCTAGCTTTCAGAGTCTGTGTTGAAAGATCAGCTGTTATCCTGATTCGTTTACCCCTAAATGTAATCTGCTTCCTTTCTCTTGGAGCTTTTAGAATTCTCTCCTTACTCTGTATGTTGGGCATCTTCATTATAATGTGTCTAGGTGTGGATCCCGTGATTTTGCACATTCGGCGTCCTGTAGGCTTCTAGGATTTGGGATTCTGTCTCATTCTTCAAGTCTGGGAAGTTTTCTCGTATTATTTCGTATTATTTCGTTGAACAGATTGCTCATTCCTTTGGTTTGCACCTCTATACCTTCCTGTATCCCAATGACTCTTAAGTTTGGTCTCTTTTCTTTTATTATGTTATCCCAAATTTCTTGGATGTTCTGCTCATGGTTTCTTAACAGTCTCGCTGAGCTGTCTATGTTCTTTTCAAGTTGAAATACTTTGTCTTCATTGTCTGATGTTCTATCTTCTAAGTGTTCTACTCTGCTGGTAGTATTCTCATTTGAGTTTTTAAGTTGGTTTATTGCTTCCTGCATTTCTAGGATTTGTTTGTTTGTTTTTTATAACCTCTATCTCCCTATATAGTTGATCTTTTGCTTCTTCGATTTGTTTATGTAACTCATTGTTGAAGTGATCTTTCATTGTCTGATTTTGCTGTCTAATATCTTCCTTGAGACTCCAGATCATCTGAAGCATGTAAATCCTGAATTCTTTATCTGAAATTCCATCTGCTGCAGATATTACCTCTTCTAACGTTGAGTTGACCTGCATTGCTTGTGGTCCTTTCTTTCCTTGTCTTTTCATACTGCTCGCGTTCCTTTCTGCTTGGTGAAACTGTTGTGTTATTGAATTTTCCCCCTATATATTTATATGGCTCTTGTATAGTTGCAAAGTCTCCCTTTCAGGGGTGGGCGGCGGCTGTGCTCCTCCTCCAGTTGGGTTGATCTGTGTATCTCGCTGGCGGGCCGCTGGGCCCCTTCTCCAGGTCGCGTGGTTTGCCTACCTTGCGGGCAACGGCTGGGCCCCTCCTCCAATAGGGATGATCTGTCTACGACGCTGGCAGGCTGCTGGGCCTGTTCTCCAGGTTGCAGGTCTGCCTACCTTGCAAGCGCAGGCGGCGGCTGTGCCCCTCCTCCAATTGGGGTGATCTTTCAACTAGGCCGGCGTGTCGCCGGGCCCCTTCTCTGGGATGCGCGGTCTGCCTACCTTGTGGGCGGCAGCTGGGACCTTCTTCCAATTTGGGAGATGTGTCTACCACGCTGGCAGGCCGCTGGGCCTGCTCCGCTGGTTGGTCGCAGGTCTGCCTACCTTGCAGGTGCGGGCAGCTGCTCTGCTCTGTCACTCCTCCAATTGGGGCGATGTGTCTACCACGCTGGCAGGCCGCTGGGCCTGCTCCGCCGGTCGGTCACATGTCTGCCTACCTTGCAGGCGCGGGCGGCGGCTCTGCTCCACACCTCCTCCCATTGGGGCGATGTGTCTACCTTTTTTCTTTTTTAGATGGGAGATATTTTTTCTTTTGTATTAGGTTTCACTAAGATATTGATCTTCCTTTTATTTGACTTACCAATGTTAGGCAATATTGGTGTTGCTCTAGTGGTTTTTTGTTTTGTTTTTGTTTTGTTTTATTGTGGTGCTGGGGAACAAACCCAGGGCCTCTTGCATGTCAGGCAAATGCTCTACCACTGAGCCACATCCCCAGATTAACTGCATTGCTCTGATTTAAAGATGACATTATAGACAATTATATAATTCGCCATTTTCCCTCTCGTCTTTCCATTCATTGATATTTAGGTGATTATTTGTAGTCCTTTGTGGTAATCTTTCAGAAATACTCTATTATTGGTCAGTTGACTTTCAGGAACCCAATGATGCACCCCTGGAGCTGGGCTGGCCTAGAGGCCCAGGTGATTATCTCTCTATCCTCCACCTAGTAAGTTGAGAACATCACAGCTTTTTCATTTTCTCCTCCTTTTCCATATCCCACTTCTAGTCAGCTACATTTATATTTAGGTTACCATTTGTAGTGCTGAGATTTTCATTCTGCTTTGCAAATACAACCAAGTCTTATGTGCCTTCTTAGGTTCCCTCTTTAAGTTAAAAGCCATCAGACCAAACTTACATTGTTAAACCTATGCAAACATTTTTCAGTACCAGGTCAAGCACAGGGCTATAATTCTGTTTCCCTTTCCATAGGTCAAATGCCATGAACCTAGCCTGAGTTGAAGGAGAAGGAGAGTATCAGTGTTAGGGAAATTCTTTTTTCTTCAACTCTCATCAACTATGAAAACCATGCCATATTTTACACTGATTAGCCCATAACTTCTTGTGAGTTTTATTTTCCTTGTTTCTTGCACTATTTCCCAATTTTTCTTCATTATATGTTCACATTTATCATGCCAATCTCTTCCTCCAGGGATTGCAAATCTATTCCTGGAACTCCTACTCATTGTTCTCCTAGGTAGGACCCACAATTTTCTTGATCCTGAGTTTAATTTTTGTTTTATCTTCATTTTACTAGGGTATAGTTTTAAGTAACTTAAAGGGTATTATAAGAGAACTTTGCATAGATGCTTGTATAATGAAAATGTCTCTATTTTACCCTCACTTTGACTGATAAATTGGGCACCAGAATTCTAAGTTAAAAATATTTTTGTTCATAATTCAAAAGTTACAGACTCAATGGTGCTAAAATATCATACTTATTTTCTTTTCTAGATGGGAGATACTTTTTTCTTTTGTATTAGATTTCACTAAGGTAGTTCTTCATGATATAGAACCCCCAAATCTTAATGGCTCAAATTATGTTAGCTGTGGGTTAACTCTAGCTGAATTTCATGTGTCTTAAGTCTAGTGTTTCGACTAAAGAATAGCTCTGGCTGGAAATTCTCAACTCTTGGCAAGAGAATGCAGCTATGATGAATGTTTTGACAGTTAAATCTGCTTGGACATAGTATATGTTATTTCCACTCATATTCCAAGTCAATCATATGCCTTAGATTGACAGTAATATAGAAAATATTTCCTCTAAGTTTCCTCCTCTAGACCTGCCCTCCCTACAAAACAAAGATAAAAACCAGGCAGGGGCCCTGAGAGATGAACCCTGTAGAGATCAACAATTATGTATACCATAAGAATTTTAGAACTTTTACCAAATTCTTGTTTTTTTGAAAATTTATGGTAGTATATCCAGTTGGTTCTTTTATTCATTTGCTATACTGGGCATTTGGTGGATCTTCTTGTTCTAAAACTCTCATACCCTTCTTGTGGGAAGGATTTTTGATTATCTTTTTTTTTTTTTTTAACAACTTTTCCATCCTATTCTTTCTTAACTCTTCCTAGCAGGCAAACCATCAGAATTACTTTTCTATGTACCTTATAGTTTTTTCTTTTAAATTTTTAAATCATATTGTCTGTTATGGCTTTATTCTATGCTATCTTTCTAGGCATTTATTTCCATAGAATTTTTAAAAATTGAAAATAACAAATTATTATTTTGATAAATTTCTCTCCAAATAGTTTACTTTTGAATATCAAACATTCTTGAACCACTTTGAGTGGATTTCTTGAATTATTTTAATATCATTCTCTGTTTCCTGAATTATCTCCATTTCCCTTGGGGTGAGCTTTTCTGCTTGTTTTTCTTGGTTCCTTTTTCAGGAATGTCTGAGCAGGAATACTGTGATGGAGTAAGACCAGTTTTGCTATAGGAGGCAGTGTTTCAGGCAATGGCTGTCCAACTTGTAGGAGGACAGAGGCTCAGCTTTGAACCTCTAGCAACATAGGATTCTTACCTTTGCCCACATTATTAACTCAAGGCCCTTTACACACTTACCATGTACATACCAGAGATTGCCTTATATTTTCCTGCCTGAAGACATGAATGTGGATTGATTCCACCTCTGGCAACAACCCAGGAATTGTAATAAAATCTATGCCTCCCTTTGCAAAACCCATTAGGAAATGAAAATGTATTTGCATTTTTATAAGGTGATGAATTTCACAAAGCTCTTGTTTTATACTGGTGTGGACATCTCAGTCAACCCTTTTACTTAGTAAGCATAATAATCAAGTTCATCTGGCTTCTCTCTATGCTCCTTCCCAAAGTCAATGTGAATGTTTGATGAAGGGCTCAGATATCTAAGCTTTTAAAAAATAAAATGAACATGGATGCCTTTTCCATCAAGATTGAGTAAACATATATAAACATAAATATGCACTTACCTTAAATACAACTTGGAGAAAATGCCTTAATATATAGGAATTTTATGTTTTTGTTTCTATTTCATATAGAAACTGGTCTTGTGACTTGCAGATAATTCTATAGTGTAAAAAATATGCTATAGAACATAGTCTTGAGAAGTAAATACATGTGCATTCTGAGATTTCAAATAAATGCCACCCATTTCCTACTCCAAAGGTATTGCCTTTCCTTTTTAACACTACTTTTTAACACAGAGCATTATTGGGTGTACTTAATATATAATTCTTAGCAAGCTTTGTTATCTGTGTGTTTTCTCCAGAATTAAAGAGAGTGAAACCACAAAACTAAAATGCAAAAGTGACCCAATAATTGTTTACTATAACAGTGGATATATGTTGGGATGATGTGTGGTTGGTACCCCCTAATTCTAATAGCATGGAATTTGCAACATATTTGAAATGATTTTCATCAAAAGAGTCAATCTTTGCTGCTTAACTTTAATCCACTAATGTATTTAAAGGTCTCTTTAAGGACAGCTCTAAACAACCCCAGGATTGTGTTGTAGGTTCCCTTCTGGCAGGTGGCTCCTCAAGCTGAAAGCTCTCTCCTAAATATTTTGATGAAAAATAGAATCTATCATACTTGCACAAGTTGAACACTCTTTTAGATTGATTAAAATGTGGGACTGGCAGAAAAAGGGATTGAACAAAAAAACCTAAGTCATGTACAGTTATTCTGCACAAGGGAAAGAATTCAGTATTCAGAGATGCTTTCTTACAAAACTAGAGACAATGGCAGTGAATTCTAAATCAAAAATGTATTTCAGCGAAATAACCCATGACTGGAAAGTAACTGTGAGCACACCCATGGTTAACATCAATTGATTATGTGCTGTGTAAATGAAGGTTTGTTTTCAATTGTTATTTGAAGAATTGAGTACCTTTCAAGTAGTTTAGAAAGTTATATAAAGTGCAGTTTTAAGTGGATTCTGTCATGCTACTGAAAAAATCTAAAGAGTTAGTTAACTTGTGTGAAAGATAAAGTAAAATATTGTGGTAATAGTTTTTTTTTCTTTCAGTAAGGGTTGGGGGGAAGGTGAGTTTTTAAATTTTTCAGGAATCCTTCCCAAAAAAAGTGTGGTCAAGGAGGGCTGGAGCTTTAGCTCAGTGGTAAAGCGCTTGCCTCGCAAGTGTGAGGCACGGGGTTAGACCCTCAGCACCACATAAATAGAATTTTAAAAAAGTGTTGTCAAGGATACTTTTAAGTAACAGCCATACAATTAATTGCATATTACAGTGTCATACAATTCCTTTAACTAGGTGAAAGAAAAATAGCAACATTTTCATTTTAGTGAGATGTCATTTCCCTCCCTTTCTGTACTACTCATCTTAATGTCCTTGCTGTCTACACTGACTTGGGGCTCCAAGGCTCTGTCATTACTTGGCAATTCCTTTCTCTAATTCCTTGTGACACACAGTGCTTAAATCCACAAGAAATGTGAGGTGAGGCAGAGAGAATTCCTGCAGACTGACTTTCTATATGCAGAACACTCATTTGCATTATTCATTAGATAAGAGCACTGATTTGCATCTCATTCTGGTTGTCTCCTTTAGGTGAAAAAATGCCTGAGACCTCTCCACATTCCCCCAATTTCTTTTTTTATATTAATAATAAAATATTGGGGGAATTGGGCTTGGTTGCTGTCCTGGATTTTGTTGGGTACCATTTGTAATTTCTTAAAAAAGCAAAAGCAAAAAAAAACAAAAAATGTAAAAACCTGTAACACACTACCAAACTCCAAAACCCATGTGCCTTTCCCCCTGTGTTTAAAATATTTGAAGCTCTAACAGTTGATGAAAGATCTGAATGCATAAATATATTTTATTGAAATGCAAAATGAGACATTTATGATCCATATCTAACATTAGGAATGGGAAGGAGGAGGAAGTGGGAAAAAAAAGTATAGGCACAAGTACAGCATTTAAGTCTCCCTAAATCTCATTTTAGAGAAATTTCCTAGCAACAGAAGCATGCCACAGATTAGAAGATAACTGCCAGTAATAAATTATACCCCCCTTGATAGTCAAACCCAAATGCTGAAATTTTTGCATTATATTTCATTTTATTAATTGCTTTGCAAATTAAATTATTTTCTTGTAAGCTTTAGCCCTATCATTATATGAAAAAAAAAAGAAGTAGTTGGTATTGTACCATGTGTGGATCTCTGTGCTGGCTCCTAGGGTTCCTATGCTAGGTGCAAAAAAAATAATAAAATATTTTTCTTCGTTATTTGGCCTCCAGTTGAAATTCCTAATGGTTCTTGTAAACTTCCATGCACCCACCATTTCCAGGGCACAGGGTCTTTAGGGCTTTATTAAATGTCTTCCAGTGGATGTCTGGGAATTTGAGATGTAAGTTGCATAGGAGATTCTAATTTGTATCATATGTTCAGTTGGAATCCTTGGTGCATGCGCAGAGGAGAAGCAGGATACAGAGCTGTGGCAGCTTTCTCTATTCTATTCTCAGGAGGGAAGAGACAGAGGAATCATAAACTTGTTAGTCTTCTTGCTCATTTGTTGCTGTTTAGCAGACCCCTAAATAAGTGGTGGTGTTCTGTTGAAGATTGCAGTGATCCTAGTGTTATGGATTGATAACAATATACAAAAATGAAAGAAAATTCCAGTGAGATTAAGGAGACAGTGTAACCAGAAACATGGCATCTGGCAGGTTTGGATGGGTCGTTTTGATTAGAGGTTTCCTACAAATTACATATTGTTTCATCAAAACAGGTAACAGAAGGTTGAATTAATCCCTCTGCTCAATGTTCAAGATTCCCATAGCTTTTAATTCAGTGGGAGAAGAGGTCATCATAAACATCTATTATCCTTGTTCATGGGGCACCTCCTCTCTCAACTGCTGGTTATTCTTGTCTTGTTCCTGTGATTAACACTATGATACAAAATAGCTACTTTTAATCTTCATGGCTGAATCTGGCACTCCACAATGTTTAAGGTCTTTTGGCATTCCCATAAGGAACACCATTTTTGAAATAGCCCTCATTTGCATTGAACTGAAACTGAATCCTTCCCAAGATATGATTTTTGGCAAGTGATTGGGTAGATCAACTTCAAATTGTTTCTCTTGCAAGGGTGATTATTTAAATATATATATTTCACTTTATTCAAACATTTTAAAATAACAAAATTTGTGTTTGACTTATTTAACCAAGGCCAAGGCATGCCCTTTTAAAGTAATACACATTGGCATTCAGAATTAGGGGTAGCTGATGCTTGGTAGTAATTAATGTTGGATGATTATGTCCTTTAGAAGAAATAAATCTTTTGTTTTTATTAATTTCACATTAGACTTGTGGTACCATGCTTCATAAAAATGTCACTGGTGAACTATTTCCACTATAGAAGTTACATTGTGGTTTTAGCATCTGTATTGAACTAGGGAGGCTATATTTGAATGTCTCATATTCATTTCAAATATAACATGGACAAAAGACAACTGTGAGGCCTTCCCCTATCCACTCATGGTCCTCGCCCCCTAGAAGGAAGAGCATGTGGGTTGAAAGATACCATCATAGCCATCTTCAATTAACAATTACCCAACATCTACCTTCAGTCCACGACTATTCACATCATCTCCACATGCAAAATGTACCCTATCTTTCTTCCAAGATTTCTAAATTCTCTTCTCATTACTTGAAATCTAAGATGTTGTCATCCAAATCAAGCCCAGTGTTTGTGGGTCTCTTTCCTTGCAGTTCTCCCAGAATGGTTCATCTGAAGAGCTGTGAACTGAAGAATCTAGTTATCTTTCTCTGCATGCTCAACATGCAGTGGAGGATAACTACTGTAAACGTTCCCAATCAGAAAGAGGAAGAAGTGGGAGGTATGGTAGTCCCTGTCAAACTGCAATTCTGAAATTTAATTGTTTGCAGTTCCTGTTCAAGGGCTCAGCTGTCCTTCATAAAGCCTACATTTTCCAGCTATTCAATAAAAAGGATCCATGTTTCTAGCATTTGGCTTTACTCTTGATTTATTTTTTTCTTTTCCTTAATAATTGGCCCAAGTTTGCAGTGGAACAATTTTCTCATCCTAAGCCTCCTGTCTGAGGTAGCTCAGGGGTTCAGAGATTCCACTTCCTTCATTTTATGGTGTATTCTGAATCTTTCAGTCCAAGTTGATGTAGCGAATGCCTTTAAAAATGTTGGGACTTCCTGTGTATCCATTTATAAGTCCACTGCATTAGGCAAAAGACAAACCCACAGATATTTCACTGTAATTCCTTTTTTTCACAGGCTGTGAACTGCTATGGGACATCACCCTTAAGATTCTGAGGTGCTTACTGTTTAAAAAAGTAGGCTTTTAAATCCCGAAGACTCTGTATGGGTTTGAAAGGTTTACAAGGTACCATCTTAAATCTTTCTGAAGTTTTAATGAAGGGTTTTACAGTCACACTCTTGTCTTCATCCTAACATTGACACATTTTCCTAACAAGCCCTGGACTTGATCTTTGTATCTTGGCCCTTTCTCTTTTTTTGAATCTTCTGCTGGGTGACACTCAATGAGCAATGTTTTGCTTTGTATTTTGCTTTGACTTGTTTTTGAAAATCCAGCAATGTGTTTAACAGATTCGTCTGTTTGCTGAAAAACTGAATAATTCCTTTTTTTTTTCTGTCTATGTCTTTGTCTAATTCTTGTCTGTGGCTCAAAGAAACAGAATGAGATGCTTTTAGCCAAATCCACCAATTTATTGAGTGTGTTCCTTATTTTCCACATCAATGCAGGCAGTGAGGTTGCTAAGCTTTCTGACACTACATAGCAAGGTTAACTTTCCCTAGCTTTCAGTAATAATTTCTTCTTGGCATTCATGGCTTTCACAGAAGTCCCCTCAAGCCCCTTCTGGCTTTTCTTAACTGCATTCACTCTTCACTAGCATTTATTAGCTTTTACCAATTTTTAGGATCCTTCTAGCTTCTTTCTACTTTCTAACCCTACAGCCAGTGCCACATGTGTTAGGATTTTGATATGGTAGCAATATATTCTGGTACCCAATTTCTGTTCCTTTTGTTATTACTGTCTAAGAAACCACTCTGAAATTTAGCATCAGAAAACATTCTTTTATTATAAAGATCTATAGATCAGGAATCCAGACAGGGTATAATAAAGATGGTACTTTGTACTCCAAGATTTCTATGCACTTAGAGAAATCAGCAACTTCGGCAGTCTGACATCTGGAACTGGAATCATCATGAGGTGTCTCTACTCACATGCTTGGTCATTGATTGTGGCTCTAAGTTAAATGTGGGACCACATGCAGGACTGTTCACTGAAGTAGCTTCCTATGGCCCTGCCACATAGCCTTTGCCTTTTACTGCATGGTGCACTTAGAGTAGCCAAACATGTGACCTGGGAGCTCGGACTTTGTGTGACAGCAATCAAGACGTGTATGTGCTTGCAAGCATTGCTGTGAGGAAAACATGACACATCGGATGGCTTGAAAACAAATCTTTATTCATTCTTAGTTCTAGAGGCCAAGAGTGTGAAATCAAAGTTGTTGAGACTGCACTGCCTTGGAAGGTTCCAGATGTGATTTCTTCCTTTCGCAGGCCTAGCCTCTCGTGGTTTCTGACAACCCATGGTGTCTCTGACCTGTAGCAGCATCACTCCAATCTGTCTCCCTCATTACATGGCCTCTTCTCTCTGAGTCTACCCATGTCTTTGATCTTTTACTCTTATAAAGACAGAAGCTACACTGGAATTAGGATTTGTCATAATTCAGTATATCCTCATCTTAATCATACCTGTTGCAAAAACCCTATTTCTAAATAAAGCTACATTCTGAGGTTTGCATGGACATGATTTTTTTTTTTTTTTAGGAACACTATTTAAGTCAATACAAGGTAGAAACTACATTGTCTATATAACTTGGCTTTGTAAGTTAGATAGCCCATTTGTACTGGGCTCCAATTGATTAAAGTAGTCACAGTCACACCAAGATTTAAAAGAAGGAGAATTAGATGCCACTTACAGATGGGAGAATGCCAGAGTCACATTAGGGATGAATATGTAGGGAAGAATATGTAGAACATAAAGTATTGTGTTCTTCTTTGAAAAATGCAATCTTCTGACCTTATCCAATTCATGATTCAATTGATTTTTGACCTTGAAAATATTCAAGTTCACCAAATTTCTTTGTCCCCCAATCATGGAAAGCACCATAATTCCTCATCTAAATTATTGCCTTAGACTCTTATCTGATCTTTCTGGATCTAGTTTTGCCTTTTTCTAACCCTTCAACCACCAAGCTTTCAGAAGAGAACTATCAAAACTTTTAATTGACTAGCACTACTCTGTTGAAATCTCTTTCGAGACGGCCAGTTGCATGTAGAATAAAATCTAGATGTGTTCCAATGACCTAAATGGCCCTGCGTGATTTCTCCTTAGCTTGCCTCTTCAAACCTTTTCTACACCAGCTTCTTCATCCTTATGTACTAATGTCTAGTGGCCCAGATCTTCTCATACTTCTTGGACCAAGATATCAATGTCTTGTGCCTCAAAGATGTTATATATGTGTTCTCTTTTACCTGGAAATCTCTTTCACCTGGAAATCTCTTTCCTTGGTTCTTCATCAGGCTTCTTTTTCTCATGCTCTTAAGTTTCATCTGAAATGCTGCTTCTTTAAGTAAAATGATAATAATAATTACAGCTGACATTCTTTTTTGGTTAGTTCAAAACATGGCAGGTCCAGTAGCTGTAATTCTATCTAGATTATAGAGTCTTGGAGAATAACTTCTCCAAGTCATTAACTAAAATCGTATCACTAGCACACATACACTGCATACCATATATCATGTACCATAGAGTTTAGAATTATGCCCTGGATTGACTCTAGAGGCTGCCCTCTAACCTACTAGTCTCAGCTGCCTCTACAAAGAGGCTTGCCCCTATTTTATTCTCAGTTATACCATCTGTTTCTTTCTTCATTTTAAAAATCAAACTCTGTACTTGTTTGTCCTAAAATGTGTTTATTTACTTGTTTATTGCTTGTCTTGTCACCAGGTCAAAGTTGTTTGTTTGTTCATTCCATCCACCTTATGCAGTGCTTGGCGTGTAGTAGGTACTCAATAAATATTTGAAGAACAAATGCAGTGATGTGTTGGTAAATGTTTAGCAGCTAGCCTTGCATGGAGGTTGGGGATGATTTGAACCTGTTATGAACTTGATATTCTTAGTTTAGCAGGATTACAAAATTCCTGAAAATTAAACTCTAGCGTCTTCCTGCATGAATGAATGAATGCTGCCCAGGGCAGTGTACCCCACCCGCAGTAACTGATTTCCAAGAAGGCAGAGTAATTCCCTTTCTCCAAGTCCCCTGTGGTTGTAGCTCTAAACAGGCCACATAAATTGGTGTGAGAGGTCTGAGTGAAGCAGTCGCCAGGCCTGCCAAAGGACAATGAAGAGTTAACGCGGTGTCTGTGATACTAAATATCTCCAGCATTGGAGAGAAAAGTGCCCATAGCAGATACTGTCATTTCTTCATTTTTTTTCACTGCCTCAGGTGTTGGCAGGGACACATATGATTCAGAAGCAAGGGCAGGATGACTTTGTTTTACCCTTTAAGCAGAAAGGATAGCAGAGATTGGAGCAGGAAAGAATGAAAAGAGAGAGAGAGAGAGAAAAAAAGAAAACAAATTCATTAATATTTCATATTAGGCCTCAAAATGCTCAGGTACAGCTTTGACTAAGAAGAGAAATTTCCTTGAGGATGTTAGATTTTTACGCCGCATGTTCATACAAATGACTGATTTGTGATTGATCCAGTTATTTATCTCTGTGTGGAATATGGAATGGCATAGACATTATTTTTTAAATTACTATATGCCACTGAGGATTGCTGACAACATCATATTCAATGATTCTTAATTACAAAAGTATCAATTGATTTTTTTCTTGTTGTTCACCAGTCCCATAGTCCTGGTTGGTGTGAATTTGATAATAGCTCTGAATGAATTTGCAGCACTTGGTGAGACTGTATTTGTCACACAGTATGAAAGTCCTGACATACGTTGGCTGGCTACAACACCAGGGTGGTAAGACAAGGGGTGAAGTTTGGATGTCTTGTCTCAGTCAGGGCCAGGGTGTAATATGTCTCTCATTTAACTGACAGGTCTGTATTTTGGCCCCGGATGCTGCGACCCCTTCATGCTCTGCATAAGTAAAACCTTGTATTATGCACATTCACTATGGGATTTTGAATGAATAAATTCTAAAATGTCCTCATTGCCAGCTCCAGGATCTAGAATTTTAAAAGTGCATGAGTAATTAATTTGGCTTTAGAATTTTGAATTAATATCAAGAGAAATGCCTTGCTTTTTATTAATGTCCAGGTGTGAACCTAAGGAAAACAGTAACTGCTTTCCTTGAAATCATATGAATAATATTGGAGTGAGACTGTCTCAGTTGGAGACAAAAACATTATATTTGTGTCTCTTGATAATCTATCCATTGGTTAATGGACCCAGAACCCTCTAGACAGTTCACAAATCCACATAACAGAGCAGATTTTTGCATTAGGATTCCTGACTTAGCTGAAAAAATGTGAAAAATCAGATGCAGCCAAAGAGTTCCCTATTGATTACAAATGTGAGGATCAAGAGTAAGTTATTCCATCTAAGGCAGCGTTCATTTAAATTTAAAATGGTCCTTCCTGGTAATCTCATTTTGGAGAGTGGCATACAAATCAATGGAATTTTTAACAGTATTAATTCCATCCCATTTGAGGGGCTTCCTATTCAATATATGAAAAAATAGGTGTTGATATTCTGTCACATTTAGGGGAGCTCTAAGGGTTTGGGTGAATTTAGAAATGGAAATGAAGTTTGGGAACAAAATTCCAGTAACCTTTAGTGGGTTCTTAAAGGAAAATAAACAAGCAGTGTTCTCTAAAAAAGAAAAATGGGACTCAAAATTTCCAGTCCTACTGAATTACTCTGCTGCTCAGATATCTTTATAATTTGTCATATCTTACTCAATTGCTTCCTCTGATGCTTGAGCACAGTAGATAATGGTATAGGAACAATCCAAAAATGTTTTAATATTCTACAATCTTAAAAATGATACTTGAGGTATATTGTTTAGCATTTAACCTGGTTTGAGAATACCCTATACATCACCCTGGACAAATGGACAGTTTCTAGCTTGAACACATTTAAAAATAGAACATTCTCAAAGTCCTAGGATAGAGGGAGCAAACAGCAATGACCCAGCAAGTCAAAAGTAAAAAACAAAAACAAAAAAAAAAACACACAACAACAACCAAAAAAACCCAAGGTACCTTGCGTGAATAGATGCCAGCATTCATAGTAGTGTTATTCATAAAGCCACATGGTGGAAATAAGCCCAATGTCCTTTGATTGATGAATGTGCAAACAACATATGATATGTACATAGTGAGAACATGAGTCAAGCTTACATGATAACAGTCTGCAACTTGGATGAACCTTGAAGATGTTATGCTAAGTCAAATAAGCCAGTTATAAAATAAAGAATATTGCATGATTTCACTTGTGTGGGTGCTGGGGATTGGTCAAGTTTATAAATTCATAAAGACAGAAATAGAATGGTGCTTTCCAGGGGCTGGAGGAACAGAGAATTAGAGAGTCTTTGTTAATAGGTATAGAGTTTCAGTTCAATACAGGGGAAAAAAGAAAAGAGATTTAGAGAGGGGTTGTGGTAATGGTTACGCAACAATGTAAAGGGACTTCATCACATGGTACTGTACTCTTAAATTTTGTGTTGTGTATACTTTACTGCAATTAACAACTCAAGCAACAAAGAGCAAGGCGTCCCTGAAGAATCCAGGAGTATTTCCCTGTAGGGCTTCTCACTCTGGTAGGTGTGGGTGGGTGTCCCTGCAAATCTAACTTCTACTCTGTGCATCTGGCCTCCTCCTTTTACACAACCACCCTGAATGGATGAGTTTTCCCAGAATGTTTCCCAGGAGGAAAGCAATGGACTTTCTTCCTTAGCCTTATTCCAAGTGCTGACGTCAATTCCACTGAGTCACTCTGGTTTTTGTCCAGGAGTTTTCTCATAACTTCCCAGCCCCAGAATCCCAACTGTTAGCCCCAGATGCCAGTGTCTCAAGGTCTTTTACCAGGTTACCTTCCAATTCAGGGGTCCCTGGGGACCGGAATTAGTCTTGGATCTCGATCTCTTTTCCCATGTTTGCTCTTTCCCAGGCACATTATTCCCTATCTTGTTTTTCTTTTATTTCCAAAATGAATATTTAGTTTAAAAATTTTAAACACAAATGCTCTTTCTGGGTGGGTGAAATAGCCTTTATTACAATTACTGTTCCATATGTGCAAGTACCGTGGGCATACTTGGAAATTACCAGCAATGCCATGAGATTTGATACTAATGCTCACTTTCATTCAGCTGGCTCACATTATACAATAAAATCTGACTAATTCTGAGTAATGATGGAAGTTATGCTGTGATTTCCTGAAAAATGAGAATCATTGACGAATGCTGAAAATAATAAAATTTTCTCCCTTTTAAATTCCATGTATATCATAAACAAAGTAAACAGTGACTAATAGGTAAAATACAGAAGGATTATAATTCAAAACATACTGGTATAATAATGAAATGGATGTCTTTAGACATATGCTAATTGTTTAAAGGCTACATTTGGAAATGAATGTACTTGATTGGTGGCCTCTTTGTCTTCTCCTTTGAATGGTAGGATGACTTCCTGGGATGGCAGGGTGGTTTTCCCTCCTGGTAATACTCTCACCTCTCTGAGTCCCTTCTCAGCTTCTTCCTGTTGTTGTCTCTCAATATTACATGTTTTGTGTACCGTTCTTCTCATAACTCATCACCTCCTGATTCGGTTTCCATTTCTACCTGGTGGTCAAGCATGGATTCCTACATCCCATCTGAACCTTTAAAATCTCAGAATAAATTGAAATTCTAGATACTTTAAATTAAAACTGTCCCTTTGCTCCTCATCACCCACTCCTCTGGCGTTTTCTATACCTCTCTGGCCAGAAACCCCCTCCTTACTTCCCTAGTAAAAATTATAATTTCTAAAATTATTGACCCTGGACTAGGTATTGGGCACTTTCATACACAAGAGTCTTCAGAGTTTACTTAAGTAAACCCTCAGTTCAGAGATGAGGAAGTGAAGTCAGTTGCCCTGAGCTCCCAGCAAGCCTCAGGATTTAAGACTGACAGGCTCAGAGTTTCAATGCTGTGTTACCAAATCCCTAACTAGTCACTAAGTCCTACATGTCTAACTCCTGAATGACCCCTGAATTTTTCTCTATTCTGTATTTCCTCCACTATTTTAGTTCAAGCTGTCTTAATTTCACCTGGAATATCTCTCAATTCACCTTCAATTTCATCTCATATTTGTTTTCTTCACCACTGCCAGACCTACCTACCCACCAGCCTGTCTGCTTTCCTCCCACCATCATGTCCTTCTTTCCTTTCTTTTTATGAGTGATTTAAAAATAAAGGACTCAAGAAAAGAAAAACAAAACACTAATCGTCTCTCTCTCTTGCCTAAACATTCAAAGGCTCCATCTTGCCTTCCCAATCAAATCTAAGCTCCTTTGCCCTTTATGTTTAGTTCCTTGAATTCTTGCCCAGGATTTTATCTCACCATTTAACTGCCCTTGATTTCTTTGCCCATCACTTCCAGCTAGACCAGACTGCTTGAGGCTGCAGGTGGGTTTTACCCGGTGGTGTTTGTGCTTTTCCCTGCACTCCCTCCTCTTAGTCAACTCCCTCCCCAACTATGTCCCACCATTCCTTACAACAAAGCCAATACACCACCCCCATGGCTCCCCTCCACTCTAGAGGGGTCCTGTGGTATTCTGGGTTCAGGGCTCTCCAACTCTGCTTGAGGAAATTACCAAGTGTTTTTGGGTGGTTATGTCAAGTCTGACCAGTGCCAGGAACTCTCTGATCTGAAAGTCTCTTCCCCTGTAGCCTTTGCAGCATTCTACTGACTTTATCTTTGTTCCTCAGTGAATTATATCTTAAATCAGTACCTCCTCACAGAAGCACAGAAATTCAGTCTCCCCTTTTCTCTTAAACCTCTTTTCCTTTAACTTGACCATATAGATGAATGCTTGTCTGCTTTCTTATTCTCCATTTCTCTTTCCTTCAAATCTTTTCATCTGAGAGCAAAGAGATAACCCCAGTTCTTGTCCACATAGGCAAGCTGATATCTATATCTAAGAAAAGAAAATAATGTTTAAAAGTGACCTGGATACAGTATACCAGTGGTGCCTCTCTTTAATGTGTTTAAAAGTTTTTGGAAGATGCCAGGTGCACTGGCATAGGCTTCCAATCCCAGAGGCTCCAGAGTCTGAGATAGGAGACTTGCAAGTTCAAGACCAGCCTCAGCAACTAGTAAGACTCTGAATCAAACTCAAATTTAAAAAGGAGTGGGGGGGGGGGGCTAGTTGGGAATATAGTTCACTGGTAGTGCAACTGTGGGTTCAATTCCCAGCAGAAGAAAGACAATTTCTGGAAGATCCTGTCAAGTCTTCATAGTTTTCCCACTATCTCTAATATGAATCAATATTTTTGCCTCTTATAGCATCATTAACAAAAAATAATGTATCTCTTATTATTTTTGAATTGATTAATTATTAATATGGTAGCATGCTTGGTTTCTACTATATTTTAAATTAAATGTATTTATGGTGATTCAACTAGAATCTAGGTTATACACACTTTTATGGATTGACCTAGAAACAAATAATCATTTGTAAGAATGGTTTGGTAGGGGAAAAAAAATAAAGCCTTCCAAATCTTAAATAACTGCCATACTGACTTTGAGAAATAACCCTTCTGGAAGCTGTGGCTTTCTTATATTCAAACTTGTTGAAGTTTCACTGCATATTTAAATAAAATTTAAATTGTCTTCTTTAAATGTTCTTAGGGAACAATGAAAACATAATGAAAAATGCATGCATTTTGGAGTTATGTAGATGTGGGTATGAATTCCCTTGCCACCATTTATTATTTTCTGTGTTAGTAGATTCTTTGTGGAAATTTCCTGAGCCTCAGTTTTCTCATCTGTAAACTGAAAATCAAATCCTCACACATCCTGTGACTCCTCCATAGAAAAATCACATCTGTCCTAGCATCAACCTATATCCAGAATGCTACAGTTTCTCTCCACCTGCTCCATCCTGGTCTTAGTTATCGTCAACATTACCTGGATTACACCAGTGGATTCTATAAGAACTCTCTTCAGTCTATTTGCATGGTGGAAGCCAGAGTATATTTAATAAAATGTAAGTCAGGTGTGCTATTTCATTGCTGAAAAATCTGTAAAAATTCCCCTTTTCACTTGGGTCTTTATTATGCCTTAAAAAACCCTGATTTGGTTCCTGTCTTGCACTACTCTTAGCCCTTTACACACACACACACACACACACACACACACACGCCCTCTTTGACCTATGTCTTAGCATTCTCTCTTTGACTCACTTTTCTCCAGCCACATTGCTCTCCTTGTTCTTCAATACTCCAGGTATGTTCAGGGCCTCTCCTGGTTCCTCTGCCTAGAATATTTTCTGGATAGTCATATGACTTGCTCTCTTATTTGCATCAACTTTGACTCAAATATTGCCTTCTCAGTGAAGCCTGTCTAACTCGCCCTTTCTGAAATGGACAGCAACCCTCCTTGACCCAGTGCTGCATGATTAACATCCTCTTCTGCTCTATTTTCTCCTGAGCATTTACCATAGGAGTCTAACATTGGGGTTATCTTCAGTTTTAGTTTTGCCATGCAATCTTCATGACTTTGAGAAAATAATGTAACCTTTCTGAAACTCACCATTTTTTTTCCAATCAAAAAGGTGTAATCATCATCTTGTGAGAAATACAATAAATAATGCTAACATAACACCCACACAAGAACAACTTATCAAAGAGAAACCATCCAGTTTCTTTATGGAAAAACTTTTATGAGTGTAATAATAAATGAAGTAACTAAGTTAGGTTAAAAAAATTCCACATGGGGAATCACCAATGTGAATTTCCAATCCATACACAATAAATAAATATAGATAAATATTTTATAATTATAGGCCATCTTTTCTAAGCTAACCTCAAATTAAGAGCAAATGAAACTTTGACTTGGAGTGATTCCTTTATCTATCTATCTATCTATCTATTTATTTATTTATTGGTAACAGAGTTGGAACCTACGCCCCTAAGTAGGGGCACTGAACCACTGAGCAATATCTCCAACCCTTTTTAAAATTTTTATGTAGAGATAGGGTCTTACGGAGTTGCTCAGGTCCTCCCTAAGTTGCTGAGGCTGGCTTTGAACTTGCAATCCTCCTGTCTCAGCCTCCCAAATCACTCCTTGGCACCTGGCCCTGATTCTGATGTGTGTGTGGTGGATTATATGCATCTGAGTGCATGAATGTGAATGCAAGTTAGAAGATATGGGTTAAAGGATAAAATACAGGATATCCAGTTAAATTGAGTTCTGTATAAATACTGTATATTGTTGTTATACATATTTAATATAAAATATAAGTATAAAATTATTCATTATCTGAAACTCAAAATGAATTGAGTATGCTATACTATTATTTGCTAACTCTAAGCTACCTGCAGGAGGTACTAGTTTGTCTTCATGTGATACCTTTAGGTTGGGAAACAACAAACATGGTGGGGTTAGTTCTCAGCCCTTAATTATAGTCATCCACTATGCTGAAACTAGGTAGGTCTCCGCTTACTTGCTGCTACTCCTAAATTCTGTCCCCCCGGATAGCAAATTACAGTCACAGAGCCCCCTTATTAGATGAAGTCTAACCAAAAATAGCAGTTGGTCACTACTTCAGGGTTTTATTCTTCTGAAATTTTGTGGCAGATGAAGTACATAAACATTTCATTTCATGCAGAATGATACCTTTGACATTCAACCAGTATTTATAAACACCAAAATTAGATATGGAGGGAACTCAGAGGCCACCTTGGCCACCTTTTTATACCAGCCAAGAGCCTGATGCCCAAAGCTCAGCAGAGTTACACAGATCTATATTCTGGCTGAGGCTGGGCTGAAATTACAGCCTTCTGACTCGGGACTAAGTTGGGTTTTCCCCAACAGTGTTTCCTACTAATCCTTCCCATAATGTATGATAATAAACTTTGATGAAATGACAGAGTATGATCAAATTTTTGTTTTTCTCTGTTTGTCACCTTACCCAGGATATGTGTAGATAATTTGGAACACCATGACATGTAATTATTGTAAGCAATACAGTAATTGCTATCTAATTCATCACTGCATTTTTAATAATAAATTCATCTCTATTAAAATACTCTTCTGTGCATTAAATTGAGTCACTTAATGTCATTATATAAAAGTAATGATCTTATTCCCAGGTCCTTATAATGTTGCGCATTTTTTGTGCATTTTTCAAGGTACAGGGTCAAAGGTAGATTCTAGTATGACTTTCATCACTACAGTTTATTTCATTTTCTGTGTTTTTGATAATTGAGTAAAATTTAAATTGATTCAAAAGCAATTCTAAAAATTGTGGTATCCATAAGACAATTCAAAATTTGAACTTTAACAATGATGTTAAGCATTATCATTAATTCTTTAAATGTGATAAAGGTGTTATAGCTACATTTAGAGACACATGCTAATGTACTTACAAATGTAATCTTTGGGATTACTTCAAGACTATATTGTGGGAGCAGATGATATTAAGTAGGAAATAGACACAATAATAAGATTGACTGGGAAATAATCATTAGAATGTGGATGGTGGATACATGACATTTACTTGTTCTGCTTTTGTATATGTTTGAAATTTTCCAGAACTCACAGCTAATGCTGTATTCCTGGTCCCCCAATTCTAGTGTGATTATGTAGTCCTTTTTGGTCTGCTTCTTTTTTCCTTCTTTGTATTCTTACACTTTGGAGGAGTGTGTGTATTAGAATTTAGAACTGTGGAGTCAGTGTCTAGATTCTAGCAGGTTTTTGGCCATTGTTAGTTGTGCAAATTTCCAGCCATATGCTGTATTTGGGCTTCAGTTTTCTGGCTATCCACTCTGAAAAGGTATGTTTTGTGATTTCATAGGCATTCGGCTCTAAAATTATTTAATCTGCTATCACATGAAGGCTTTGCAACTCCATCAGAAAGTTTGCTCTGGGTGTATTCAGTCTTTTATTCTGCCCATACTAATGGATCAATGGGCTAAATTCTGGTAGCAGTGGATTCTGACTTAAAAGAAAATATGAATGAAACACCAAAATACTGTATGTTTCCTCTGGAGCTCCTGTATGTGAATCTATTATTTAATTTCTTCTGAAACAGTTGATACTTTTAATTGCTACTGCCTAGTTCACAATGAGGTATAGAAGTTATTTCTCACTTTGAAAAATTGAAATTGATTAATTTCGTGCTAAAATAAACTCTTTCAAGATTCAAAGAGTACCCTTATTTTAATATTCCAACATTTTCTTAATAGTTCCATATTTGTTTTTGTCTACTATTTTATGATTCAATTATGTCCCTAGTCTTCTTAGTTAATTATTTTATATATTCTCATCTTGCAGAACAGTCCTCTTCACTAATTTTACCGCCTCTTTTTGGGACCATCCTTAGTTCCATAGTTGGTTCGAATTATGCATGTCATGTTTATGCCATTCTTTTTTAAACAAAGGTATGTGAAACAAAATCCTAACTCACAACAGATCTATGACTTGTAACTTGAACCCAAGTATTAAATTTCATTGTAGTCCTATAATCATTGCCAAACATTTGCTTATGAAAAATATGTGCTTGGTACTGCTTTACAGTAATACTAAACTTAAAGCATTATCTCAATGTCACATCAAAATTCATCCATTCAACAAATGTTTAATGAATGTCTTCTAGGTGTGTTAATTTTGAAAAGAGATTTCACAGGAAAGAAGGCTTAGAAGAAATTACCAGAGGACACAGATTTCCAATTTTGAACTGATTTATTCATCAGAAAATGTTACTAAGAGACACTTACTTATTCATACACATAGTTCTCCTCTTGCATAAATACTTCAAAATTACCATAATTAATTCAGAGTCCCAACGCTGGCCCTTATAAAATAAAGTGACGATTTCAGTGGAAGCCATAATGAAATACTACCCTTATGAAATCCATTGCCACCTGTTTTTAAAACAAATCTACTCTGTCTTCTCTATGTCTTTGTAATAATCCATTTTATCAATCAGTAATCTTCTGGACCAAGATCTGTTGGTATGGTCTCTGTGTATTAATAACACTTTTTCCAGAGGACTAGATTCTGTTTGATTTTAGTGGTAGCATGAAGACTTCTATTAACCTGTTAGAGGTACTTGGCAAGTAGTTTACCTCATCCTTCTTTAGCCAGATATATACTGCAATAACCATGTCAGGTTCTCAGATGTCATTTTTGTAATCATTTCTTTCTTTTGATCATTCATAAATTTATAATGGATTCATTAGAGTGAGCTAACTGTTAATGTGCATTCATTCATGCAAGAAGCATTTTTTTTTTTTTTGGTACCAGGAATTAGACTCAGGGTCCACTGAGCTACATCCCCAGCCACTTTTTGTATTTTATTTAGACACAGGGTCTCACTAAATTGCTGAGCCTGGCTTTGAACTCATAATCTGCCCAGTCTCAGCCTCCTGGGCTGCTGGGATTACAGGTGTGCAGCATCATGCCCAGTTAAGAAGCATTTTTGAGCAACCACTATTTGCTATGTAAATGCAAGAATGGAAAATATAATACAAATAACTCTAGCAGCAACCTCCATTTCAAAATAACATATTTCTTTTTGGTAATACTTGGTAGCTTATCAACTAATCACATGTTGGGTTCGAGCAGTCTGAATCGTTTTACACATAATGTCCTGGTTTTTATTTTGTTTTGTTTTTATTTTGTCTTTTATGAGAATATTATCCTGAGAATTCCCATCAAGCTGCAGGAGAACATTAAGAGAAGGTGTGTCCAGGGTAGTTTTTAACAAATCATTTCCTCTTTTTGACCAATCCTTTGGAGAGTCTTTTGTTTCATTGCCTTTTCAATACACTTAGAAGAATTTAGGGCCACTGGTGGCTCCTTGTTCACAAGGATCTTCAGTTCTTCTTTTGACTTGTTTATGTGAAGAGGGCTTGATTTCCTACTTCAAACATCAATTGCCTTTCCCCTGTGAGAACTTCTGGATTGTGCAAAGTCACTTTTTATTCAATCATTCAACTGATACTTATCAAATACTTATGTGTGCTAGCTCTGCATAGATACAATGCCCATTAAGTTAAAATATTTTTCTTGCCAGACCGTCCACACCAGCCTGCGCAGGACCCAGGCTCACAGTAGGCCCAGTCTACCCCTCCTGGGGTGGGGCAGACACCCACCAGAGCCTAGCCTTCCGCACAGGACCACTCCTTCCAACTAGCAGACCACCGAGGGAGTTCAAGCCCAGCGGCCCAGATCCACCCAGGTTGACTTGCACAGGACCCAGGTCCAGGATGCAGTAGCATACATTGAGGGACACCAGCAGGGTCTGGAAGCCCAACATCAAGGTGAGGTACAGACAATCTGCATGAGTACTACAATAATATAGAGAAGAAACTGTAATATCTCAGATCCACACTATAAGAAAGGAAGACACATTGACAACATGAAAAAACAAGGGAGGAAAGTGACCCAAACAAACCAACACTATAATAAACGAACCTATGAACAGCGAAGTTGATGAAATGTCAGAGAAGGAGTTCAGAAGGTTCATAATTAAAATGATCTGTGAATTAAAGAATGACCTAAGTGAGCAAATACAGGCAAAAATTGATCATTTAAACAATGTGATAAGAGAGCAAATACAGGTAACAAAAGATTAATTCTAGAGAGATAGAGACCCTGAAAAAAAAAAACAGTCAGAAATCCTTGAAATGAAGGATACAATAAACCAAATAAAAAACTCAATAGAAAGCATAACCAACAGACTAGAGCACTTGGAAGAAAGAACGTCAGATAATGAAGACAAAGTATACAGTCTGGAAAATAAAGTTGATCACACACTGAAGATAGTTAGAAACCATGAACAGAACATCCAAGAATTATGAGACAGCATCAAAAGACCAAATCTAAGAGTTATTGGGATAGGAAGGCACAGAGTGTCAGACCAAAGGAATGCACAATCTCTTCAATGAGATAATATCAGAAAATTTCCCAAGCATGAAGAATGAATTGGAAAACCAAATACAAGAGGCTTGCAGGACACCAAATGTACAAAATTACAACAGATCTACACCAAGGCACATTATAATGAAAATGCCTAGCATACAGAATAAGGATAGAATCTTAAAAGCCATAAGAGAGAGGAGTCAGATCACATATAGGGGGAGACCAATTTGTATCTCAGCAGATTTTACAGCCTAGACCCTCAAAGCCAGGAGATCGTGTAACAACATATACCAAGCTCTGAAAGAAAATGGATGCCAACCAAGAATCTTATATCCAGCAAAACTAAGCTTTAGATTTGATGATGAAATAAAAACCTTCCATGATAAACAAAAGTTAAAAGAATTTACAACTAGAAAGCCTGAACTACGGACATCCTCAGCAAAATATTCCAAGAAGAGGAAATGAAAAACAATGATGAAAATCAGCAGAGGGAGGGGTTACACGAAAGAAAAATCTAATCAGAGCAGAAACCAAGTCATGTTAAATACCCAAAATAAACAAAAATGGCTGGGAATACAAATAATGTCTCAATAATAACCCTGAATGTTAATGACCTACATTCACCGATCAAAAGACATAGACTAGCAGATTGGATCAAAAAAAAAAAAAAAAAAAGACCCAAACAATATGCTGCCTCCAAGAAACTCATTTCATAGGAAAAGACATTCACAGACTGAAGATGAAGGGTTGGGAAAAATCATACCATTCACATGGTCTGCAGAAGCAAGCAGGGGTTTCTATCCTCATAGCAAATAAAGTAGAGTTCAAACTAAAGTCAATCAAAAAGGATAAAGAAGGACAATACATACTGTTCAAGAGAAACATACACCACCAAGACTTAACAATTATAAATATATATGCCCCAAACAACGGAGCAGCTATGTTCATCAAACAAACTCAAGTTCAAGAGTCAAATAGATCACAACACAATAATTTTGGGTGACTTTAAAACACCTCTCTTACCACTGGATTGATCTTCCAAACAAAAGCTGAAAAAAGAAACTATAGAACTCAGTAATACAATCAATAACTTAGACTTAACTGACATATATAGAATATTTCATTCTTCTACAAAAGAATATACTTTCTTCTCAGCAGCACATGGATCCTTCTCTAAAATAGATGTTATACTGTGCCACACAGCAACTCGTAGCAAATATAAAAAAGTAGAGATTCTATCCTGCATTCTATCAGATCATAATGGAATGAAATTAGAAATCAATGGTAAAATAAGAAATAAAATTCACTCCAACACCTGGAGACTAAATAACATGCTACTGAATGAATAATAGGTTGCAGAAGACATCAATGAAGAGATTTAAAAATTTTTAGAGGTGAATGAGAACACAGATACAACATATCGAAATCTCTGGGACACTATGAAAGCAGTTCTAAGAGGCAAGTTCATTGCATGTAGTTCATTCCTTAAAAGAAGAAGAAAAAGTCAACAAATAAATGACTTAACATTACATCTCAAAGCCCTAGAAAAAGAACAAATCAACACCAAAAGCATCAGAAGATAGGAAATACTTAAAATCAGAGCTGAAATCAATGAAATTGAAACAAAAGAAACAGTTCAAAAAATTGACAGAACAAAAAGTTGGTTCTTTGAAAAAATAAATAAAATTGACAGACACTTAGCCATGCTAACGAAGAGAAGGAGAGAGAAAACTCAAATCACTAACATATGTGATGAAAAAGGAAATATCACAACAGACACTACAGAAATACAGAGGATAATTAGAAATTATTTTGAAACTTATACTCCAATAAAATAGAAAATATCTAAGGCATTGACAAATTTCTAGAGTCATATAATTTGCCCAAATTGAATCAGGATGATATATACAATTTAAAGAGATCAATTTCAAGTGACAAATAGCAGATGCCACCAAAAGTCTACCAACCAAGAAAATCCCAGGTTCGGATGGATACACAGCTGAGTTCTACAATACCTTTAAAGAAGAATTAATTCCAATACTCTTCAATTTATTTTAGGAAATAGAAAAAGAGGGAGAACTTCTAAACTCATTCTGTGAGGCCAATATCACCCTGATCCCAAAACCAGGCAAAGACACATCAAAAAAATAAAACTTCAGAACAATATCTCTAATGAACATAGATGCAAAAATTCTCAATAAAATTGAAATACAATTTTATTAATGAATAAATAAATGCGACTTATTAATAAAATTGAAATACAATTGGCAAATTGAATACAAAAACATATCAAAAAGATCATGCTCCAATATCAAGTAGGATTTATCCCAGGGATGCAAGGTTGGTTCAACATACGGAAATCAATAAATGTAATTCATCACATCAATAGACTTAAAGATAAGAATTATATGATCATCTCAATAGACACAGAAAAAGCATTTGACAAAATATAGCACTCTTTATGTTCAAAACACTAGAAAAACTAGGGATAACAGGAACATATCTCAACATCATAAAGGCTATCTACGCTAAGCCCCAGGCCAACATCATTCTAAATGGAGAAAAATTGAAGGAATTCCCTCTAAAAACTGGAATAAGACAGAGATGCCCTCTTTCACCACTAATACTTAACATAGTTCTTGAAACACTCGCCACAGCAATTAGAAAGAAACTATAGGGATACACATAGGAAAAGAAGAACTTAAATTGGCACTATTTGCTGATGATATGATTCTATACATAGACGACCCTAAAAATTCTACCAGAAAACTTCTAGAACTAGTAAGTGAATTCAGCAAAGTAGCAGGATATAAAATCAACACCCATAAATCAAATATCAGTGACAAATCCTCAGAAAAGGAAATGAGGAAAACTACCCCATTTACAATAGCCTCAAAAAAAAAATACTTAGGAATCAACATAGCAAAAAAGGTGAAAGATCTATAGAATGAAAATTATAGAACCCTAAAGAAAGAAGTCAACGAAGACCTTAGAAGATGGAAAGATCTATCTTGCTTTTGGATAGGCAGAATTAATATTATCAAAATGACCATATTTCCAAAAGCACTATATAGATTTAATGAAATTCTGATCAAAATCCCAATGACATTCCTCATAGAAATAGAAAAAGCAGTCATGAAATTCATCTGGAAAAATAAAAAACCCAGAATAGCCAAAGCAATGCTTAGCAGGAAGAGTGAAGCAGGTGGCATCTCTATACCAGACTTTAAACTATAGTACAGAGCAATAGTAACAACAATGGCATGGTATTGATACCAAAACAGACTGGTAGACCAATGGTACAGAAGAGAGGACACATAGACTAACCCACAAAATTACAATTATCTTATATTATACAAAGGTGCCAAAACATGCATTGTACAAAAGATAGCCTCTTCAACAAATGGTACTGGGAAAATTGGGAATCCATATGCAACAAAATGAAACTAAACCCCTATCTCTCACCATGCACAAAACTCAATGCAAAATGGATCAAGGACCTAGGAATTAAACCAGACTCTGTGTCTAATAGAAGAAAAATTAGGCTCTAATCTTCATCATGTGGGATTAGGCCCCAATTTCCTTAATAAGAATCCTGTGGCGCACAAATTAAAGTCAAGGATCAATAAATGGGATGGACTCAAACTAAAATGTTTCTTCTCAGCAAAAGAAACAATCTGTGAGTCGAATAGAGAACCTACATCTTGGAAGCAAATCTTTACCCCTCACAGATCAGATAGAGCACTAATCACTAGGGTATATAAAGAACTCAAACAGCTAAGCACCAAAAAACAAATAACCCAATCAATAAATGGGCCAAGAACCTGAACAGACACTTCTCAGAAGATGATATACAATCAGTCAACAAATATATGAAAAGATGTTCATCATCACTAGCAATTAGAGAAATGCAAATCAAAATCACTCCAGTTATAATGGTAGCTATTATGAAGACAAACAACAATAAGTGTTGGTGAGGATGTGGGGAAAAAAGGTACACTCATACACTGCTGGTGGGACTGCAAATTGGTGCAGCCAATATGGAAAGTAGTATCAAGATTTCTTAGAAAATTGGGAGTGGAACCACCATTTGACCCAGCTATCCCTCTCCTCGGTCAATACACAAAGGACTTAAAACCAGCATACTACAGGGACACAGACCCATCAATGTTCATAGCAGCACAATTCACAATAGCTAAACTGTGGAACCAATCTAAATGCCCTTCAGTAGATGAATGGATAAAAAAATGTGACATATATACACAATGGAATATTACTCAGCAATAAAAGAGAATAAATCATGGCATTTGCAGGTAAATGGATGGAGATAGAGAAGATAATGCTATGTGAAGTTAGCCAATCCCCCCAAAAAAACCAAATGCCAAATGTTTTCTTTGATATAAGGAGGCTGATTCATAGTGGGATAGGGAAAGGGAGCATGAGAGGAATAGATGAACTCTAGATAAGGCAGAGGGGTTGGAGGGGAAGGGAGGGGGCATGGGGTTATTAATGATGATGGAATGTGATGATCGTTATGTCCAAAGTACGCGTATAAAGACATGCATTGGTGTAAATATACTTTGTATACAACCAGAGATATGAAAAATTGTGCTCTATATGTATAATAAGAATTGTAGGGCTGGGGATGTGGCTCGGGCGGTGGTGCGCTCGCCTGGCATGTGTGCGGCCCGGGTTCGATCCTCAGCACCACATACAAAGATGTTGTGTCCGCCGAAAACTAAAAAAAAAATAAATATTAAAAAAAAAGAATTGTAATGCATTCTGCTGTCATATGTAAATTTTAAAAAAGCTAAAGTAATATAAAAAAGGTAGTAAAAAATAAAATATTTTTCTTGAGACATTTGTAATTTTTTATAATGCTTTTCTCTGAAAAACATTATTGCTTTTATTATTAGTATCCCTCCCTTGATGTATGTCTGCTTATTTGTTTATTTATTTTGGTACCAGGGATTTAACCAAGGGGTGCTTAACCACTGAAACCTCCATAGCCCTTTCTGTGTTTATTTTGAGACAGGGTCTCCTAATCTGCATAGGGCTTTGTTAAGTTATTGAGGCTGGCTTTAAACTTGTGATCCTCTTGCCTCAGCCTCTTGAGCTGCTGGGATTATAGGCTTGTGCCACTGTGCCTGGCATTATGTCTGCTTCTTGCATTAAGCATTCACTGTGTTTATTTATATTTTACTTGGACTTCTAAGCAAAAGAATTCAATCTTGAGTATTTCAAATCATCCCAATATTTTTTTGGATTAAAAACTGAAGCAAATGTTTCAAGTATTCTTCATGTCATGTCATATTATTTTTACAGACATGGATCATTATTTTGTTAATTATTTTCATTTGAATATACAGCTCTTTACTATTTTCTAATTCCCATAGGTACTGAGGGGATAAACTTTGATCCCTAGACAACTCGTATTCATGGAGACCCTGGAACATTACCTTCCTTTTCTGTGTGCCTGGATTTTTTTTCCAGTATTATCTTGCTGGAGTCCCTGAATATGTGTCCTGACTACATTCTAAATTCTCAACCAAGCCCAACTTCCTGTTCACCTCAATCTTCCATTCTGAATCTAATTCCACCCTGGTGTGAACTTGTTGCTATATGAGGACTACATCTAGTTCACAGTTATAGTCCTCATATATATTTTCCTTATCATGTTATAAGGGGTTCGTCTTAATTTCTCTTTTGTTCTGTGAATTCCTGTTTGGGGAGCAAGCAATCACTTCTATGACAAAAGAGAGAACAGCCTTTTATGTCTTTCTTATTCCTTTTGTTCCACACTGTCCATTCTGTATTCCTGCTCACGTAATGATTTGGTTGGGAGGAGAAAGAAGGTTGAGCCCATGTTTCATAGACCCATTTCCCTAGAACATTTCAAATTTTCTAACTGGTTTTCTAGTCTGTAATGTCTCTCTGATGCCAGCAATCCAACAGGCAGATATCACTCTTAACTTTGTAAAACACAAATATATTCACACAGAGATATGTCTTCAAGTACATAATATAGCCATTTAATGTTATTAACATATCCTTTCCATTTCCATTTCCTTAACATTCCCTCCATCTTTGTCCATCCTGATATTTTCAGCTCATTTGTTAAGAGGCCAAATGCTACTTGTGTGATTTAATCCTTAACATCTGTGAGAGAATTAATCCTTCCCCACTATGCATATTTTTTATTGGATTTTTTAAATTATGTGATTATTTCTTTATCCCTAATAATGTTTTGGCTTTAAATTTTATTTTTTCTGATATTAGTATTGCTAGCTTTCATTCTTTCATATATTTTACTTAATATTTTATTAGTTCTTTTTAATCTGAACTTTTAGCTTTTCAATTAATATTGCTTTAAATGTTGCTAAGCTTGTCTATTATTTTCAAATTGATTCTAAAAGGAGAATTTTTTACATTTATATTTATTTTTATTTCAGATCTATTTTTTTCCTGTTTTCAACCTTTATTGACTGTGTAATTTGGACTGGCTAACTTAACATATACATATATCTTACTTTTGCTATCTGGGAAATGTTGATAATGATAGTACCTACTATTGTAATGATTTAATTAGTTAATATGTTTAAAATGATTAAAATGGTATTTAGCAAATGCACAACAATGCTAACTGGTTTTCTAGTCTGTAATGTCTACCATTGCTACCATTGTCTTATCCTACATTGACTCTTTTTTTTTAAACATCACACTGGGCATGGAACCTAGTGCCTCATGCATGCTAGGCAAGTGTTCTATCACTGAGCCACAAGCCCAGCCCCTTACACTGAGTTTTGAATTCTCTTTTTCCCTCTGCTTTTTTGAAACTATAGATTTTATCATCATTATTTTATTGGTTATTGTTATTTTTGTTTCTTTGGAGTTTTTTTTTTTTAATTTTTTATTGTTGGTTGTTCAAAACATTACAAATTTCTTGACATATCATATTCCACACTTTGATTCAAGGGGGTTATGAACTCCCACCTTCACCCCATACACAGATTGCAGAATCACATCAGTTACACATCCATTGATTTACATATTGCCATACTAGTGTCTGTTGTGCTCTGCTGCCTTTCCCATCCTCCACCCTCCGCCCTCCCCACCTCTCCCCTCCCCTCCCCTCCTCTCTCTCTACCCCCTCCACTGTATAACCCTGAGGGTCTCCTTCCATTTCCATGCAATTCCCCTTCTCTCTCCCTTTCCCTCCCACCTCTCATCCCTGTTAAATGTTAATCTTCTTCTCCTGCTCTTCGTCCCTACTCTGATCTTAGTTACTCTCCTTATATCAAAGAAGACATTTGGCATTTGTTTTTTAGGGATTGGCTAGCTTCACTTAGCATAATCTGCTCTAATGCCATCCATTTCCCTGCAAATTCTATGATTTTGTCATTTTTTAATGCAGAATAATACTCCATTGTGTATAAATGCCACATTTTTTTTATCCATTCGTCTATTGAAGGGCATCTAGGTTGGTTCCACAGTCTTGCTATTGTGAATTGTGCTGCTATGAACATCGATGTAGCAGTGTCCCTGTAGCATGCTCTTTTTAGGTCTTTAGGGAATAGACCGAGAAGGGGAATAGCTGGGTCAAATGGTGGCTCCATTCCCAGCTTTCCAAGAAATCTCCATACTGCTTTCCAAATTGGCTGCACCAATCTGCAGTCCCACCAGCAATGTACAAGTGTACCCTTTTCCCCACATCCTCGCCAGCACTTGTTGTTGTTTGACTTCCTAATGGCTGCCAATCTTACTGGAGTGAGATGGTATCTTAGGGTGGTTTTGATTTGCATTTCTCTGACAGCTAGAGATGGTGAGCATTTTTTCATGTACTTGTTGATTGACTGTATGTCCTCCTCTGATAAGTGTCTGTTCAGGTCCTTGGCCCATTTGTTGATTGGGTTGTTTGTTCTCTTATTGTCTAATTTTTTGAGTTCTTTGTATACTCTGGATATTAGGGGTCTATCTGAAGTGTGAGGAGTAAAGATTTGTTCCCAGGATGTAGGCTCTCTATTTACCTCCCTTATTGTTTCTTTTGCTGAGAAAAACCTTTTTAGTTTGAGTAAGTCCCATTTGTTGATTCTAGTTATTAACTTTTGTGCTATGGGTGTCCTATTGAGGAATTTGGAGCCCGACCCCACCGAATGTAGATCGTAGCCAACTTTTTCTTCTATCAGACGGCGTGTCTCTGATTTGATATCAAGCTCCTTGATCCATTTTGAATTCACTTTTGTGCATGGCGAGAGAAAGGGATTCAGTTTCATTTTGTTGCATATGGATTTCCAGTTTTCCCAGCACCATTTGTTGAAGATGCTATCCTTCCTCCATTGCATGCTTTTAGCCCCTTTATCAAATATAAGATAGTTGTAGTTTTGTGGATTGGTTTCTGTGTCCTCTATTCTGTACCATTGGTCCACCCGCCTGTTTTGGTACCAGTACCATGCTGTTTTTGTTACTATTGCTCTGTAGTATAGTTTGAAGTCTGGTATCGCTATACCGCCTGATTCACACTTCCTGCTTAGCATTGTTTTTGCTATTCTGGGTCTTTTATTTTTCCATATGAATTTCATGATTGCTTTCTCTATTTCTACAAGAAATGCCATTGGGATTTTGATTGGCATTGCATTAAACCTATAGAGAACTTTTGGTAATATCGCCATTTTGATGATGTTAGTTCTGCCTATCCATGAACAGGGTATATTTTTCCATCTTCTAATATCTTCCTCTATTTCTCTCTTTAGGGTTCTGTAGTTTTCATTGTATAAGTCTTTCACCTCTTTTGTTAGGTTGATTCCCAAGTATTTTATTTTTTTGAAGATATTGTGAATGGAGTGGTTGTCCTCATTTCCATTTCAGAGGATTTGTCGCTGATATACAGGAATGCCTTTGATTTATGCATGTTGATTTTATATCCTGCCACTTTGCTGAATTCATTTATTAGCTCTAATAGTTTCTTTGTAGAGCCTTTTGGGTCTGCTAGGTATAGAATCATATCATCTGCAAATAGTGATAATTTAAGTTCTTCTTTTCCTATTTTGATGCCTTTAATTTCTTTCGTCTGTCTAATTGCTCTGGCCAGTGTTTCGAGAACTATGTTGAACAGAAGTGGAGAGAGAGGGCATCCCTGTCTTGTTCCAGATTTTAGAGGGAATGCCTTCAGTTTTTCTCCATTCAGAATGATGCTAGCCTGAGGCTTAACATAGATTGCTTTTACGATATTGAGGTATGTTCCTGTTATCCCTCGTTTTTCTAGAGTTTTGAACATAAAGGGATGCTGTACTTTGTCAAATGCTTTTTCCGCATCTATCGAGATGATCATATGGTTCTTATTTTTAAGTCTATTGATGTGGTGAATAACATTTATTGATTTCCGTATATTGAACCAGTCTTGCATCCCAGGGATGAATCCTACTTGATCATGGTGCACAATTTTTTTGATATGTTTTTGTATCCGATTCGCCAGAATTTTATTGAGGATTTTTGCATCTAGGTTCATTAGAGATATTGGTCTGTAGTTTTCTTTCTTTGAAGTGTCTTTGTCTGGTTTAGGTATCAGGGTGATGTTGGCCTCATAGAATGAATTTGGAAGTTCTCCCTCCTTTTCTATTTCCTGAAGTAGCTTGAAAAGTATTGGTATTAGTTCTTCTTTAAAGGTTTTGTAAAATTCTGCTGTATACCCATCCGGACCTGGGCTTTTCTTAGTTGGTAGTCTTTTTATGGTTTCTTCTATTTCCTCAATTGATATTGGTCTGTTTAGGTTTTCTATATCCTCCTGACTCAATCTGGGCAGATCATATGACTTAAGAAATTTATCTATGCCTTCACTATCTTCTAATTTATTGGAGTATAAGGATTCAAAATAGTTTTTGATTATCTTCTGTATTTCTGAAGTGTCTGTTGTGATATTGCCTTTTTCATCCCGTATGCTAGTAATTTGAGTTCTCTCTCTTCTTCTCTTCGCTAGCATGGCTAAGGGTCTGTCGATTTTGTTTATTCTTTCAAAGAACCAACTTTTAGTTTTGTCAATTTTTTCAATTGTTTCTTTTGTTTCGATTTCATTAATTTCAGCTCTGATTTTAATTATTTCTTGCCTTCTACTTCTTTTGCTGTTGTTTTGCTCTTCTTTTTCAAGGATTTTGAGATGAAGTATGAGATCATTTATTTGTTGTTTTTTTCTTTTTTTAAGGAATGAACTCGAAGCAATGAATTTTCCTCTTAGAACTGCTTTCAATGTGTCCCATAGATTCCGATATGTTGTGTCTGTGTTTTCATTAATCTCTAAGAATTTTTTAATTTCCTCCTTGATGTCTTCTATAACCCATTGATCATTCAGTAACCTATTGTTCATTCTCCAAGTGATGTATGCTTTTTCCTTCCTTCTTTTATCGTTGATTTTCAGTTTCATTCCATTATGATCAGATAAGATGCATGGTATTATCTCTACTCCTTTATATTGTCTAAGAGTTGCCCTGTGACATAATATATGATCTATTTTTGAGAAGGATCCATGTGCTGCTGAGAAAAAAGTATAACTGCTTGATGTTGGGTGGTA